>NC_091691.1:74190000-74510000 GCF_041296265.1 Equus caballus
CATATGAATAAAGATGAAAATCTGGGTTGGCTAAGCGTTTATAAGAGACTAGTAACTGCAGTTCCTTTCCTTAAACAAGATATTCCATATAATCACCCGTTCGCTGACATCTAAATAACAGTTAAGATGACCTCCTCCTGAAACTGCATTATACCTGATTAAGTAGAAATATGGGCTAGTAAAATAAACTGCTAAAAAGTGAGGATCTTGGTAAAAATATTTAGTGACCGTACTAAAAAAAGGATAATGGCTTAATACTCATGCTGTTATCCTAAGGTCAAAGCCATAAAGAAAAGTACTCACTTTCAAAGATACATATACAACATAAGCCCCAATTTTAAGATTATAAACTGAAAAATGTCGTTTTTAAAATGTTAGTAACCTCTATGAGATAAATTAAAAACTTACATGTAATTTCAGTGTAAAGCACCAAAAATGAACACTAAAACGGTTCACACAGAATAGTGAAAAGGAAACAAAGCACAACTATAAAAGCACAGACATACTAGTTACAAAAACCAAGTAAGTAAACTAATTTCTATTAATATTTTCATTTACCTTATAAAACTCTGTTGGTTAAACTGGGGGGGGGGGGAGTCTCTGAGAATCTAAAGGGTAACAAAATGATAAATATACACCATTTCTTTATTAACAAATTATACCACACAAATCAGGTTACTTTTTCTATCTAATTACAGAGTTAACTGAAATTGCATCTGTATTTAGAGCAGCAACATAAAATTTTACTAGGAAGAAATTCTTTATCTCCTGGACCAAAGGTCTGTAACATGAACTGGAAATCTAATGACTAAAAAGGTAAAACTATGGTCTAACTACTGTGAGAAGATTCAGGTTGGTTTTCCACGTTTTAATAATCAGCAGCTCTCCAAAAGGGATAAATGCGTCAAGGGGATGATGTAGAAAATCACAAAGTTAAATTGACACAAAGGGAGCACAGAGGCCATGAAAACTTGAGAAGGCATAAAAAACTTAAGCAGTGACGAGTCAGCCCCCTGGAGGTGCAGCAACCCTGAAGCAAGGAGTCCCGATTCTAACTGAAATTGGTAGAGTCTTCATGCGGGCACTTCAGTTTGAGAAATCAGTCATTTAGAAAAAAGGTTTTGTTTTTAAAGTAGACACGGCTTAGGGAGAGACAGCTAGACATTAAGGAAGTATTAACTTCTTGAGAACTCAAAAATTATTTAGGAAGCCAAATGAAGCAAAGGAAAATACAAAATTTGGGCGAAAATGTTTCTCTAAGGGTAAAACTCAGTTTCCTGAGGGATTTAAAATCAAGGAACAGAGTGGTTTTCAAAATGGGCTTCAGGCCCATCCTCCTCAACCTTTCCTTACTTAAATGCAAACATTTTCTATTTCTGTTTTGTCTTTCGTGGGTTCAGGAAAGACTTCCTTTTAAAAAAAGAAAAAGAAATGTGATGCTGTCTCCACCCCTTGCTATTGTTTGTTTTTTCTTTAAGTTTGAAGATCATTACTGTGAGGCAGAAATTGAGAAATATGATCAGAGATCTAAAATGTATTTTGTCAATGTTACTAAAATCTGAAAAGTTTCAACTAAGACTTGTATATTATTCTTTAAAATAAATGAGCAAAAGAAGTTCTTAGGAAGAAACTAAACTTTGTTATTCCCACCTCCCCTAAATCTGTTCTTCCATTGCCTCCATCTCTCAATATTTTGGACAGTGCAAACAAAATTCTAAGGAACATCTCAGTCACACCTTACTCCAAAAACATTTCATTCAACGGCTGCATAGAACTTCTTTTATGAGAAGGCAAGCCCCAAATTTACAGAAATCTCTAGAATGAGAATGTACAATTACCAAATATAATACACATTATGTCAGGGCAGAAACTGCATAGTGTTCTTCAACGTCATCACTAATAAAGAGCAGCCAAATCCCAGAACTTCACTCTGCATTCATTAGCAAACAACGTCAAAGTGTAAATGACAACCAGGGAAAAATGCTTAACACAAAGGCCATTTTCTTTGATGGAATCAAGAAGAAAAGTGGAACCCAAGCTTTGGCCACATATCAAGATTTCATTACTTCAACAAAACAGAACAAATCTCCGTGGAAAGGACCCATTCAACAAACATACTTCTTTCCATATATTTTTCCTTCACATCAGGTTAAAACAGAAGTTGCTATCATTTTAGAATCACTGATTACATCTTTTTTTAATTAGAAAAAAGTTTACTTGAATATTAAAGTTTACTTGAATATTTACATAACTTTATTGCTGTTTATTACAACAAAAAAATTTTAACTTGTAGAATCCATCCAGTAACATATGAACTTGAAATCCACCTCTTAAGAAGATACAGTTATGGGTGAAAGTATCTGACGTTCAGAGTACAGCATGAATAAGAAAAATCCTTGCATGTCATTTGGTTCTTGCTGTAGTCATCTGTGTTCATCTCTCAGAAAGCAAAAGAATCCATTTGACGTTTCAATAAATATCAAAGTAATTGTTACCAAAAAAATAGTTTCCACGGACCAGAGATCCAAGAAAGAGCAGTTTTGATGATTCCTAGAATCGAGTAAGTCCTCCTTTAGTCCAATGAGATGATGTCAGGAATGTTACTTCCACTGCTGGTTATGACCCCTGTCTCACTCCTGCTGCTGGAGGAACTAACATGAGTACTGCTTTCATGGGGGCTGGTGGTGGTGACAGACGTACTGCTTGCTGTTAAGGGTGAGGTGAGACTATCCAAAAACATAGGAGGACAGTACTGCTTGAAACAAACAATGATGCCGATGAGGAACTGGCTACATGATTTTAAATAGAGACTAGAAATTGTCAGATATGCACAAGTGACAGCCACATATTTAAATTCCAGTGGGATTTAAAGATTTCTCAAAATTCACATCTTTAGATGGAAGGTGGCATGAATTTAGCTATTTTACATTATTTAGTGAATGCAGCATATCCTTCATTCTCTCAAAACTTGTAGAATTTGTGTGTTGACCAAATACACAGGTACAAGTACAAAAATGTCAATAATAACTGAAGTTATTTAATAGTAAATATTGGCCCCACAATTATGACTCATAATCTCAAAAAGAATTTGCTCACTAAATATATTTACACAAAGTTTAAATCACACTATAAAAGGTTAATAAATACTTATTTTTAATAGTATTAAACAAAAATGCTAATGCAAAATTCAGCAATTCTTTCAAAATTTAGTATCAATCAGACTCTTTAGGAATGTTAAAAGACTGATCAGCTGAATAACAGCGTTTGACTCCTTTGTATGTACAGAAATAATCCTTGCATAATTAGAAGGATAGCATTCATTCTAAAATAGAGACTACATGGTAGCTAACTACCACAGGATGTTCAGAACAAAGAATTCTCTCATGTAATCACAAAATTTTGGAATAAATCTTAAAAGAGATCGAATGTAATCTTCCTTGTGATGCTCGCTTGACACCCTACTCCAAGAGTTCATATTTCAAGTTTCCTTACCATCTTGGTTGCTAAGTCCCAAACAAATTCAAACCTAAGTTTAATACTCTAATATTGACTAAGAGTAGAAGAGAGAGACAAGAGCTAAAAGCTTTATTTTATATCACTGTAGAATATTTTCTGTGAGAAACAACTGCACTGACTTTAGTAAAATAAGTGAGGTCCAGTATATAATGCAAGAGATGTCCTAAGTTTGTCTTTAGATTGACTGTATGAAAGAAGATCAGGAAGGATATCCAATCAATAGTATCAATTCTGTATATCAGTCAGCCTATCCTTAGAGACACTACGTTACAGAACAGGAATTTAAAACTGAAGCTGTTTAGACTACATGAGCTTCAAAAAGATCATAAAATGCAAACGACAGCCCCAGGTTTAAGCTGCCGTCAAGGGAAAAGCAACAACTAAAATTCAGGCTGCCTTTTAAAAAAGTAATTTAACGTTTGGGATGGACAACTATCTTGGTTCATCAATTCAATGAACGCCATGCAAAGATCTTCCAGGGACACTGGTTAAGGGGGAGAAGGAATAGTTCTTAAAGAGTTTCTAAGGAGCTCTAAAGATAGTTGAATTGTCAGGTATTAAACTTCTTTAAAATCAAATCAATTTCCAACTTTCCACTAAAATTGGGAAAAGAGTCTGGAAAAAGGCCCAGAAACTTCCATTTTGTTTTTGCTACCTCTCAGGCAGTGTTCACTACTAGTAGTAAAAGTATTCTTGTTCATTTATAAATGGATGCTAGCTACTATAGCCCTGCTATCAAAGACTCTATGCCTTGAGTTCTTATAATACTCAAGTTGCAGCCATTTTACCTCTATGTATGCTTTATGTGTAACTGGCACATATCTGCACAAGGGATTAAGGGGGCAATATGGAGGTAAAGTAGAAGAAATCTAAGGATTCTAAGGAAAACTGAAGGCACAGCCTCACCCTTCTTACTGGCTGATCAAATAACTTGGCCTGACACTAAGCATGCCAAATAGGACTATGAAATCAAAATCCTCTAGGTTCCAAAACTTTTTTTTTGAAAAGGATAGTTCACATGAAAATCAGAATACTTTAAGCCTGAAAAATCCATTTTCTAGAAAAATATATGGATACTTTTGCTATAGAATCTATTGATGTAACAGAGTCAATTCAGGGTGAGAAGAAATTCCTCATTCTGCACATTACCTTGGGCCCAAATTCCCAGTGCTGTTTGTGTGATCGGACAGCGTATTGAAACAGGAGGCTGATACAAGATCTGTGCTTAGCTGATTCTGAGCAGCAAATGAAGCAGTGGTCCATGGTCTTCCTCTATCCCTCCCTACTCTCTACTCTCTTTCTGCTTCACTCTCCCATTACAGTTTTCCCATGCCTCTTTCTCCTCTACTCTGCCTCTTCTATAAGCCTGTCAGTGGAGTCCATGCTCACTGCAAGGTCTTCTTGTTGAGACTCTGGGATACTAGAGTTTCTTATCTCTGACAGAAAAAAAACAGGAATGATTGGTCTATACGCAACTTTAGATTGGGGCACCCCCAAAATGTGCATCTGACTGCCTTTAAAAACAAGGAAGAATCAAGCTAATGATTTAAGTCTGTTTAATCAGCTGCAGCTATTTTCTACGTATAGAACAAGTGTTTTACAAATTATCTTTGTAAAGTTTTAACTGCCAGCCATCTAACACTGCTTTCCCTCATTTTAATCACTCAAATGCTTGTAAAAAATGCCAACTAATTATTAAACTAAATAAAATATAATTAAAAACTCAGGTTTTGAGGCCAAAATATCGTACACTGAAAAACAGCAACTTTAATCCTCCATATAAAATTGTGAAATATTTATATAGTACTTCCTTTCCATCAATTTTAGTAACTGAGAATTGACTGTCCTGATTTTATGCAACTGGTCATTTTTAGATAGTATGACATAACCAATAATCAAATACAAATTAGTTGCTTAAATTCAGGATACATACCTGGGGATCAACTGGAATAAGGGAAAGAAAATCCAAACCTAAAACAAAAATGCTTTGTTAATAGTTGTCTCATATTTTGGAGACAAGAATTATTTCCCAAAATCACTTTGTATTTATCATAAGTCATAAAACATTTGGGGTAAGTCCTTACCATTCTGCCAAAGAGAAGTTCTATATCATAATCAGTCATATTTAATGTGCGTAAAACCCCAACATGAACAGATTCCCTGACAAAACAATTGGAAAAACCACCTCCCACCAACTCAGAGGAAGCAGTCCAAAAATTTCCAGATAAGTAGGACTAGTCCAAACAAACTTTTCCCCTTCATCGCTTAACAGAATGAGAAGCAATAAAAATGATGAGATAATGATCTGGATTCAGACCATTAAAAAAACATACTTAGGCTCTTAAGATACTTCACATTTATTTTTAAGAAATACACTACATTGAGCTTCATCTAAAATATTCTTAAACAAATGTCTATTTCATGGATAGCTCTGTCCCTCTGCTCCCACATCAAGAATACACAGTCCAATGCTCTGCACAAAGCAAGCAGTTGGTAATTGCTGCTAACAAGCTAAATTTTATCAAGGTTTACTGGGTTATAAGCTAATGCAGTTTTCTAAACCAAAGATCTAGGACTCTCTAATTATGCTTTAGAAACAGGAATGTGTAAAACATTGCCCAGTAATACCATCTGAAGGATGAAAGTTCTAACAATTTTCAGGTCTGAAAAGTCTAGCAATAAATTTCAAAGTCTGTTCCCCTAGACCTCTCTGTTTGACTAAATTTCAAAACAATAAAAAAAGTCACACACCAAACAGGCCAATTTCTACTCAATCCTATGAAGTTTTATATGCTGGCATTCAATGTCATCTCAAATATAACAATCATACAGAATGAAGTCTGATACTAGACTGTTACTCAAAACAGAGAATATGAGTGGGGATATTTAAAATATTTAATAACCAGTATGAATAATTTATAACTCAAAAATTTAAAGTATATTCATTCCCTTATAATCTCTAAATAAGGGTATAATAAAAAATGCTTATCAAGTGATACAAGCTGTAGCACCAGTCATTTGAGAGAAATCATTCAATTTCTAAAGCATTTTTTAAAACTGTTGATATTATTTTTCATTTTATATGCCTGTCACTAGCTATATGATACAACAGTTTGAGGTAACACTGGACAAAGGGAATCACAACAAACTCTTTCAAAGACTTCTCCATTAAGCTGATAATCAGTAGATGACATATCTCAGAGTTTCTCTTCACATTAATAGCATTGTTCAGTAAATCCTCTCTCTGCTTCTGATGAAGAGTAATTCAAAATTTGTCTCCTTATAATACTTTTTGAGAGTTTTATATACTCAACATTTCTATTATTGACTAAGTCACAAAAACAGTTTATTAGCTTGTCTTTAATTGGCTTAATTTTATTAACTTTGTTTTACTTGAAATGGTATATTTTTCTTTTTTACTAGCTATGCTTTTTATAGTTTATTTAATATGTTCAATAACTTTAAACATCTGTTGAATCACTCAGTCCATTTGAATAACTGAAACTTTTTAAATAAAGGTAAACAAAGTATTGATATGTCTGTTGGAATATTGTGTATTGAAGCCAAAACACTCAAAAATGCTCATTTTCTAAATATTTAACGATTCCCATCTCATAACTTCAATTTAAATAAACACACAGGCTTGATATAATTTTCAAACTGCTTTTACAGCTCTAGCTCTGGAGGCTGCCCATCAAGGTGCAAAAACTATATTTTCATTATTTCAATTCCCAGCTCTTCAGATGTACTGTAAGTAATTCTCTTTGATTATAATTTCATGTGTCAGGAGATATACAGTCTATTGAGAAGAGATTTAAGAGATTTGCTTGCTCTATATCTTTTGACACCTCATCCAGGGATAACTGAATATGGTGACTTACACAATGCATAAAAAAATACCTAGAAATTTTTCTATATTTTCAGTTAAAACTCTAGTGTCTCCCTAGCATCACACAGATGCTGTCCATACAAAATCCAACAAGATTTTAATGTAAAATATTTCTCACTGAAACCATTTTTTCTCAAACACTAACAGTGAAGTTTGATATAATATTTCAGATGTTATTGCTTCTAATAAAAATCTTTAAACTATTATCAAAGTCTTGCATTATACACTTTAAGTAGACTATTAAAACTCTTATATGAAATAAAGTTTCATGAATAGAGATTAAAATGTTACTGCCTTGTTTTATAAGTTTAGCAAAATGCTGTTTTCTTATTTCACCATAAGTTTCAATTGCAATGATATGTGGTATTGATATATTTTATGCCCTCCTTAGTATTTTGTGGTTGGAAATTCTCAATTATTTTTAAAACTCAGGTAGTGTTAAAAATTCTGCTGATACATTCTAAATGTTTTTGTTTTATTAACACTGATAAAATTGTAGTTTTTAGATTTTAAACGCTTCTTTATGTGAAATTGACTCATTTAGTTTTTTCCTTACTAATAACAACACATTTTCCTTACTTGAGCCATGAACTTTAACAAAACATGATTGTAACACGATTAAATATGTAAATATTTAGCACTTCCAAATTTTAATGACACAACTTTTGAGCACCATTCGCACCTGACAATATGGCACTAGCAATAATAAGGCAGTCATATTTTTTCTTGAAATAATCAAGCTGTTTTCCATTCCATAAATACAAATTATTTTTTTATTTTGTATTCATTGTTGCACAGTATCAGAAGATGTTCCCAGCTGCAGTTCATTATTAATATCATTTCTTCTTTGTTCTCCTGCAGATTCAGAAGATTCATGTTTATGATGTTTAAAAGGAATGTTAAGAAATGTATTAAAACTTTGTCATCTCTCCATTCTTGGTGCTCTATTTAATATTTTATTATAAAGTATTAAACTTATAAATATCAAAACTGTACAGTATGGTTAATTACACAAAAATTATGCACAAAAATAAAACCAAAGTAATTAATAATTACAAAAGAGCACATTAACAATAAAACCAAAGTAAAAACTAAACTATTTGGATGTAGTAACTGCTACATAATTCATAGATGATGATAAACTGCTAATTCTTCTAAAGTACAACAGATCCTATTCTGTTCAGTTTATCAACTGGTAAGAAAGCATTTCAACATTTTAATAACCAGTATCACCATGGTTTATATAGGCTAAATATCAGCCATGGATATCAGTCTTATTTCCTTAATACCAGGTTGAAATGTATTTTACCAAATACACGGTTAACATATTTTTACATTTTTCTCTAATCTGCACATTTTATAAATAGTCTCACTTTATGCCAAATTTATGAAATAATCGAAGTTCTCACAAATTAAAAATTCATCTAGACTCACATAACTTGAAAACAGAGCAAATGATTTGTAAATTATGTCTATGCTATTAATAATGGCCAGGGTCACTTTAACAAACAGAATTTCATTATCTTTTTTTCAGGATTTTTAATTCAAGGTCTTTAGGAAACAAGTCCTTCTGGAATGCTTGTTTAAAACACATACTAAGATGACATGGACACTCTTCAACTTCACTTACAACTAGCCAAAATTAAAGCGAAACATAGCAGTTTGGAATTAAGAATCTCCAAGTTTCCATCTTTGTTATAGACCATGAAACCTCACCTGTACCTTAGCATCAAGCTTTGTACACAATAAATACTTTAAAACTGGTGCTAGATAGGTTAACAAACAATTTTTTAAACTCTAATTGCCAAGGTACGTACAGAGTTAGCATATTATTCTTAGTCTTTTTTTTCCCATTAAGTTTTATTCAAATAATCTGAACAAATTCTAAGTGGCAAATTACACTAGGTCAGATAATACAACTATCAAATGTTTCAACAACACAAATTTTGCCCAACAGAATAAATACTGTGCTTAAAATAAAGAACTCACTAAGAGGGGTAAGAAGAAAAAATAGGTGTAAATTAACTTCATGAATCTAGAAAAGAAAATTAACAACAGAAGGAGAGAATAAAAGGGCCCTTGAGAGAGAAGGAAGTCATGAATATAAGAGACACTGCTTCTAACTTGCTCAAATTTGATTGATAAAAAAATGTCTGCAAAAACAATAGCTATGGAGAGAGGGATACAAGAGTGAGGAGAGAAACAAGTTTACATTGGGGGCTGGCCCAGTGGCATAGCAGTTAAGTTTGCATGCTCTGCTTCGGTGGCCCAGGGTTCACCGGTTCAGATCCTAGGCGCAGACCTATGCACTGCTCATCAAGCTATGCCATGGCAGGTGTCCCACACATAAAATAGAGGAAGATGGGCACAGATGTTAACTCAGGGTCAATCTTCCTCAGGAAAAAGAGGAGGATTGGCAACAGATGTTAGCCCAGAGCTAATCTTCCTCACCAAAGAAAAAAAGTTTACATTGTATAATATGGTCTTGGTTGCATAAATCTTGGTACTAAGGTAATACAAGCAGGCTTGAATTTTTTAAATGTTGAGCTAATATGCATATAAAAGATATCCCTAAATATTAAGCAGTACTCTAGGGAAACAGCTGTCAGATCCTACCTTTACAAGGGAACGAAATCCACAGGTAAAGCTGGTAGGCAATACTGACCCTACAATATACCAGTATATTCTGAAGTTCTGATGGGCTACTAAGAAGAGTATGAAAAACTACTCTCTCTAACCTGTGAAGCTTCTATGATAAGTAAGAAACGGTCTCTGAGTAGAAACTCTCTATGAGGGAGAATAAACTATAAAATTTTCCTACTATCTGACTATATTTCCTATCATCAGGATTCTATAGATTGCTCTCTAGTCAAAATGATAGGAATTGAATGTGATGTATTAAAACAGATACTACCTTTACAGGAAGCCTTCAAATTTTCTTAGCATTTCTATTTGAAATTTTAAAACTATTTTTGCTCTATGGATTCAAATTAAAAATAAATAATAAAACTTGGTAGAAACAAAACAAAACAAAAAACTCTTCACATACCTGGCAAATCTGATGACATGCTTGATATTGGCGTGTGGTGGAATGGTACTGAGTAGTCTGTTAATGAAGGCGGAATAGCAGCAGGATCAACCGAAGTCACACTGGGCACCCTTACAGAAGATGGCTGATACATGAGAACCCTGTTTTAAATAGCATGGGAAATTACAAATAATCTGGCTGTTAGTTCACAGGAGAGAAGGGCGGCACTGCTGGGCATTCTCAGTCGCAAGATTGCTAAGTTTCAACACAACTATATGGCAGCTACTCACTACACAGTACTCCACTCTACTCTCCTCTTTCATAACAGTCTTCATTTTAACATGAACGTATGTTGACTCTCAACTGCAGCTGTGACATAAGAGCAAGTTGGCATTAAAACATAATGTACAGTGCTGAAGTGATACATAAAACTTTCATCCACAAATAGAAATGTACTTTACAAGTGCTTTGAATAATGTATGTGTAACATATATGTGGATATTAGTAATTTTATCTATAAATAAATTTAGAAATAGAGGACTCCTAAGATTTGATTTAAATCAGGACACCTTTATGAGTGAAGCTACTTACTATAACTTAACCAGAATTTCTTCTATTCTAACTTGAATTGTGTTAATTATTAGCAACCTCATCTGGGAATCACCTGAGCAAAGAAAGCCAATCCTAAAGCCAGCCAACCTGAAGATAATCAGCAGCAATCAGAAATCAGAATAACTACTCAAGATTTAAGATATAATATCCAGAAATAACACACCGGCTACCATGAGACGATCTACTCTTCTAATAGGAGTTTATGACTTTGAAATTAGCTGGTCATGCTACTGAACATACAAATTAAACACAGTTAAATACTTTATAATTGGTATTATATATATATACACAATGCATACAATTATAACTTTATAATTTCAAGAAGCAGTATAATAAACATTTTTGAAAAAGTTCAGGCATAAAGATGATTTTGCATTCTTCCTATTTAACCTTCATTTTCTCTTAGCCCAAGGTAAACAGTTAGAACTTCACAAGAAAAACATCTTGAATTTATACAAGAAATAAGCAATGTTATGGACCCTATGGCTGACAGTGGCCATCTTTTGTTTGACATCTTAGCAGGGCCGCAGTGGTCCCAGCTGCTGTCTGAGCTTCACGATGCCACCCAAGGACAAGAAGAAGAACATAAATGCCAGAAAGCTGGCCAAGAAAGATAAAGACCACGCGAAGACATCCTGGGGTAAGGGCAAAAAGAAGTGGTCCAAAGCCAAAGTTTGAGACAAGCTCAATAACCTAGTCTTGTTTGACAAAGCCTCATATGCAAAACTCTGTAAGGAAGTTCCTAACTATAGGTTTATAACCTCAGCTGTTGTCTCTAAGAGACTGAAGATTCCCAGTTCCCTGACAAGGGTAGCCCTTCAGGAGCTCCTTAGTGAAGGACTCATTAAAGTGGTTTCAAAGCACAGAGTTCAGATAATTTACACCAGAAGGGCAGAAATGTCCCAGCTACTAGTAAAGACGCATGAGCAGGTCCCACCAACTGTACGTTTTGAAAAATAAAACTTTATTAAGTTAAAAAAAAGGGGGGCAGGGACATGGAGACATTAAGGTTAGCATCTCAAAGGGCTGACAGTAAACTACTGTAAGCTTAATGAGACAGGCACAGAATTCGGTAGCTGGATGGGACCATTAGAAAGATAAGAAAGTGAAACCGACAGAAACTTAAAGACAGACGATGGTCACAAAGCTAGACTGAGATGACAACTAGGACTTCTAGAGGTACTTTCCCTTGGTTCAAATACTTCCTCTTATTGCTCAGATTATTAAATACTAGTAATAAGAAATGATGACACAGTTGCATGACACTCTTCATACTCTAAATAACTGACAAACTGTTTCATACACTTTAAATCTCAAACCACTTAATCACAACTTCTTAAGACACTGGAGTTCTTCTAAAACTAGTTTGCATTATGACATGAGGATCTTGTCTAGCTGTTATTCTGTACTATTTGTCAAAAATATGGATGTCAGGGGCCAACCCTGTGACTGAGTAGTTAAAGTTTCTCAAGGACCACTTCAGCGGCCTGGGATGGGGGATTCAGATCCTGATTACAGACCTACTCTGCTCATCAGCCATGCTGTGGAGGCATCCCACCAACAAAAAACAGGAAGACTGGCACAGATGTTAGCTCAGGGTGAATCTTCTCATAAAAAAAAAATATATAGATGTCACCAGAAATATGGAAAACAAAGTCATCTTGAGAGTTAGCAACTGTCTTAGTCTCAGAAAACTAAATAAATAACATAGGTCAGAGTTGAAAAATTTTAAAACCTGAACCATTTAGGAGGCATAGGAAATATAACATGCTTTAGACAATAACATAAGCCTAGTATTTCAAAACATATTTTCTAGAGGAAGATGAAGAGGGAAGGAAGTCATCTTCCACAGAGAAACCTGTCTAGCTTACAATCAGGAGGATGTTTCTTGGCCTTCCATGTTACCTAGAGACCTGAAACCACAAGCAGGAGGAGCAACGTTAGAAAAGGCAGACTCCAGAGGAGCAAAGAGAAAACCTGGGATGAGATCAAATAAGTTACGTTGTATTAAAGCATATCTTTTTCTGGAGTTTTGAAAACAATAGTCCTCTCCAGGGATGACAGTAGAAGAATGGGAAATCACCAAAAGTGTTTTCAAATTACACATGATCCTACTTCTCACACAGGGATGCATATCAGAAATTAGGAAAGGGGCAAAGGCAGTAAGAAGGAGAAAGAGACTGGTGTGTTAGTGCTGAGGAGGGGGTTAAAAAAGTGGCTCTGTTTTTGCGTTTTTTTTTTTTTAAAGATCGGCACCTGAGCTAACAACTGTTGCCAATCTTTTTTTTTTTTTCCTTCTGCTTTATCTCCCCAAACCACCCCCCCCACCCCCGACCCCATCCCGGTACATAGTTGTATATCTTAGTTGCATGTCCTTCTAGTTGTGTCATGTGGGATGCCACCTCAACGTGGCCTGACGAGCACTGCCATGTCCACGCCCAGGATCTGAACCCGGGAAACCCTGGGCCGCCACAGCGGAGAGCGCGAACTTAACCACGTGGCCACGGGGCTGGCCCCAAGGTTTTTTTTTTCCTTTTGCTTCCTCACAGCATTAACATCTTAATCATGTTTTTTAAAAAATCTAAGATGCAAGCTTCTGAAGACATATATATATATACACACACACACACTATATACACACAAACATACATATATGATTTCATTTATTTTAAAAAATTCCTACTTAAAAGTACATTTAATCTATCTTTTTTCCTCTGACACCAAAGAAACTAAAAGAAAACTTTCAGGTTCACAAGAAAGAAACAATGCCAGCCTTCCTCCTGTTTCCCCATCTCTTCCTTTGATATCTCACAGGAGATTTTCTTTTGTCTTGATCTTGAATTGACCCTTCAATGTGGATCACATTTATAGGAAACAATAACAACAAGACTCACTTTCCTCTCCTGGCCACTTTCCTTACATCTGTACAGGAGTCAGGTCACTGTTCAACACGCTGTCTGTCATCATAGTAACAGATATCTAATTATTGCATATGTTCTGTTCTCATAACATTAAATTAAATAACTATTCCTTGTCTCTCCAATACAAAATGGTGACCATCACAACATGTGAAAACGGTAAAATCCAACGAGAGTACAAATTATTAAATCAACATATAAAATCTCAGCAAAACATCTGAAAAACCAACTATTTAGGGTAGATTAATTTCTATTACCTGAACTTTGCAACCATTAACACAAATGCAACTTTAAATAGAATGAGTGAAATTAAACATTTGTTAGAATTATCAAACCATGTACTGGTAGCAGATTTTTGTTTTAACCAGAACCTTCACAAGGATCACATTCAGAAAGGTAAAATGAATCTAATGCCCATGCAAAAAATAGATCTATTTATAGATACGGAATAACAGGGACCATGGAGAAATGTAAATGTCTGATGGCTATGTCTGATGGAACTGTATGTATAAAAATGTGATGCTATAAAGTAATACAAGTTTTTAAAAAGCTTTTAACATTTGTTACTGCCTCCTCACAGGATTGAGAAATACACAAACAGGCAGACAGATACATTATGCATATGCACATATATATTTTTAACTTTTATAGCTTCATCCATAATATCACAGCATAAAAGTAAATTGCTGGTATTAGTATTAATAAATACTAATTAATTAATACTATTTACTACTTAGTATTAATATAGCAAGTATTAGTATTCTAGACTGTGTACTGGATTACTGAATTCATCTTAGTTGGCTCACACTTAGACATCTGGAAATGAGTTAACAATCCAATAACTTGAACTTTTACCCATAAACCTGAAATTCATTGTGTACTCCCACTTTACGATCATAAAAATATTTTTTAAAAGATTCAATTTTGCTACCAATTCCTAATGATTCTTAATCTAGAGAAATACATATTTTTCTCTATTCTTTCTTTCCCATCTTTAGAATACCTCCTTATTAATGACAAAGCAGTCATTCAATTTCCAGTGAATGGAGTAGGGGCATAATATTTACAATTGTCTTTCAATGTAGAAAAATATCTTAGATGAAAGTGCCAGCTTCTTCTGATAGGTACTATACGACTGCACTTAAAGACTAGAATAGGTACACAAGGAGAGGGGCCAGAAAGAGTACCATCAAAATGTTAACAGTGGTTACCTCTAGGCAGAATGCTTTTTACTTCTTGGTGCTTTATAAAATTGCTTCTAAGAATAATTTTTACTAAAACAATACCTCTTGAAAAATAACTGTTCACATAATTTCTGGACTCTTACAGTAGTTTTCCTGGTTTCTGATTCTCTATTCTTTCTCATTTGCTTACTATCATTGACCAAGAAGTCCTACGACAAACTTACACAGCAGAGGAAAACCATAAAAATTCTAGATGCTGAGCCACAAGAGAGGATATGAAAAGGATGACCAGGAACAAAACCACAAAAGTTTAAGAGTTGAAAAAGGTTACAGAGATGATATAACCACAGCATAAGTCTCCACTATGACACTGTGACAGATGTCACACACTCTACCTTAACACAGAAAATGTAATTTCAGCACTAGACATCAACATTCTTAGTGTTCATAAACCTCAAATTGAACATGTTTCCATGTATCTTTCCTGCTTTGGTCTTAGATCTACCAAATGTTGTAACAAAGGATAAACTTAATCCAGTTAATCACAATGACTCCCTTTTAAGAACTACAAGATAACTACACCTTATATTCTCTTTTCCTGGCTTAACAGCTTCCATCCTGAGAGCCATTCACCCATCATGCTACAGTTTCCACTATTCACCATCCTGTTCCCCTCCTCTGGCTGCACTCATTTGTTTATACCCTTCTTGATGACCAGCACTAAGTAAAATGGTATAAGTGAAAGTCATCTAGCCCAAAATGTAACAAAACTGGCATGGTATGTTTTCCAGACACTATGCTTCTTTTATTAATGGAGACTAAGAACAAATCAGCTCAAGTGGTAAACTCTTCAAACCATTAAATGAATTCTAACATTTCAGAGAGTTTCTATCAGGAATGGCTATTAATTTACTGAACGCTTTTCCAGCATCTATTAAGATGACTACATAGTATTCCTTATGACAAGATCCATTTCATTAATATATTTCCTAATAATAAAGCATTCTTGGATAAACCCTACTTGGTGGTAATGAATGCCCTTTTAATATATAATTAAATAATTTCCTAATATTGAATTCAGAATTTTCATTTCACATTAGCCTATTTCATAAAGATTTTTCTGTATGACTGTTAACATATAAATCTACTTTGGGTATTAAGAGTTATATTGATTTCACAAAATGAGCTTCGTAGCTAACTTTTTTTTTTTTTTTAAAGATTTTATTTTTCCTTTTTCTCCCCAAAGCCCCCTGGTACATAGTTGTATATTCTTCGTTGTGGGTCCTTCTAGTTGTGGCATGTGGGATGCTGCCTCAGCGTGGTCTGGCGAGCAGTGCCATGTCCGCGCCCAGGATTCGAACCAACGAAACACTGGGCCGCCTGCAGCGGAGCGCGCGAACTTAACCACTCGGCCACGGGGCCAGCCCCGGTAGCTAACTTTTTAAACAAAAATTTTCATATGTTGCTGGTTTAGTCACTAATATCCAGCTGATGGTTACAATATTAATTTTTATTTTCTTTTTAACCTAGATGAGGAGTCTTGCATCTATCTCTATGGTAGCTGACCACAGGTATGAACTATCCTCTGCATATTGAAGCCATTTCAGATTCTGTCACCCCATGTACATGCCATTCTTCCAGTTTCATGTCTTCATCAAGTACTGATAAAATGTGCTAAAGGACAGATAGAGGGTGGTTCCTTATGGCATGCCACAAGAGACACCCTCCAAGACCACATCAATCCATAAGTTAGCATCACTATGCACAACCATTCAACCTGGCATGAATCCATCTAACTATAATACTGTGCAACTCATGTTTTCCAAGCATATTCTATAGGATATTATTAGAGAGTAAAATCTGGAAACACCACATCTAAGTATTCATTCCCATGATTCTCCACTCCGGTCAACATTCCAAAATTATAATTTCATTTTTTATCATTTAAATTCTAGACATGCTAAACAAATTGTCTGAAAGGAGCAATAAATGATCAGCATTCCAGAAAAAAACCCACTTGCAATACTTTTTGCATTTTCTGTTCCACCAAAAAAAGGTCTCATTCTGCTTAAATGGATAAAAGAAAATATACACCCTTACTATTATGTGTAAATCATATCTAAAAATATAAATATTTTAACAGTGAAGAAGGCAACACAAAAGTTTTAATTCTCCTGGTTTCAAAAGTAACTATAAAAAAAGAATGTGACAGAAGTGCACTGACAGTATAATTCCATTTATATAAAATGTCTAGAACTTGGAAATTTCTAAACATGAAAAGAAGATCAATGGTTGCCTAGATCTGGGTGTGAATGGGGATTAAGTGCAAATGAACACGAGAGAAGTTTACTGGATGTTGGAAATATTCTACAACTGAATTTGTGATGATGACTGTACAAACTCAATAAATTTACTAAAATCACTGAATTGTGCAAGTGAATACTTAAGATGGGAGAATTTTATGGTATATAAATTATACCCCAATAAAACCATTAGAAGAAATAAAGTGCAGTGAGAAGCCAAAAAATCAAGACTGCCACACTCAAGTTTAAAAGAATGTGTTCACGGAATGCCAGATAAACCTCTGGTCCTTTCTTGCAGGTTCCAAAATCTCCAAGAAGCACCTATTGCTAAATACTCAAACCTGTCATTTACTATAGTTCAGCAATGCCTCTGCCAGATGAACCATAAACAATACATGCCAGAATGCATTTACTTGCCCATATTTTGCCCTGGAGAGGGTGAGAGGGGAAGGCAATCAATCTTTATTGAGAAACTAACATGTGCCCAACACTGAGGCTAAGCTCTTTTCATTATCTTATTGAAACCTGAAAATAATCTTATGAGGTAGGCATTACTTAACCCCATTTTACAGAACAGAAAAAGGAGGTTCAAACAAGTCCATCCAAGATCACAGAATGAGTAAGTAATGGTGTCAAAATTGGAATCCACAGTTGTTGGATTCCCAACTCTACACTCCATTACACCACGCTTCCTCATGTTGGTCTGTGATGACAAATTTCCTCCTTTCAGATGGGTTCAAGAAAATGACAAAAAGTATCAAATATGAAATAAATACTTAGACATGAGATCTTAACTCTCACTTCCCAAAGATGGGAGTATTTTCTTGATCAAAATTTGCTTTCCCATAACACTGTGCTCACCTGAAAATATTTCAACTGAACAAAGGCAAATAAAAATCGCCTTCTAGAGTTATGCAACTCTCAGAGACATTTACAAACCTATCCCAAGAACAGTTAGTCACAAGGGTAATAAACAATAGTGAACTATAAATTAACAAACCCTTTGGTTGGGCTGCTTTGTGTTTCTGACATAAAGATGCATTTCCTTTTGGCAGGAGGGTCTTCCTCTTCATCAGAAGAGCTTTCTATCGTTAGGTCAATAACATCCACTTTCTTCTTGCTTGCCTCACTGGCTACAGTTACTGAACAAGGCTTACTGAGGACACTTGAACCTGCATATAAGAACAAAAGGAAAATTTAAAAACCAAAGGTATAACATAAATAAACTCAAGCCAGAAGAGCGTTAAATGTGTAGCATATCTGGGAGAATACACAGCCAGTAAAGCGACATACTCTGTCCCATGGACAGAGACCAACTCCCTAACCCCAGATATCTATCTGTAAAATGACTGCTTACCTGGGGAGGCAAGATGAGCTCTACGCCTTGACAGAGGTTCAAAGGCCTCCTTCAGACAGCATGCTCTTAGTCATCTCCCCAGTACTGCCAATCGACTTGCGCAGATCCTGCTGCTCACGCTGTCTCCCCAGGTAAGCAGTCATTTTACAGACAGACTTCTGGAGTTAGGGGGCTGGTCTCTGGCCACGGACAAGAGTATGTGGCTTCACTGGCTGTGTATTCTCAAGGACGTGTGGCAGCATTAAGTCAAAATCAGATAATTCCATTCTAGCAAAGGAATCGTGTTTATATCAAAGAGTGTATAGGCTCTTCATCATAAGCCAGAACTTCATCATATGTTAACTCACCATTTCAGAGAAACTATATTATGCCCTGCAATCTATTTAGCAAAAAATGAATGCTAGTTGATAATGGAAAAGCAGCAGCAACTAATCAATTAAGTCACTGTTTTTCTCAAAGATGAGGGAAATCTTAAATCATTCCACCAGGAGGTTCAGTAACAGTCACAGAAGAATAATTAATATTGACATAAATCCTTTACTTTTTCCTCTCTTCTTACTCTGAACATTTATTATTCATTACATTATTAGAATATCAAATATAGTCACCACAGAACGCAAATGCAGTGAGTGGACTATGTCAAATAAAAAGAAACCTTAAGTTCACACTTAAGGGTTTAAATTACTCAAACTGCCGTGGAGTTTCGCCACTCAGTTTGGACAGGTGCAAAGAGTTGAAGGCTGAGTCGTACATCTCAGGTCACCAAGGCAATGGTCAAATTCCTTCCCACAAAGAATGGCAACAGTTTGTGTACCACTTTTTTTTAGCAACTAACATGTGACACCCCCCGCCCCCCCATTAATGGACGATGCAGGTTCTCTAGCCACACCTCCACTTGGGGATCCTAAGTACAGGAACTCCAAAAACAATTCTGAAAAACCGCCTATAGAAATGTCATTTATAACTTTTCATTTTGTAACAAACACTATATATTAAAATGATCCTAGGTGATTGTTTCATTTACTTTACATATGTAAAACATACTGTGAAAAGGCTAATTATAGGAGGGTATAAACTTTAGCACATCTCTTATGGAAAGAATCAGTTGGGGGAAATTACACATGTAACAGATGATCAAAAGATAAAGTCAGAAAACTGAGAATCAAATATAGTCCTAGTGGCCAAGGTTACTGAGAAAGACAATGCTGCATTAGTTCACTGCTATGCTCTCTGCTGCCACTCTGCACATACTTTCTATTTTTGTACACGGTTGGCTGGATACTTTCATAGCTTCTTTCTTCGGTCTCATTGGACACCAAGAACCATCTTCTTGGAATTTGATCTCATCCACATCAGAACAGTCATTGAGAATTTCCATAAAAAGCCTATAAAGCAATTAAGAAGTGCATAAATGTAGTCAATGGCTTTGTTAATAGGTGAAATAACAGTAATACACATTACCTTGGAGACAAAAGTAATGCTACCTGACTTTTCTGTTTGTTTTGGCATTTCAATACTTCACACCTTACAATAACTATTATATTCTCTTCAGCCTAGGTTTTAACAGGCAACAAAAAAGTTACTTAGTGAGTATCATCTAAAAAGTCAGTGGCTAAACAGAAATAGAAACAGAGCCTCCTAGCTGAGATAGGCAATGAAGAACCACCTCTAACACACCACATAAAACAAACATAAGCAAACATAAAGGTTATTGTAGAAAAATGATTTATAAGTTATCAATGAGAAAGAATCATAGGGGTGGGGAAGGGAGGGAAGAATAGGGACAGAAAAGAAGTCTTAATAAATTTACAATAACTCAGAGCATATAAATTATGTTCTATGACCAAAAAGAAATTAAATTTGAAATCATCATCAGAAAAATATCTGAAAAATCCACAAATATTTGGAAACTAAACCAAATAATCTATGAAACAAAGAAAAAAGAGCAGAAATTAGAAAAGTATTCTGAACTGAATGAAAATGAAAATATAATAAAATTTGTGGAATGTAGCTAATGTAGTATTTAGATGAAAATTTACAGCAGTACTCTTCCTATATTAGAAAGACACAAATCAATAACCTCAGCTTCTAGCTAAATGAAACTGGAAAAAGAAAATCAAATTAAAGTGAAAGCAGACAAGAAAAGGAAAATAAGAAAGAATAGATATCAATGAAATAGAAAAAAATCAATGAAACCAGAAAGCTGATACTCCAAGATCAGTAAAATTGACAACCTTCTAGTCAGACTTAAGTTCACTCAAACAGTAATAGAGAGGAGTGACATCAGCATCATGGTGGAGTGAGCTCTTCCCTTAGACTCTCCCCCCTAAGATACAACAAAAAGGATACCCATAAACCAACAGAGGACATTCACACAACACAACAGATGTCTGAGAGATACACACTGCCATGTGTCTGAAGGTGGAGGTGGTGGACCCCCCGGGAGGCAGTGGAAGGAGTGCTGGAAGGTGGAATCCGCAATCAGATACTACTACTATGTGAAGACACAAATCCACCCGATCAAACAGTATCAAGATGTATATTAACACTCCAGACCAGAAGGAAAATGACAAGCACCTAGAAATCAACCCTGAAGGCAGAGAAATCTATCTACGATCTAAACGACAGAGAATTCAAAATAGCTATCAAAGAAAAACTCAATGAGTTACACAACTCAGGAAGACAGTTCAATGAAATCGGGAAGAAAATTAATGAACAGAGGGAATTATTCACAAGAGATGGAAACCATTAAAAAAAAAATCAGAAATGGTGGAGATGAAAAACACAATGAATGAGATAAAGAAAAATCTAGAGTCTTTGAATAACAGAGCTTATATTATGGAGGAGAGAATTAGCAAATGAGAGGACAGAAATATAGAAATGCTTCAGATGGAGGAGGAGCGAAAACTAAGACTAAAAAGAAATGAAGAAATTCTCCAAGAAATATCCAACTCAATTAGGAAATGCAACATAAGGATTATAGGTATTCCAGACGGAGAAGAAAGAGGTGCACAGAGCTTGGTCAAAGAAACAATAGTTGAAAACTTCCCAAGCCTGGAGAAGGAGCTGGAATTACAAGAAAAGAAGCTAATAGAATTCCTAATTATATCAATGTAAAAAAAACATCTTCAAGGCATACATTTGTAAAACTGGCAAAAGTCAACAACAAAGAACAAGTATTAAGGGCAGCAAGGCAGAAGAAAATATCTACAAAGAAAACTGTGTCAGGCTTTCAGCAGATTTCTCAGCAGAAACTTACAGGCAAGGACAGGGTAGAATGATATACTCAAAATTCTGAAAGACAAAACTTTCAGCCAACAATACTCTATCCAGAAAAAATATCCTTCACATATGATGGAGAAATAAAACCTTTCCCAGATTAAAGCTGAGGGAGCTCATTGCCACAAAACCCTCACACAGGAAATGATAAAGAAGGCCCTCATACCTGGAAAAAGAAAAAAGAAAAAGTATACAATGCCTTGAGCAAGGAGATAAACAGGCAGACAAAATCAGAAAATTGCAGCTCTCTAACAGAACATTAGTTAACAATTATAACACTAAAGATAGAGGGAAAGAAAACATCAAATATAATCATAATCATTTTAACCACAAACTCACAACACAAAACACAGTAAGTTGTGACAACAATAACGTAGACAGGGATGAGGAAAGGGATGGAACCTGCTTAGACTAAGGAAATAAGAGCTATCAGAAAACGGACTATCTCATCTACGAGATTTTTTTATACAAACCTCATGGTAACCACTAAAGCAATAATCAGAAGAGAGACACAAACGATAAATAAAGAGAAAACCATCATGGAGAACTATGGAACTGAATTGACAGTCCAAAGTACATGGAACGAGAAACAAGGGAAATACAGAATAACTACAAAACGAGTGATAAAATGGCAGCGTTAAGCTGTCACATATCAATAATCACTCTAAATGTAAATAGACTGAATTCTCCTATCAAAAGACATAGAGTGGCTGGAGGGACTGAAAAACAAGATGCAACAATATCCTGCCTCCAGGAAACATTTCTCAGCTCTAAACACAAACACAGGCTCAGAGTTAAGGGACTGAAAATGATACTCTAAGCTAATGGCAAACAAAAGAAAGCAGGTGTTGCCATACTTATTTCAGACAAAGCAAACTTCAAGATAAAACAAGCAAGGAGAGACAAAGAGGGACAGTATATAATGATAAAAGGGACACTCCACTAAGGAGACATAAGACTTAGAAATTTATATGCACCTAACACAGGAGCACCAAAGTACATAAAGCAACTATTAAAAGGACATATTAACAGCAACATAGTAATAGTAGGGGACCTTAACACCCCACTTACATCAATGGATAGATCATCCAGACAGAAAGTCAACAAGCAAATAGTGGAATTAAATGAAACACTAGACTAGAAGAGGTTTATATGGAACACCCCATCCAAAAACAGCAGAATACACATTCTTTTCAAGTGCACATGGAAAATTCTCAAGGACAGACCATAGGTTGGGAAACAAGGCAAGCCTCCTAACTTTAGGAAGACTGAAATCATACCACGCCTCTTTTCTGACCATAATGCTATGAAACTAGAATCAACTACAAGAAAAAAGCTGAGAAAGTGACTAATATGTAGAGACTAAACAACATGCTACTCAACAACCAACGGATCACTGAAATTAAAGGAGAAATCAAAAATTATCTGGAGACGAAAATGAAAATACACCATATCAACTCATATGGGATGCAGGAAAAGTGGTCGTAAGATGAAAATTGATGGCAATACAGGCTCACATTAACAAACAAGAAAAACCTCAAATAAGCAATCAAACTATACCTAACAGAACTAGAAAAAGAACAAAGCCCAAAGTCAGCAGAAGGAGAGAAATAATGAAAATTAGAGCAGAATTAAATGAAATTGAAACCAAAACAACAGTAGGAAGGATCAATGAAACTAACAGCTTGTTCCTTGAGAAGATTAACAAAACTGACAACACTTAGCTAGACTATGAAAAAAACAGAGAAGGCTCAAATAAATAAAATTGGAAATGAAAGAGAAGAAATTATAAGGGATACCACAGAAATACAATGGATTACAAGAGAATACTATGAAAAACTATATGCCAAAAATCGGACAATCTAGCAGAAGTGGATAAATTCTTAGACTCTACAACCTGCCAAAACTGAATCAAGAAGAAATAGAGAATCTGAGTAGCCCAATCACAAGTAAAGAGACTGAAACAGTAATCAAAAACCTCCCAAAAAAGAAACAGTTAATCTGAGGAATTCTATGTCTATTAAAGAAATTGAATTTGTAGCTAAAAACTTTACCACAAAGACAACTCCAGGCTCAAATGTCTTCACTAGAGAATTCTACCAAATATTTGAGGAGCTTTATCACTCTTCCCAACTCACTGTATAAGGCCAGCATTACTCCGATACGAAAACCAGACAAAGACATTACAAGAAAACAATAGATAATATCTCTCAAGTATTTAGAAACCAAACAATAAATCTAAAAGTTAACAAATCATGAACAAGTGGGATTTATCCCCAGAATGCAAGGTTAGTTTAATATTGGAAAGTCAATCAATGTAAAACCCCATGGTACCAGACTAGACAGTGCAAAATGGCAGGACACAAAAATAAAAGGCATCCAGTTTACAAAGGAAGTAGTAAAACTGTCTTTATTTACAAACAACATTAGTGTCCATTAGAATATCCAATGTAATCTACTATAAAGCTACTAGAACTACAAATTGACCTTAGTAAGGGTTCAAGATATGAGAGCAATATATAAAAAACTATATTTCGGGGCCAGCCTGGTGGCACAGTGGTTAAGTGTGCACATTCTGCTTCTCGGCGGCCCAGGGTTCGCCACTTTGGATCCGGGGTGTGGACATGGCACCACTTGGCAAAAGCCATGCTGTGGTAAGCATCCCACATATAAAGTAGAGGAAGATGGGCATGGCTGTTAGCTCAGGGCCAGTCTTCCTTAGCAAAAAGAGGAGGATTGGCAGCAGATGTTAGCTCAGGGCTAATTTTCCTCAAAAAAACAAAGAAACAAAAAACTATATTTCTATATACTAGCAACAACCAGAATTTTTTTTTAAATACCACATCAAAAGTATGAAATGCTTAGGGATAAATGTGACATAAGGCATATGAGACCTATATACGGAAAATCACAAAACATTACTAAGACATAACTAGAGATAAATCATGTTAATGGATCAGAAGACTCAATATTTTTAAGTCACTCTTAACTGATGTATAGATTCAACACGATACAAATAAAAATCCCAGCAGATGTTTTTCTACTTGACACGCTGACTCTAAAATTTGCAACGAGAAGCAAAAGATCTATAACAGCCAAAATAACTGTGAAAAAGAGCAAAGTTTGCAGAGGCACATTACACTGATTTGCAGACAGTGCAGTACTGACGTAAATATAGACAAGTCCATGGAACAAAACAGAGTTCAGAGATAAATCCACACATACATGGCCAAGTGATTTTTGAAAAAGGTGCAAAGGCAATTCAATGACGAATAATAATCTTTTCAACAAGTGGGGTGGAACAACTGCATAGCCATATGCCAAAAAAAATCCACCTTGGCTCTTATTTTGTTCCATATACAAAAATTAACTTGATATGGATAATAGACCTAAATATAAAATTAAATCATAAAACTCCTAAGAGAAGCATAGAGAAAATCTTTGTGACCTTGGGTAAGGGAAAAATGTCTTAATATCGAAAGCATAATCCTTCAAAGAAACCCTTGATAAATTAGGCCTTCATCTAAATTAAGAACTTCTGCTCTTTGAAAGACACTATCAAGAGACTGAAAAGAAGAATGGCAGAAAATATTTGCAAATCACACATCTGATAACAGACTTGTATCCAGAATATATAAAGAATTATCAAAACTCAATAATATGAAAACAAACAATCCAATTTAAAAATGAGCAAAAGCTTAAACAGTTACTTTACCAAAGAAGATACACAGATGGTGAGTAAACACACAGACAGATGCTCAATATAATTAGTCATAAAGAAAATGCAAATTAAATCCACAGTGGGGTACTGCTATATACCAGCAAAATGTCTAAAATTACAAAGACTATACCAAATGTTGCTGAGAATGTGGAGCAACTGGAACTCTCATATACTGCTAGTGGGAATATAAAATAGTACAACCACTTTAGAAAACAGTTTGGTTAACTTCTTTAAAAATTAAGCATACACATTGCCATGTGATCAAGGATTCCACTTCTAGGTACTGACCCAATGAAAACATCAGTCCACACAAAGACGTGGACATGAATGTTCACAGTAGCTTTATTTGCAGAAGCCCCAAACCAGAAACAATCCATCAACAAGTGAACTGATACACTGCGGTATATCTATACAATGGAATGCTATTTGGCAATAAAAATGAACTATTGGTATATGTAGCAATGTGGATGAATCTCAAAATAAGTATGCTGAATAAAATAAGCTAGACATACTTCATGATTCCATTCATATAAAATTGTAGAAAATCCAAACTAATCTACAGAAACAGAAAGTATATAAACAGTATTTGCCTAAAGACATAGTGGGAGGGAGAGATTAGAAAGAAACATGGAAAAACTCGGAGAGTGATAAATATGTTCATTATCTTGATTGTCTTGATCATTTCACAGGGGTATATATAGGTCAAAATGTATCAAATTGTACACTTTTCATATAGGCAGTTCCTAAACCTCATTAAAGCTGATAAAAATGAGTAAAAAGGGGAAAAAAAGCCTCCTTCATCAGAAGATGTAATACTTTAAATATGTTTATTTTCCCTAATTGTACTGAAAACGTTAACATAATTCCAATCAAAAACCAAACAGGATTGCTTTGTGTAATTTGAGAACTCTTTTATTCTGCCAGAATAAACGTTAATAATGGCAAAACAAATTGTGAAAATAATCAAGAAATGCTGAAACATACGGCTTAAGCGATATTAACACATAACAGAAATCCAATAATTAAAATAGTTTTGTACTGGCCGACTAATGCTTTGATCAACAGAGCAAACAGCAGTTCAGAAATTAACACTAGTATATATAAGAATGCATTAAATGACGGAGGCAGTATCTTAAGTCCACAGGACAGATTAGTCTAGACATTGGTGAGACTACTGACTAACAATCAGCATGGTAGGGTAGGGTGACCCTACTTTAATGGGATCACCTACTCCCACCCTAAAGTTTCTTCCTCCTCCTCAATTTTCCTCACATAGCTCCATTCTTTACCTTTATAAGCACTTAACACTTAATATGTAATTCTTACTGTCTCTCACACTAGAAGTGCTCTGTTCACCACTTTAGACCCAGTATCTGACACACAGCATGTATTTAGTAAGTATTATGTTGAATAAATTCATGAAGGAATGCATGATGGAATGAAGAACTGCACAACTAAAAGGAAAGAAAAAAAACCATAAAAATACCTGACAAAAGCAAGTGAATGTTCACATAAAATCTCTGGGACTTTCCAAACACATTAAAGACAGAAATCCAAAATGAGAAGACAGAGTTTTTGAAATAAAAATTTAAAGTTTTTGAATGAAAAAAGTCACAATAAATACAATTAGAAGGCAAACTAGGAAAATATATTTGGCACATGTGGACAGAGAAATTAACATCCTCAATATATACGACCACTTATGAATTAGTAAGAAAAAGACGAACCACCACAAAGAAAAATGAAAAAAAGAACACTCGGAGGCAATTTGTGAAAAGTTATTGTGACAACCAATATATGGATGAAGATTGTTTGATAACTCTTGTAATGGAAAAAACAGAAATCAGAACAGTAAGAAACCTTTCCAACTAGGAAATTGGTAAAGGTATTTTAAAAATAAGATTTAATACGATATATATGGTTGGTAAGAAGACAGAGAAGTGGGCTTCTAATACACTACTAGCAGGACAGTGAAGTGACACAGTTTACTCCTTCTGGGAAGCATCTTTATAATAAATAGTAAAAGCCTTAAAATTATATATTCTCTTCGATTCAGCATTTCAATTTCTAAGAACTTTAAGAAAAAATCCATAGACATACACACACACACACACACAAAAAGCTTCAAAAATGTTCATATCACAAGGCAACTTAAAATAGAAAACGTAGAAGCAGACAATATAGGCAATAATAGAAAAAACATTTAAACAATTAGTAGTATACCCATATAATGGATATCAAGTATTTAGGAAACACATTCTAAAATATTAATGGACAAAGGAGTATGACATAAGCTACTTACTCTCCAAGAGTTCAAAAGAATTCTGAAAATAGTCATAATTATCATCTCTTTCTCTCTACACATACGTGCACAAGCCAAAAATGTGTATACACATATATATTAAGAGGGAGTGTGATAAAACAAACATGGCAGAATGTCATCAACTGATGTATCTGAGTCAGAGTTACACAGGAGGCTCTTGGTGCTACTGTTGCAACTTCTATGGAAGTTTGAAATTATTTTAAAATGTTAAAAAGATTTAAAAAGTAAAAACCGGGGGCTGGCCCCGTGGCCGAGTGGTTAAGTTCGCGCACTCCGCAGCAGGCGGCCCAGTGTTTCGTTAGTTCGAATCCTGGGCGCGGACATGGCACTGCTCATCAGACCACGCTGAGGCAGCGTCCCACATGCCACAACTAGAAGAACCCACAACGAAGAATACACAACTATGTACCGGGGGGCTTTGGGGAGAAAAAGGAAAAAATAAAATCTTTAAAAATAAATAAATAAAAAGTAAAAACCCAGTTAAGTTTATAGAGAAAACTGAAAGTCCCATTCACTCTTCATGGCCTCATTCCTCTCTACACAGCAATACTTTTAAAACTTAGGGGAAAAAATGCTGTAAAACTATCTTTAAAGATCTAGGATATTTTTCAGTCTATAGTGAGCGAAAATCATATGTACATACAAATCATTATGTAAAGTATGAGTTCAATCTTTTTACATCAATAACAAAGACATCACTATACGATGTAATGTTGATGATTTTATATTAATCTTTTCATTAATTGTATTTTCTAAATCTTACAGTGGTGCATAGACGATATATGCATTTTTTTAAAGCGTTATCCAAAAGAAAAGGTACCTCGTTTAGTGATAATTAGTTCATATTATTTTCTAAATTCTGAAATATGCAACATAAGATAATGCTTAAGAGTTTGCGGTCCACAGTCAGAAAAATCTG
This sequence comes from Equus caballus, assembly GCF_041296265.1. Lineage (NCBI taxonomy): Eukaryota > Metazoa > Chordata > Mammalia > Perissodactyla > Equidae > Equus > Equus caballus. The sequence goes on from NC_091691.1 coordinate 74,219,050, forward strand.
GGCGTGAATTCCAACTTTGAACTTACCGGCTTCGAAACACAACTCTACCTACCCTACCTCCTGTTGTGTGTTTTTATACAAACCCTAGTTGCTCCTTACAAAGTTCTATGTAAGCAAAATGACATCTCTAAGTGGACTTTCCCCTCTTCCCTATGGGCTATGAAATATGATCTATGAGAGCACAAAGAAAAGGAAGCTACACACCCTCTTGTCCCCAACAAAAATCATATTATAAAGACAAAAGGGCCACTAACCACAGTTTAAAAACAAGATTGAGAACAATTAAGCATAAAGCAGAAAACACAAATATCTAGACTTTAAGCTACAGTAGACTTTTTCTAAGGTTGTGCTGAATGGAGACACAGCTAATATAGCTAGGTTGGGATATACTTACCCATCTAGAATTAGACTTTCATAGGCAGCTTTTTTGTCACACACAGGACAAATCCAGGTGGGCTTCTTCTCATTCATTTGCAGATAAAGGGCAGCATCAAAACACTGTAGATGTGTACAAGTCACTGCACGACACGGGATTGTCAGCCTCATCTTCCCTAACTACAGGACAGGGACAACAACATGGGAAACCACTTCAGAAAGAAGAACAAAGCCGCAAAGTGAACAGCCAGTCATCAAAGTCTGGAGAAGTCACACAAGATTAAAATGAAAAAGACATTCAAACCAGAATTTACTTCCATCAAGACCACTATGTATTTTATTTGTATTCATTGATTGCCCTAAGATTTTTAAGAGACCATCTCAGTTCTTGAAAATAGGTAACACATAAATTCAGACAGAAAAAGATAAATATACAATGAAAACATATCTCCTCACTTGTTCCCCTATTTAGAGGGAACCACTGCTGTCCATCTCTTCCACGTCCTCTCACGCATAATCAAACGTGTATTTTAAAAAACACGTTCCAACTAATGGCAGCACACAATATACACACAATTCTGCACCTTTTGTGACAAAATATAACTTGGTGATTATTTCACATGTACCAAAACGTAAAGAGCTATTATGATATGAAGGTATCATGATTGATATGAAAGATTATTTACGTAACCAGTACCCTTCCTAGCGATGGACATTTAAATTCTTTCTAATCTTTTATTACAAATAATGCTGCAATAAATATCTATAGGACAAATTCCCAGAAGTGAAATTTTTGGGTCAAAGGTTTCGAAAGTGCATCTGTGATTTTTGTGACATTGACAATCTATCTTCCACAGAGGATATCTACTGATTTATGCATATACATGCATTAATGTGCTTGGTTACCCTCGACCTTGTCAATATAGTGCTACTGAATTCTTTCATCTCTGCCAATCTGATAAACACCCCATTACAGTTGTGATCTACATTTCTCTTATTATAAATAAAGCTGAGCCTCTTTTTTTTCACTTCTAAGAGTCATCTGTGTTTCCAAGAACTGTCTGTTCATAACCTTTTCTCATTTTCCATTTGGGTATTAATCTTAAGTACCTATTTATGGGAGCTCTATATTAATGAGCCTCGTGCATGCACGTTATACTAATTGCAAATATATTTTTCACTTATAAAATTTTTTCACTTTTCTATAACCACGTGTCAATGACTCAATATACTTTTGTGTAACTAAGGTCCTCTGCTTCAATTCTTATTCCAGTTGACGGAGGTATACTAACATCAAAACACACGCAATAGCCAGATTAGATCAGACCACAGCTTCCTGGATAGCATTTCAAACCTCTCTTATATGTCCTTTACAGAAAAAAATCTTGGTTTATAACCAGCTCTGCCACAGAAAATCTGTTTCTCCCACTAGACTCTAAACTCCTCAAGGACAAGGCCTAGGTCGCTCTTCACCACTGTAATCCAAGTGTTACAGCACAGTACTTAGCATGCAGCATGTGCTATTTCTTGACCAGACAGCAGAATGAATGGAGAGACTGGAAAAGAGGCAAAAAGAAAGGAAGGGAAGTGGGAAGGAGTTCTTCATATGTACTATAAAGTCTTTAGAATTAACAGAAAACTTGTAACAGTTAACTCTGCCTGAGGGGTAGGAATTTAGGATAGTACTTTTTTTCCTTTTGGTTTACCTGTAATTTCTTTCTTCTAAAATGAATATTTGGTTATTTTGTAATTTAAAAAGAAAATAATTTAGCCAATTCATCATCATAGCAATAATTAACACTTACATGGCTCTACCTACATGCAAAGCACAATGTTGAGTACTCTACATTAATGCTAGTAACACTTTACATTTAAACCTAACAACTGCACTATACAGAAGATATACGTTATCACCTCCCTTTTATACATGAGGAAACTGAGGCACAAAGAAACTAAGTAACTTGACTAACATTACAAAGTCAGAAAGTGGCAGAGACAATATTTGAACTACGAAGCTCTGGCTCTAGGGTCCATACTCTTATCACTGAGCTATACCGCCTCTGCCTACGTGTCGAACTAGGTTTCTAAAAAGACCTTAGAAGTTATAGTGATTTGTGCAAGTATCCAGAACAATATAACTCATTATTTAAGACAGACAAAAAAGTAAGAATGGAACCTGAAGCAACTTCTCTTCTTGCAATATTTGCTTCTATATTTTCCCTACCTTCAATAACAAATCATCCCTTAAGTAATGCAGACTTTTACAGTGTGCTGACTTTTATATAAACTTCATATAACTCTCATAACAACTCTACGACTCCAGAAGGACTACTCTCTATATTTCTACTTTTGAAATGAAGATGCTAAGGCTACAAGAGGCTAAAAACAACACACTCACTGAGATACAGCTGGTGGAGCTATAACACAAATCCAAATGTTTTTCACTTTCATGAGAACGCTCCTAGTTTTGTAACATTATACCCGGTGCTAGTTTTTGGTCTTAATTCCCTACCTTTTCCTATTTGCTAAGAGTTTTTGTTCTATTAGGAATGGATAATGACTAAATACCTATTCGGCACCTAATGAGATGATCACGGGGGTTCCCCCCCTGTTAATTATTAATATAAAGTTTTAATACATTTTCTAAAGTCACACTATACTTGCATTATCCCTCTGTTACGACATATTAATCTTTTAAAATAGTACTGGGGGGCCGGCCCAGTGGCACAGCAGTTAAGTGTGCATGTTCCACATCTCGGTGGCCTGGGGTTCGCTGTTTCGGATCCTGGGTGCGGACATGGCACTGCTTGACAAAAGCCATGCTGTGGTAGGCGTCCCACATATAGAGTAGAGGAAGATGGGCGTGGATGTTAGCTCAGGGCCAGTATTCCTCAGCAAAAAGAGGAGGATTGGTAGTAGTTAGCTCAGGGCTAATCTTCCTCAAAAAAAAAAAAAAAATACATAGTACTGGATTTTACCGGCTGGTGCTTTATTTAGCAATTTTCCATCACTGCTTTTTTACACAATCAGTGTTTGGAAACAACCCAAATAATCACTAAAAAAGGGTGAATAAATAAGTTACATTGAACCCTTCAACAAAATGCCTACAATGATAAAAATAAGATAGATCTACATACATTAATACATTTAAGATATACTGTTAATTTAAAAAACAGTAAACCACAGAACAGTATATACAGCACAATACAATTTTTTCCTATAAGCACACATATGATTACGAATATAGAGTCAAATCTAAAAGATAAATCATACTATTAGTAATAATATTACTAAAATGTTTCTAGAATAACAGACTTTAATTTAAATTTTTACTTTTGTTTCTTTTCTACTGAACAATTTTATAATAAAGTAGGTATTGTCAATTTTTGTAATTTGTTTCTTTAAAATAATGCTCTAACTCAGCCTACTATGGTTTTCTTAGGCTACTAGTTCTCAAACTTTTGGTTTCAGAATCCCTTTACATTCTTAAAGACTGAGAACCTAAAATAGGTTTTATGAATGTAGGCTGTATTTATCAGTATTTGTTGTATTAGAAATTAAAACAGACACTTTTAAAACAAAAGAATACACAAGTACCCATTCCATCAGCCATCAGAACAATGACATCACCATCTGTCAGGTAATCCCTGTTAAACATCACTGGCTACTCATGAGAGAATGAGGGCAAAAAAAGGAGAAATTGTGTTCTAGTAGGATTATAAAAATAGTTTTGACTTCATGGATCTCTTCCAAGAGTCTCAGGGACTCCCAGGTATTTCTGAGCCACACTCTGCAAACTGTTGCTTTTTTCTTCTTCTTCTATGCTATTTTCAGCTCTCCTGTCACTGCCTCAGAATTTCCACAGCATACAGAAATGACAACATTCAGGAATACAAAAGTTGCTGATCCTAAATTTAATCCTACTCTACTGTCTTACAAGAATTAACGAGCATTTCCCAAATTAAGAAAGCACTTATTTCTAACTGGCAAATCTGATCAATTTCCTAATACTTATTATGGCATGTTAATTTGAATGTGCTAAAATCGATTTAGTCAGATGGTGGTGCTGTTTTGAAACATATCATTTTTATGAATGAAATGATGTCTAACCAATACACTTGTTTTTATTAAAATGTTAAGCAGGTAGTATCTAAATGGATTTTCACTTCAATGTAGACTAATTAGTATCTATCTAAATTAAGAGTTTATAAGTAAAAATGGCACAAATCAGTGGTTCTAAATTATTATTAGCCACAGAACCCCTCCTGACCCCCTTTTTAAAACATATTAGTCAGAATCGTAAGAGAAAAAATGAAACCTAGGTCCCTTTTCTAACCCTGGTCACCCAGCCATCCTCTGGAGGACAGACTGAAAATCACCAGCTGATATCACCAAAATACAACTCCTGTGTAAAATCCCGATGCTGTGTTCAGAAATAGAATTCTGCACACTTAATCAGATGCCTCTTCAACAAGTGCTGTAAAATCACCTTTCTTAGGTCCCAAGAACAGAGGCTTTGGACTGTGCTCCCTAACGAGACTCAAGTCTACTCTAAATCATTTCACAAACATGCTGTGAAATAAGATCATTTCTTTCACCACCATAAGCTATCATTTTCTCTCATTTTTGCCTAATAAACCCAAAGTTCATCTCTTATCCTTCCAAGTGCCAATCATCCATTTTTTTTTTCTCCATTTCCCATCACCGCACCAGATTCTGTGTTATTTCCAGTCAGCTGGCTGTACTTCCATTCTGCTTTCTTCAACTGACACTAGTACGGTCTCTTCCTCAAAAACTATTTTCATCACCTAACATCTGTCCTCCATCCATTAGATTTGATCAAAATACCTGTTTACTTTTCTAATTAACATACATCATATTCTAGAGATACCCAACCTTATGTTAACACTACTATAGCCCAAAGAGCACCATTCATTCTTGTCTTAGAAAGTGCTCTGAGTATACGTGACATTTATATAATGTTATAAACCAATGTTACTTCAATAAAAAACAAACGAAAAATCTTTGTGTTATCTATCATTGTCTTTCTTTCCATCCATCACCAACTTACTTCCAAAAAAAAAGGAAAGAAAGAAAGTGCTCTGAAAAAATCAGGTAGGATGAATACTAAAGAAAAACTCAAAGACAGTCTCAGAAACAGACCTGTTATCACTGGTAAGGCAGAGAATGAAAACATTTAACGAACTTAAAATAGGATCTTGTAGGGGCTGGCCCAGTGGTGGAACAGTTGAGTTCATGTGCTCCTGTTTTGGGGACCGGGATTTGCCAGTTCAGATCCCAGGTGCAGACGTACGCACCACTCATCAAGCCATGCTGTGGCAGGTTACCCACATATAAAGTAGAGGAAGATGGGCACAGATGTTAGCTCAGGGCCAATCTTCCTCAGCAAAAAGAGAAGGATTGGCAGTGGATGTTAGCTCAGGGCTAATCTTCCTCAAAAAAAAAAAAAAAAAAAACGGTCTTGTTACTTCATTTTGTCAAATAAGTGAAATGTTAATTTTCTTAAAACTGTCAATTTTATTAAAATTGTCACATTTAAAAGGAACTGCTCCCTATTCTTATATAGAAGCAATCCTAACCATTCTGATATACCACTTAAAATATTTTTAAAGTCGGGAATCCATTAGTATGTTTAGCCATTGTGTTTTGTTTTGGTTGTTCTCATGTAGAATGGTACAGTGGTTGAAGAAAAAAAAGAGGTCCAAGAAAATAACATTTTACATTTCTGTAAAATGGCACTGTGCAACTATAGAACTCCTTAGGTAAATTGTGTAGAAGCACTTTCTTCCTGACAGAACAGTCTGACATACTAAAACATGAAAAGTAACATGAGTTCCCCTCCCATACAGTGACTGTGACTAGAATATAGCTGGCAAATTAACATTTGCTGAATATACTAGGGGTTAAACCACAAGAAAGTGTCACTATCTGTTTTTGACCAACAAAATGGCAATTTCATGTATTTCAATTTAACATCAATTTTCACATGAAAGGGAGGAAAAAGGTAATGTGAAGACACTCAAAGAACTCACGCCTGAAGGTCTGCTCACAGCTTGTGAGCAGAGGGGTCCTGGGTGCAAACATCCGCCCTCGGGGCTCTGCCATGGCCTCAGGGCACTCGCGTCCTCCCCGCTGAGGCTGCAGGCCTTCGCTCTGGGTTTGATAACCACAGGTTCCCAATTTCTAAACAGTCCCAATTTCATGTCATTCTATTCCTTTTCAATAAAGCTAAGTTAAAGTTAATAATGATAAAATATAAAGCTTCAGAAAGAAATCCATCTGCACTTTCTGGGGTGATAAGAAAGGTGGACTTATAACCAGGATATTTATCTTTTAGCCCAATCTGGCAATAATGTTATCCTGTTAAGAGAACTGGAATAATGTAAGAAGACCAAAATTCTTATCCTTGTCCTCCTACTAACTAACTGTGAGATTTCAGTTAACCAGTCTCTTTCAGTGTCCGCGTTTCCTCATCTGCAAAATAGGAACTCCTCCTCCATACAGGTTTGCTAAGACAGTTAAATAAGGAGCATAAAGTAAGAACTCAACAAATTATTCCTTTCTCTCTCTGACACCAATCTCTCTCCATTTAAAAAACTGTTTATTTCTCACAATGGTGGCTGGTCACCAAATGCCTGCAAACTACATCACAAATTCCTGACTCATAAAGTTCCTCTCATCTACAAAGGGTCCCCTCCAACGCTACTGATTTCAAAGAAGCCTTCATGCACTATTCCTGACCTCTCCCGCCTCTTCTTTAGTACTCCAACAGCATGATTCTATGTGGTAAGTAGAGTCTGCTGCTTTTTCATGAGACTTAGTTTTACCTCTCAAACTAGATTATTAACTTTCTGACAACTTCTTATCAAGTCTTTAGTATTTTCTCCCACAATTAGCTCAGTACCAAACACACAGGAGGATCTCAGAGTTGCTGACTGATTTCTCCCCCCAGTCTCTATGTAAGGAGATATAAAATAAACATTACTGTGCAATTTAAAAGTACATTACAAACAGATTAAGGTATCTCACACATTTTAACTCATTTAACCAAAACCATCAACTAGCATTTATTAGGTCCTAGTAACGTTATTGTTATTTTTCAATACCGTTTATATTCTGATAAAAGGAGCCAACTCTCAATACATGTTTATTATGAGCTGTGGATTACTTATAGCAGTGACTGTGACAGATTACTCTGAACCTAAAGCTCTCTTTCCACTTCGATACAGTATCCTTTTAGGTCTCTTCTCAGTTAATCATTGCCTGAAGAATGTTTGCATTCTTTGGAATTACAATGCTTAATCATGAAGATTCCTTAATGGGAAAACAAGAAAGGTTCAGAATTCTATCATAATATCCCCTTCATTCCCCACACTTACTTCTGTAGGAAAATTATTAATTATAAAAAGTAAAACGTCCCAGAACGCTGTGTGGCTTTACTTACAGGGCACATCAAGGATACCCGAAGGCTAGTCGTGGCAATTTCACTATCAGGATCTGCAGTAAGTTTTTCTTTAACTTTAAAAAGAAGGAAAAATGATAATAAAAAATGTTTTTAATTAATTGTGACATCTGAACAGAATTATAAAATATATATCATCTTATTTAAAATGTCCCAAACACTTTGAATAGCACAAGAAACTACAAAAACAAAATGTTAAGTATTAATGTATTGAAAACATAATCATACTTCCACAATTAGGTTAAAGAATTACCAACTTGCATACTCTAGATGACACGTTTAACTGAATTTTTAAATTTTCTTTTTAAAAGTAAAATTGCAGGTAAGGAAGAGTTTCAAAACAGAAAACTGTTTAAAGAACAATACAACAATTAGGAAAGGAATTGGAAGGCAGCAGTGCTCTGAGCTTGAGTACTTTCCTAACAAACAATCATGACTTTTTACTAGGGAGTACTGATGTGTCCAACAACTGTTAAATTTGCAAGTAGAAAAGGTAAAGATGTTCATACTCCCTTTGACAAGTGAAAACTACTACGGATGTGGTATTATGTCTGTGATTTCATTCACCAGGTAGTGTACACAAGTTACTGCATATACAAGCTAATAAATATATACATCTCCTTCAGAGGCCTGATTCTCATCTTACAGGGAGAATGGGACTGGAACTGGAGACAGGAGAACCAGAGCAGGGCAAGAAAAATTAGGGAAGAGCTTCCCTGGCTTTCAGCTCCAGGCAGGAAGATCACTACTGTGCTGTTTGAGGAGATTAGAAATGGTATGAGTATAAGAGACAAAATACCATTTCAATAGCCCTACTTGGCTCCCTTTCCAATCTATGGATCCTTTTCTCTTTTCTGGTTCATTCAGTGGTATGGCAGGTAACTAGGGGAAAAAAATATTCTCTTTCTCAGAAAAATGTCTTGTTCAATTAAATTCAGTAACTGATCTGAATTATTTACAGTTTGGGTCAGACTTTTTTCTCTACCTATTACTATACATTACAAAAGCAAAAGTGCAAAATAAAACATCTCAGAAGGCAAATATTATTGATAGGTATGAATATTTCTTTTGCAAAAAGAGCCTCTTATTTATATTTTTTAAAATGTACATTCTATTCCACACTGGAGGTTTTGAAGACTTGCAGTCCTTTTCTCAAGTCAATATGTGCATCATAACTACCACCAAGCTGACATTTACATAAGTTTTCACGAAGAGGCCAAAAATTAGACTAGTTGGGATTTAAAATTGATGCTCTTGGGAGTGGTTTTTAAGAGAAGGGTTTTTCAATTTACAGAGCTCCATTCTTAAGATTATTTTTAAACTCAAAATTCATTTTAGGTTTCTAATAATTGTTTCCAAATTGTTCCTGTGTTGATTGATGTACATGTGAGGCTTTTTCATTAGAGCATCTCATATGCTCAGTCTTACAAACATTACTTACTTAGTGCTCTGGAATGATCAGGGTTTCTAATACCTTTCATTTTTAATCTCTGCAATAACATGGCTGATGTGAGCTGTCGTACAAGATATACAGACATGGAGTAATTCTACAAAGAAAGATAATCTGTGTTAAAGACAAGAGATAATAGTCTCTGTTTATATAAAATACTTGTCTAAGAAACTCTGGTTTCTACAAATGACGTTCAAAATAACTTCCACAGGAAGGTCAATGACTGGGAAGAGAACAAAATCAATTCAGCTACTTTAGGGCAAATAACAACTCAATCATATTAAACACATTTCTCAATCACATATCACTCTAAAACATCCATGTGAAAGACAACATAAGTTAGATCAGTGGTTTTCAAAAAGTGTTTCTAATTTAGCAAAACTGGTACATTAGGGGCCACCACAGTAGGAATGAGAACATACCCTTCCACGCCCACTTTTAACTAGAATTGTTCTGTTTTCATGTAACGTGGCTCTCACAATATTTTCATTGAAAAATGGGTTCCACTACAGAAACCAAGTTCAAACACCAGTGGTCGGAACTAACACTTCAAATCCAGAGTTCTGAAGTTCTAATTCTGGGAAAAGAGACCACCTACTACACGGCCTTGAGCAAATCATTCAAATGAACCCAAAATCAGTTTTCTTCTGAGAAAACTTCAAGAAATTAACTCCTGTTCCCAAATGGGCATTTTACAGGGGAAGGGACAGCTACTGTAATATGTAAGACACATGAAGAAATGATAAAAATCAAAAAGACAAGGCCAGGAAATAATAATGTCCAATCCTGTACCTCTTGGATCTGGCACAAAGAAAACTTCGTTAGCTATTTACAGAGCTATGAAGAGATGAAATATAATTTTACCTAAATGCTAAAACTCTGTCTTACCATTTCACTACGTATATTCATTCAATCAATCTACAATAAACAAAATACTTTTAACAGTTGCCAAACCAAATATTTTAAACACTGTTTTTTAATGTCCTGCAACAGTCCTTTTAAATATCTGAATATCCAACATATTGTGCAAATTTTAAGTCAACTAATCATTTTAATTACAAGGAAAGAAAACTATTCACATTATGTGGCAAAAAAACTAACAAGTCTTCAATGTCTACAATCACTTATTCAAAAATCTGTAAGATATACTCTTCTGTTCAAATTCCTCATGAAACTTTAAAAAATTAATACTTGCTCATTTAAAACATCCCTTACATTTGTATACAAGACCCACTCTCAAGATTATACTTATTCTTTATAGAAAGCAGGCTTCAGAGAATTAAGCAACTTTGCCGCAAACACACAATGGTCAACCTGAGACTAAGCCCAGATTTTCTGAATCCTTATCCAATGCTTTACCACTGCACATTCAGTTCATGCAAATACTGCATAGTGCCCTATGATAATACCAACAAGTTATAGCAAAAATTCAGAAATGAGTGCTCAAGAGAACAATAATCAAAGAAACTAATATTGTTATGGTCCAAAGATTAACACAAAAATATTCTTCTTTATGTCCAGCTCTGCAATTACGTTGGTGATCAAACCAAAAATTCCCTACTACAAAGGTATGTCTCAAACTCTCCATCCACAGAACAAGAATATTATCCTTTATTTCTATGAAATAGCAACATTAAAAGTTGATGTTCAGAAATTAACTGGAATCTCCTGCCTTTCTATTATTTCAGTTATATAAGTAGTTCTAAAATGAAAATGCCTTGTTGCATTAATCACTAGTTCACAACTGCTGATGTTGAGACTAAGAATCAGCAGAAAGCCAGGTTCAGCAACCTGCAGGTATAGAGGAAATAATATAATTCTAAGGACATATTTTCATACAAGATGCCCATATGTTATCTGAAGTATCAGCTGTTTATGTAAAGGCCGGAACAGATTATTTCTTATCACAACCTGAGTACATTTAACCATTTTTCCTAAAACAGGATAATGCTTTCTCTCTTCCTCTTCATAAATACATAACATCACTAAAGTTTCCAGTTTCTTAAACTACTACTTAAACAAACATATAAACACCATTGTGATTAAACCATTACCTTCAGAAATATTGTAATTATACTTATTTCCTTTCCAGGAAAATAAAGAGATGACATTCAGAAAACTAAGCTTACAGCTTTCAACCTTAAGAATCTCCACACCTTTAACCCAAAATGAAAATTACCACTTTTCAGAGATTACCACCAGAAAACTGAACAAGTTGGAGCTAGCAGCCTAAGAAAAAACAAAATAAATCAACTCCTAGCAGGATCACTTTCCTGCTACCCAGAGGAGAGAATCTTTACCTTTCCAATTTCTGATGCCCAAGAAATGGAAATCTGGTTTGGCACAGCTGAAGATAACCTAACCAAAGAAGTAATATTCAAAGGGCGTCCCGGGCGCTTCTGTTCAATCCCATTTTTAGGTGGTGGTGCGTAGCCCTATAACCATAAGAAAAGCAATAATTTTAAATTCTCTGTAGGGGATTAAATATTTCTCCAAGATCTCGCCTAATTTCAGTTACACTAAGTTACTTTTATTTTATCCTGGAAGTCACATAATCCTCATCTTAAGGTCACCAATACAAAAGAGGAAAATGACCTTTTCAAAAAGTTAGAAAATACACGTTCAGAAAAGTACGAAAGAAATAAATCCATGTTTCATCATTAAAATTAAAGATGCTGACACCCTGTCATATTGGTTATGAGTCATCTTCCTTTTTATAGGAAATCAGGCTTTACAGATAAAGCTGCACCTCTTTGTACTGATTCATCTTAGGAGCTCCCATTCAACATGCATTCAAATACCAGTGGTGGGAAGTGGGAGGACAAACTTTGGGAATTAAAAAAAAGAACAAATTAATGAATTTCAACAGGATTATTAAAAACTTGTGAGTAATAAAAATGCTCTCCACTGCCTTCTGTGTAGAACAGAGACTGTCATCTTTAAAGATATTATGTTACGTCATGTTAACATCTTTAAAGCTGTCATGTTATATTAACAAACAGGAATAATCAATATTTCAATTGGCATTAAATTACCTTGATGACTATAATAATACCACTATTTATGCTGTATTTCACTTTTTGCCTACTCATCAAGTATTTGCTTTAAAAATAGCAAACGTACTCATTTTTGATTCACAGTACTTCCAATTCTCAATTACCACACTGTTCAGTTTGTGATTTTCAAAACAAAAATAATACATTTTCTAGAAAATTAAACTTTCTTAGCTGCAAAAACATCTATATATTGAAAAGGAGATACCATATTTCACTGAATCTAAGATGCCATTGATATAATTTAACTACATACCACTGAAAAGAAAAAAACACTTAAATAAACGATACAACCTAGTGGATCGTTACTTATTTCTGCATACATAGCAAGGAAATGTAAGCAAAATGAATCGGCTAACATATTCCTTTGGAATATTCAGGAGAATCTCCTGAATCACTTTTCACTTAATCATCAATGTATATTCTCCATATGATACTCTCCTATATGCCACCAAGAGCTCTGGAGATGAAAGTATTTCTTAAAATTGTATTCTATTCCACATTAATCAGATTTCCTTACAAGTCACTGATACCCTTAACTGCATGTGTTGATGTTGATACGCTGTGGATCTAATGAGAATTTATTGATCAAAGGTTTTCCAACAACAGCCAGGATTTCAATGTTCTTAAATCATCTGTTGACTGAAAAACTGAGGAAGCACAGCTAACCAGCCATGCCATGGGAATACTATCAAGGTTGTACAAGCATAGGCAATGACAATACATCATAGCTGCCATCTGGTCATCAGCAACTGTAAGACACATCCGGGTTTTAGAAATGCTAAAATATGTACCTTGTTTCGAAACAACGAAATACAGTATTGGTGGTATTACACAGCAGAGGTAAAGAACATATTCTGTCTATCACAACTAGGGAACATTCTCCACTGCCTTGTAAGAGGTTGGAATAGTAATTTAAAGTGGGAATCCACATGATAATTTGTCATCTACAACTTGCAACAAAGCTTTGAAAATCATTAAAAACAGTTTGACCAGGGGAGAAGACACTTAAGTAACTTCCATTATTATAGAGAAAAGGGAAATGAGTGGAGGAGAGAATGTGTATGGAGGAGGGTTATGTTCAAGTGAAATAAAAACAAGCAAAAAAACTCATTAAAAGAGTCCTCCTATAAAGACTCTAGGAACGTGTTTAATGAGAAACAAGCACAAGGAATATCAAAACCAACATCTGAGTAATTTTGAATGAAATGTTTTTTGCCTGTTTTGTTTTGTCTGTTTGGAGCCTGGAAGATAATTCTGTCTTCTGGTATGTCCACTGGGAGGTTAACCAGATAAAAACAATGGCACAGCCAGAGTCTGCCAAAATGATAAAAATAACTCATGAACTAGATAAATGGGAACTCTGTAAACTGGCATTTGAGATGCCAAGCAACAATGTTTTAAGATAGTTTGACATAGAAAGAGAGCAAAAGGAGGGGGAGCAACAACAGTGAGTGTAAGAATATAAGCAACTCAAAATCAAGTATGGTATGAGTCCTAATCTCCAAAAGTATTTTAAATCTATTTTCTACCCTACTTGGCTAGTTTGGTTTCATTGGTAATTCTGAGTTATGTTAACTTGAATTCTCCTTCTGACCATCAGCATCACCTCCACTCAATCATCAATTACCTGGTTATTAAGAATAAGATATAAGTGGAATTTCACAAAATTAAAATGCTTAGCCTACACATATTTCTAACAATTTCCTATATCTAATGCAAAAATAAAGTTCATTTGACAAAGGACCTCTGGAGCAAATCTAAAATCTTTGTGAATAAAGGCTGTTGGAGTGCACCAGCCTTAACTTAACATTTTAATAAAAACTATACTCTAAGAACCTTTTGTTATATGCTATGATGACATTCTATCCTACTTGTAATTGTGACAAAAGTTGACGCTGTTGTTCCTTTAACATTTCCCAAATTTACTAATTACCACTACTACTTGAATATTACCAATATAGATCTACTTTTTATACTTTATATTATGAAAATTTTCAAATATACACAAAAATAGAGAGAACAATAAATACCTACCAACCAGCTTCAATAATTATCAAAAAGTTGCTAATCTTGCTTCATTTGCCTCCGGCCCTACCCTCAGCCTACCCAAAATACACACCCCACTCACATACACGTTTACTTTTACCCTTAGTTTTTAAATGCAAATTGGAGACACGCCATTTGACCCACACATACTTTTTATATGCATCTTTAATAAGACCTTTGTTTAAAAAAACAGTATCACAAGAGGTGACATCAGCAACATCGTGGAGTGAGCTGTTCCATTTGTCTTTCCCGCTTCGAACTACAACTAAAGGGACATTCATTGATCAGCAGAGGATACCCACACAGCACATCAGGGGGCCTGAGAGACCTGCACAGCTCTATGTTAGAAAGCGGATGGACTACCACCGGGGAGGTGGTGGAGATAAGTGACTACTCTCTGGCCCCCCGGCAGCACCGTAGATGTGTGAGAATGCTCTCCAGGCTGGAGCACCGACAGCACCACTGTGGCCCCAAGGGTAGGAACGTGCCTTGGCACAACTGCAGGAACAGGTGACAGCAGCCCTAAGCCCCAGAGTGATTGCTTTCTCATCTAGTGGGAGAACCCACAATACCACCGCAGTCCCCAAGGAGTGGCCCAAGCTCAGACCCAGGGAGGAGGCCCCACTCACCAAGCACAATGGCTGGTGCAGCCTAGGAGGAGACAGCAGTGGATCTGCACACCAGAACAAACAACTTCCCAGCTGCCACGAACGCCCATAGTACTGTGGCAGCCCTGAAGGTGGGAGCACGTTTAGGCAGGACTGTGGGAACAAGGAGCAGCAGCCAAGAGACCCCACTTGATCGCTTTCACACACAGTGGGAGAGCCCACAGTACCATCGCGGTCCCAGAGAGTAGCTCTGGGTCAGACCCAGTGGGGAGGCCTGCCCACCAAGCACAACACCTGGTGCAACCTAGAAGGAGATGGCAGTGGTTCTGTGGGCCCAGGCAAATGAGTTACCAGCTGTCACAAATACCCATAGTACTGCTGAAGCCCTGAAGGGACAAGCGTGTCTCTCTGGGACTGTGGGAGAAGGCAGTGGCAGCCTGAGCCCCCGTGTGATCACTTTCCCATTCAGTGAAAGAGCCTACAGGGACACTGCAGTACCAAGGAGTGGCTCAGGCTCAGAGAGGCACAGGTAACAGGGATCGAGGTGGGCTCAGAATACACAGCTCCTGCCCCTGACACTCCCAGTGGCAGCAAGTGGAATCTGTGCCCAGATACTATCACTATGTGAAGGCACAGATCCACCCATCAAATAGTATAAAGAAATATATTAATACTCCAGAAGAAAACATTCCAACAACTAGAAATCAATCCTGAAGGCACAGAAATCTACAATCTAAAGGACAGAGAAATCAGGGGCCAGCCCCGGGGGCTCAGCAGTTAAGTGTGCACGTTCCACTTCGTTGGCTCAGGGTTTGCTGGTTCGAATCCCAGGTGTGGACATGGCACTGCTTGGCAAGCCATGCTGTGGTAGGTGTCCACATATAAAGTAGAGGAAGATGGGCATGGATATTAGCTCAGGGCCAGTCTTCCTCAGCAAAAAGAGGATCGGCAGTGGATGTTAGCTCAGGGCTAATCATCCTCAAAAAAATAATAAAATAAAGGACAGAGAAATCAAAATAGCTATCACAACAAAGCTCAACAAGTTCAGAGAACTTAGTTCAATGAAATCATGAACAAAATTAATGAAGAGGGAATTCTTTAAAACAGAGATTGAAACTACAAGAAAAATCAATCAAATGTTGGAGATGAAAAACACAGTGAATGAAATAAAGAAAAATCTAGAGTCCTTAAATAAGAGAGCTGATATTACGGAGGACAGAATTAGCAATTTAGAGGACAGGACTATAGAAATGCTTCAGATGGAGGAAGAGACAGAACTAAGACTAAAAAGAAATGAAGAAATATCCGACTCAATTAGGAAATGCAACATATGGATTATAGGTATTCCAGAGCGAGAAGAGAGGAAGAAAGGAGAAGAGAGCTTGTTCAAAGAAATAATACCTGAGAACTTCCCAAACCTGGGGAAGGAGTCAGAATTACAGGTAGAAGTAGATTACAGAACTCCTAATTACATCAATGTAAAAAGACTCTTTCCAAGGCATATATTAGTAAAACTGAAAAAAGTCAATGAGAAAAAAATATTAAGGGCAGTGGGCAGAAGAAAATAACCTACAAAGGAATCCTATTCAGGCTTTTGGCGGATTTCTCAACAGAAACCTTACAGGACAGGAGAGAGTGGAATGATATATTCAAAATTCTGAAAGTCAAACTCTTTCAGCCAACAATACTCTATCCAGCAAAAATATCCTTCAGATATGATGGAGAAATAAAAACTTTCCCAGATAAAGAAAAGATGAGAGAGTTCATCACCACAAAACCCCCCTACAAGAAATGATCAAGAAGGACCTCATAACTGAAAAAAAACAAAGAAAGGGTATACAAAGCCTTGGGCAAGGAGATAAAGAGGGAGACAAAAACAGAAACTGCAACTCACTATCAGAACAGATTAGCAAACACTTAATTATAACATTAAATAAAGGGAAGAAAAACATCAATAAATATAACCACTTCATTTTAACCACAAACTCACAAAACCAAACAGAATAAGTTGTGATAACATTAACTTAGACAGGAAAGAGGAAACGGATGGAACCTGCTTAGGCTAAGGAAATAAGAGTCTGTCAGAAAATGGACTATTTCATCTACAAGATCTTTTATACAAACCTCACAGTAACCTCTAAACAAAAAATCAGAACAGAGGCACAAATGATAAATACTGAGAAAATATCATAGACAGCCACCAAACTGAACTGGCAGTCCAAAATACACAGGATGAGAAACAAGTGAAATATAGAACAACCAGAAAACAACTGATAAAATGGCAGCATTAAGCCATTGTATATCAATAATCATTCTAAAAATAAATGGACTGAATTCTCCAATCAAAAGACACAGAGTGGCTAGATGGATCAAAAAAAAGACCCAATATGATGCCTCCAGGAAACACATCTCAGCTCTAAAGACAAACGCAGGCTTAGAGTGAAGGGAGTGAAAATGATAATCCAAGCTAATGGCAAACAAAAGAAAGCAGATGCTGCCATACTTATATCAGACAAAGCAAACTTCAAGATAAAACAGGCAATGAGAGACAAAGAGGGGCAGTATATAATGATAAAAGGGACACTCCACCAAGAGGACATAAGACTTATAAATATATATGCACCCAACACAGGAGAAACAAAGTACATAAATCAACTATTAATCGACCCAAAAGGAGATATTAACAGCAACACAATAATAGTAGGGGACCTTAACACTCCACTTTCATCAATGGATAGATCAACCATACAGAAAGTCAACACAGAATAGCAGAACTAAGTGAAAAATTATACCAGACTTAATAGACATATAAAGAACACTCCATCCAAAATCAGCAAAATACACATTCTTCTCAAGTGCACATGGAAAATTCTCAAAGATAGACTATATGCTGGGAAAGAAGGCAAGCCTCATAAATTTAAGACGACTGAAATCATACCAAGCCTCTTTTCCGACCATAACGCTATGAAACTAGAAATCAATTACAAGAAAAAAGCTGGGGAAGTGACAAATGTGGAGACTAAACAACATGCTATTAAACAACCAATGGATCATTCAAGAAATTAAAGGAGAAATCAAAAAAACATCTGGAGACAAACAAAAATGAAAATACAACATATCAACTCATATGGGATACAGCAAAAGCAGTCCATAGAGGGAAATTCATAGCAATTCAAGCCCACCTTAACAAACAAGAAAAATCTCAAATACACAACCTTAAACTACACCTAACAGAAGTAGAAAAAGAAGAAAAAACAAAGCCCAAAGTCAGCAGGAGGAGGGAAATAAAATAGAGCAGAAATAAATGAAACTGAAACCAAAACAACAGTAGAAAGGATCAATGAAACTAAGCTGGTTCTTTGAGAAGATAAACAAAATTGACAAACCTTTAAGCAGACTCACTATGAAACAAAAGAGAAGATTCAAATAAGTAAAATTAGAAATGAAAGAGGAGAAACTGCAATAGATACCAAAGAAACACAAAAGATTGATTATAATAGAACAGCATGAAAAACTATATGTCAACAAACTGGACAGTCTAGAAGAAACGGATAAATTCTTAAACTTACACAACCTTCCAAAACTGAACCAAAAAGAAACAGAGAATTTGAATAGACGAATCACAAATAAAGAGATTGAAACAGAAATTGAAAACCTCCCCAAAAATAAAAGTCCAGGACCAGATGGCTTCTCTGGAGAATTACACCAAACATTCAAAGAAGACTTAGTACCTACCCTTCTCAAACTATTCCTAAAATTGAAGAAGACAGAACACTTCCTAACGCATTTTACAAAGCCAACACCACCCTGATCCCAAAGCCAGACAAGGACAACACAAAGAAGGAAAATCAGAGGCAAATATTGCTGATGAACATAGATGCAGAAATCCTCAAAATACTGCAAACCGAACAGCAATACATCAAGAGGATCACACGCCATGAACAAGTAGATTTATACCAGGGATGCAGAGATGGCTGAACATCCCTGCAGGGTTGTTAATATGATACACCACACTAACAAAATGAAGAATAAAAACCATATGATCATCTCAATAGACACTGAGAAAGCATTTGACAAGATCCAACACCCATTTACGACAAAAACTCTCAATAAAATGGGTACAGAAGGAAAGTACCTCAACATAAAAAAGCCATATATGACAGACCCACAGCCAACATCATACTCAATGGGGAAAAGCTGAAAGCCATCCCTCTGAGAACCAGAACAAGAAAAGGATGCACACTCTCACCACTCTTATTCAACATAGTACTGGAGGTGTTGGCCACAGCAATTAGGCAAGACAGAAAAACAAATGGTATCCAAATTGGCAAGGAAGAAGTAAAATTCTGTTTGCAGACAACATGATTTTATATATAAAAAACCCTAAAGAATCTACTGGGAAACTATTAGAAATAATCATCAACTACAGCAAAGTTGCAGGATACAAAATCAACTTAAAAAATCAGTTGCATTTCTACACTCTAATAATGCACTAACCAAAAGAGAACTCAAGAATACAATCTCATTTACCATCACAACAAACGAATACAATGTCTAGGAATAAATTTAAAAAAGGAGGTGAAAGACCTATACAATGAAAACTGTAAGATATTATTGAAAGAAATCAATGATGACATAAAGAAATGGAAAGATATTCCATGCACATGGATTGGAAGGATAAACATAGTTAAAATGTCTATACTACCTAAAGCAATGTACAGATTCAATGCAATGCCAATCAGAATCCCAACGACATTCTTCACAGAAACAGAACAAAGAATCCTAAAATTCATATGGGGCAACAAAGACCCCAAATAGCTAAAGCAATCCTGAGAAAAAAGAACAAAGCTGGAGGCATCATAATCCCTGACTTCAAAATATACTACAAAGCTACAGTAATCAAAACAGCACGGTACTGGTACAAAAACAGACACACAGATCAATGGAACAGAATTGAAAGCTCGGAAATAAACCCATACATCTACTGACAGCCAATTTCTGACAAAGGAGCTAAGAACATACAATGGAGAAATGAAAGTCTCTTCAATAAACAGTGTTGGGAAAAATGGACAGTCACATGTGAAAGAATGAAAGTAGACCATTATCTTTTGCCACACACAAAATTTAACTCAAAATGGATTAAAGACTGGAAGGTAAGACATGAAACTATAAAACTCCTAGAAGAAAATACAGGCAGTACACTCTCTGACACTGGTCTTTGAAAGATCTTTTCAAATACCATGTCTACTCAGGGAAGGTAAACAAAAGAAATAATAAACAAGTGGGACTTCATCAGACTAAAGAGCTTCTGCAAGGCAAAGGATACCAGGAACAAAACAAAAAGACAACCCACCCAGTGGGGGAAAATATTTGCAAATCATATATCTGACAAGGGGTTAATCTCCAAAATATATACAACTAATACAACAACAACAAAACAAACAACCCAATCAAAAAATGGGCAGAGGATACGAACAGACATTTTTCCAAAGAAGATATACAGATGGCTAACAGGCAAATGATAAGATGTTCAACATCATTAATCATCAGGGAAATGCAAATCAAAGCTACATTAAAATATCACCTTACACCCATTAGAATGGCTATAATTACCAAGACGAAAAACAACAAATGTTGCAAAAGATGTGGAGAAAAGGGAACCCTTATACACTGCTGGTGGGACTGCAAACTGGTGCAGCCACTATGGAAAACAGTATGGAGATTTCTCAAAAAACTAAAAATAGCAATACCATATGACCCAGCTATTCCACTACTGGGTATTCATCCAAAGAACTTGAAATCAACAATTCAAAGAGACTTATGCACCTCTATATTCACTGCAGCATTATTTACAACAGCCAAGATGTGGAAGCAACCCAAGTGCCCATCAACTGATGAATGGCTACAGAAGATGTGGTGTATATATATATATATATATGTACACAATGGAATACTCCTCAGCCATAAAAAAAGACAAAATTGTCCCATTTGCAACAACATGGATGGACCATGACGGTATTATGTTAAGCGAAATAAGCCAGACAGAGAAAGACAAACACCATATGATTTTACTCATATGTGGAAGATAAACAAACAAATGGACAGAGCCTAGATTAGTGGTTACCAGAGGGGAAGGGGAGGTGGGAGGCAGGCATAAGGGGTAAAGGGGCCCACATATATGGTGACTGACAAATAATCGTGTACAACTGAAATGTCACTTATGAACTATTATGACCTAATAATAAAAGAAAAATAACTAGAAAACAAAACCAAACAAAAAAGTATCACAATCTTACAAAATTAGCCATAATTTTTAAAAAACTAATATCCAGTTTATATTCAAATTTCCTGACTACCTTAAAGATGTCATATATTTTTTTATTACTAAAAATTTCAAATATAAAGAGAAGTACAATAAACTCCCATATACCCATCATCCAGTTCAATATTTTATTTACTCATAAACAGCCTTCACCCACTCTACCCCACCCCATGCCAGATTATTTTAAAGCAAATCCCAGACATATCTTTTTAACTTTTTATTGAGATTATGATAGTTTACAACCTTGTGAAATTTCAGTTGTACATTATTGTCAGTCATGTTGTAGGTGCACCACTTCACCCTTTGTGCCCACCCCCCACCCCGACATACCTTTTTTATCCATATACAGTTTGGTATTTTAAAAATGTCCTTTCACAGTTTGAATCAGAATCCAAAACTACAGCCTGATATTGTCCTTAGTTATGCCTCTGAACTTTTCTTCATTCTATAAACCTGCCCCCACCTCCCACCCCCCCACACACCCTTTTTCTTTTCCAATGCTACTGTTCTGTTGGAGCTACCAGGACTTTTGACCTGAAGAATGACTTCATCTTTTGAATTGGATAGATTGCTTCCTCATAGTATGTTTTGTTGCTCAATCTCCCATATGTTTTAAACTAGTTATTAGTTGTACAGGCTTGACAAGACTCAGGTTCTAATCTTCAAACACAAAAATTTCCTAGGGAACATTACATACTTCCTATTGTACCACATTACGGGACACATAATGTTTGACCCATTTTCAGTGGTATCAAGATTGATCACGGGGCCGGCCCGGTGGCACAGCGGTTAAGTTCACACGTTTCGCTTCTCGGTGGCCTGGGGTTCGCCGGTTCAGATCCTGGGTGTGGACATGGCACTGCTTGGCAAAAAAACATGCTGTGGTAGGCGTCCCACGTATAAAGCAGAGGAAGATGGGCATGGATGTTAGCTCAGGGCCAGTCTTCCTCAGCAAAAAGAGGGGGATTGGCAGTAGTTAGCTCAGGGCTAATCTTCCTCAAAAAAAAAAAAGATTGATCACGAGTTCAGCTGATATCAGCCTGATCCTTTTACCATAAAGTTCCCCATCAAGCTGTGACCTGATGGTTTTAGCATCCACTGATGATGGTTACCGAGATCCATTACAATTATGGATTGCAAAAATTACTTTGGTGTTGATTATTACTACGATGATTACATAGATCCATTACACGATTATGAGCTGAAATGTTTCCATAAAGAAGAACTTGACCACATCAACATTTGGTTACCCTGAAATGAATGATTCTCTCCCTTTATTAATTTTCAAAGTAATGAATTGGTGCAATCTCCAGTAGTTTATTTTAGCATAATTATAAACTCATTTACATATTTGATGATTTTGAGTCCACTGCAGCAGTATTTTTTTAGATGCCAAAATTATCCCATCTTAGGCCAAGGGAGCTCGAGTGTGTGCGCACATGCACACGCCTGTGTCTATGTGTCTAAAAGAAAACCCTGACTTTACTTCAGTCCAGATTTACTCTGAGGCAGTCCACTGCTAAGACTAATACACAGCATCAGGAAACAGAAATCCATGAACTCAGAAACAGTATTTATTAGGATAACAAAGCTAGTACTGGTAAGTCTTCTGGCTGCACCAAGAGGGACTACTTGGAGATTTCCTGCCAGCTGAACTGTAGCACATATCCTCTCTTTAGAATCTTTACAAGAAAATACTCCTCTCTGTCAACCCACTTCCACCACCCACCCCCCACCCTAGAATCTTACAGCTCCAGAGGTTTACAGAAATTTCTCACAATCTGTTTAAAAAGAAAAATAGTTCAGCCTCTCAAATAACTCTCTAAGCAAAGAGGTTCTTTCTTTTTTCCTTTCCTGCCCATAAAAAACATGGAATTTTCTCAGCTGGCTGTCAGTCTGTACATTGGCAGCCCTTGGAGTCAACAAGGGCGGCGGGAGGGGGGAAGGTGGGACAATAGTCTCTGAGGCAGTTTTGCTTGTGTCTGTCCATATATCATTCTGCAAGTCCGGCTATGAGCTGCTTACTATCATCCCCACATCAAGGGACTACGGAAAGTCAAGGCATGAAGGTGTCTTATAAAACTCATCATCTCAATGTGGGTAAAACAGTACATAAACTGTTTTCATCACTATCCAACCCTTAAGAATCCAGAACACGTTGCTATTATCAAAGTAATACCATTCCCATTTAGTTTACTCTTTGTACATGCAGTATAGTGGCCAAGTACCATGGTTCCATATGATTGGATACTGCAATAAGGTCACATACATAGGGACTTGTTCCAGGACATGAATTCGAATATATTCAGAACGCCAATGGGAAATTCCATGACAGTGTCAAGTTTATTCTCCAGGTTCTGTTGAGCCATAAATGAAGATCACGGGCAAGGACCACATGTCAAACTTCTCTGTGACTTGCTGATGCTTCTTAGAATTGGAAACAGTCCCTAAGGATCTCCATGGTGGTAAAGAGCTCAATATATTAACTCCCAGAGGGTCACTGGAGTTTATTCACATGATTCTCATAAACCTGCTTTATGCAGTAAAGGCTCCATATTTCATTACCCCAATCAATAGTAACTGTGGATCAAGTGGTAATTTAAGAAGTTTTCCATCAGTTGCATATAAACTTACGTCAGTTCTTCCATAAGAGTTCACAGCACTGAAGGTAAAAAGCCTCTTTGGAAAGACTGGTATTTGATCTTTGGGATGGCCCTACCAGGGTCAGGCAAGTCCCCCTCTGCCCTCATCATTTTCTGATTTTGAAATCTGTCTTTGCCTTTGTCCTAACGCTCCATTTGTTCACTTCCTTCATAAGTGTCCCTGGGGCCACTGGAGGCCCCTGGCTCCAGAGGTGAGTACCAGACTCAGCAGATAAAGGGTGTTTCACGTAGTAGCTGGTGTGTTCATGAACAGCCTAGTATAAGTACTCAAGGGTTAGCTGGTGCTTTGGGACAGAAACCAGCAGTGACTGTCTGAGTAACAACGTCCCAGAGAATGTGCTCAACCGGAGAATCTCCTCTCTCTTCAAAAGGACTGGAAGAGTGACAAATTCAGAGCTATCCACAGTGGTGCTACAGATCTCATGGACAAAGATATAACATGATACTGACTGGTCCATTCAGAAAATTTTGTGGAAATTGTGTATGTACACATCGGTAATCACCACAGTTACTGCAGCAATACCAGAGAGTTTCGGTAGAGCCTCACACATTGCAGACACAGCCCTCATCACTGGCAGTCACATGACTCTGGCCTAGTATTCAAGATGGGTCTGCAGACAGCAAGAAGATCTTCATAGTTAGATCTTTCTTCAAGGACAGTTAAATAGCACTGAGAGTCAAAGGTCAAAGAAATCTTAGCACATCTGGACAAAGAAAAGTGGGTATAAAAGGCCACGGAAAGTGTGCACAGAGTAATTCCGTAATCTGATTTTCCCAGGTTTCCTTTGCCACACATCTGGCCACCCACTGGTATCGTTCAGCTCCAAGTAAGGCTACTTCTTCCCTTGGTTCAGACCTTTGTGTGATCCATCCAGATAAAAGACAGCTCCTGAGAATCAATTCTTGCTGGTAGCCAAAAATTTAAGAGGCAAAATGTCCCACGTGGGTTTTGAACATCCACAGGGCCATGTAAGCATTCCTCCCAATAATATCTATTCTGTCTCTGCAATTTCCTCTTTCATCCCCAGAGGACTACTCAAATGATTTCAGCCCCACAGACATCTTTCAAAAAGGGTTAGAGAGTGGTGCAGTTTTCTTCAATCCTTACAAAATTCATGAAATAGTTATTTCTCAGGTCTCTAAGTACACAGGCTGTGTAGGAGACAAATGGGACTCCTGAAAACCAAGTCAGAGCTCTGACTACAAGGGTTGACTTTGGCCATGGGTTCTTTTCACTTTGGGGTTCAATTACAACCACATGGCTCTGGTAGAGCCCAGAGTCCTAAACTATGTTGTCTGACTTGCTGCACCGCTCAGAGGTATTGCTCATATACTCATTCCAGAGCCAAGTCTCACGCTCAGCAGGGATACTAAACAGCTTCTCCATCTCCTTTTCAAGAGCCATAACAGTGTCTGCTTTGCTGAAACGGCAACTTAGCATACTGGTGGAATCACTGTTCTCACAGTACTTCAGTTAAATACACCTTCACTTTGTCGTGTCTGACAGGCCATTCTCTACTACTTTTTTTGATTATGACTTTGCTGGCCTTCTACACAACTATACAAATTTAGTGGCTTATTCCAAGCCTAAGCAGAGGCAGATATATAACCCAGTTCAACAATTAAGTGTTACTTTAAGATCTAACAGGATTTGAAGAATCCAGGGCTATCTATCAGGCCAGAAACAGAAACCACACACCAGGTGCTGATGTCCATACAATGCTTCACTGCTTAAACAACAGGTTGTCAATCAAATACCACTGCATCCATCCCCCAGGTGTGTGCATCAAGGCCCTAGCATGGAATCCTTGACCTCCATGTCCAGTCGCTCTCAGCAGTCTCTGCCCTTCACCATTTCATCCATGGCCCAGGCCCTGCTAATTCAGACAACAACCACAACATGCTGCCCTATATATCCAAGTCCTGCTCCTGTGCCATTTGATATGATCCCAAGAGTCTTCCACAGGTTCCCTGCTTTCTGACAGAAGATGTTCCAGGCTCATCTTTTCCATCTCCCCCAGACCTGGAATTAGCCATTTCTCCATGGAATCACAAATCTCTTCAGTGGAAAACAATATTTAATCTGGATGCTAGGACTGCTCATTGGTACTGAGCTGCCACTGTTTCTAAACCTTGTTAGTATTTATACTAAATTTACACGCAAGCCTGGTGAATAAAAAGCAACTTACAGGCAAAGGAAACAGCTTCCCATTTACTTTTATACATAGACTATTGGGATAGTTATCTTCTTGAGGGCAACTCGTCTCTGCCAGGCAAAGTCTGCATTGAAGATGAAAAAAGAAATCATTATTAAACAGTGTACTCAAAAATTGCTTATATATTTGAAAATTCAAGACTATATGCATGTAGTCAGCAAGTAAAAAATTAAGGTAATAGAAAATTTCAAACTTGCCTCAGCTGAACTTGGACTGTGTAATCTCTCCTACCACCTGGCAAAAAATCCCTGTCAGAAAGAGAAAGAAATTAGGTTAAGAAGGCACAATGAGAATTCACAGGGATATTCTCACCAGAAAAAAGCATTATTTGTATTTTTATTCTTACTTCTTTAAAGATGAACACTAGTCTACCAATAGCACAAACCTTAACCAAAACACTGTAATGACGATAACCCTCATTTACTTAATGTTTAGTCATGTCCTTACAGATATTTCAAAGTATTTTTCTTTTTTTTTTTTTTTTGAGGAAGATTAGCCCTGAGCTAACTGCTGCCAATCCTCTTTTCACTGAGGAAGACTGGCCCCAAACTAACATCCATGCCCATCTTCCTCTACTTTATATGTGGGACACCTACCACAGCATGGTGTGCCAAGCGGTGCCATATCTGCACCCGGGATCTGAACTGGCGAACCCCGGGCCACTGAAGCGGAACGTGTGCACTTAACCACTGCGCCACTGGGCCGGCCCTCAAAGCATTTTCAGTACAATATTGGGAACTTTCACGAGACAATATTCATTTCAATGGGTAACAAATTTGTTTCACATGAAAAGAAGCATCTTAGGGTCTAAAAGAGTTTATAATAAATTAATTTGCTTGCTTATGGTGGTTCTTAACCTTGGCTGAGCATTCTAATCACTTGCAATTTTTCTTTAAATATAAGGTCCATTCACCAGATATTCTTATTGGTCTAGAGTGCAGCCTGAGCATTAGACTTTACAGCTACTCAAGTGATTCTATTACAGAACCAGGATAAACAACTAGTGCCTAGAGTCTCAATATCTCTATACCATAGCAACTTCATAATTATGTATCCAATTAAGGACAAAGAATCTCTTAGAATTTCTAGATGAGAACCTAATAGAGTCCCATATAAAATATCTTTGGCAGTGAAATTTCCAAATCCTTGCCACTCAAAATAGAGTCCACAGTGAAGCAGTGTTGTTATTGCTGGGAGCTTGTTAGAAATGCAGAATCTCAGGCCCCATCCCAGACTACAGAATTAAAATCTGTATTTTAGCAAGATTCCCAGGTGACATATATGCACATCATGGTATAAAAGTATTATCCTTAGCCATTATAATAAATCTTGGACTTGTCAGAGAAAAGATTAGAGACTAGTCCTTTCTTGAGAGTACCTTTAGCCCTCATCTTGCTTTAACTAAGTCAGTCTTCTGTTTCCAGTTCTCGATGTTCAGCAGAAGGGAGTAAAAGAATAGCAGTGACCAGCTTGAGCTCTAGAGTCCCAGCTGTATGACCTTGGGCAAACTACTTAACCTTCCTGTACCTCAGTTTTTACATCTGTCAAAGATGGAAAATGACTGCACCTACGTTATGGAGTTGTTGTGATGATTAAACATGTTAAATACATGAAAAGTGCCTGGATATAAGAAGTGTTCAACAAGTGTGAGCAGCTGGCTGCTATTATTGTTAACTCTGCTCTCACTGTTTTCCTTGCCAGTAGTAGTCTCCACCCTTCTCAAATGTCTACTCAAAACATCCCAATATCCTAGACAACACTTACCACTTGCAAGTAACCCATATCATTCCACTCAGTAAAATCAAGAAACATTTCAGTCTGGGCCCCAGAGCTTCAAAGGCAACTAAGACACAATATTTACTCTCAAAAGTCTTATAGGCTAGTAGGTAAAAGATTTATACAACTAACATAAAATGTGGTGACTGCTATAGTATATTATGAAAAATAAGTGCTACAGAAAAAAGGGAAATTTAATTTTATCTTGAAAGTTCAAGGTATTTATCACAAGTAGTCCAATCAAATTAGAACACAGGGTTTGTACAGCACTGGTTCTTCCTATTTCTACTTCGAGAGAGACACTTCCATCAGTAACAGAGGCTTCACTAGTGCCGTGATTCTAAACAAAAGGAAAGAGTGAGGATCAACCAGAGATACATAGCAGACTCTTGTTAGGTTGGGGAAATTACTTTGAAAAAAGAGAAATGAGAAAAGACAAACCTAGAAAAATAGATAGGAACATGTTATAAAGGGCTTTGAATAGCTAAAGATTTACACTTTATTCTAGTAAGAGAAATTAACATAAACTGGGAAATGCAATGTGCTAAGTATCTAAACAAACATTATGAATAATGACTAACCATCTTCTGACATTCCTTTTCCTCCAGTCACTGTTCTAGGAACTTTCACATGTTGATCTCATTCATCCATCAGACATAAAGTAGGCATTTACTATATGCCAGGCACTGTGACAGGCTTTGAGAATATACAAGTGAGTAGGAGATGTTGCTTTCATCAAAAAGTTTGTAAATGCAAGTAGTCAAATAAATGCAACAATGCTCTGATAGAAAATAAGTACACAGTACAGTGAGAGACAAAGGGTGTGTTTGGGGAAATCTGAAAAGGCACCACAGAAGAGGTAAGACTTGATCTGGCCCTTAAAACATGACTAGCTTTGCCAAGCAAAGGAGGAAAGAGGAAGATATGCGAAGATACAGAGCTGTGAAAGCCTAGTCAGAGTACAGGCTGCTGGGGAAGAGTGACAGGAGATGCGACAATAAAAAAGATGAGTAGAGCAAGATGTGGAAGAGAATTGCCAGGCAATGGAGAGTGGACTTCATGAGGTATCACCACAGGGTTTTTAAGCACAAGAGAGAAAAAACTAAATGGGCTTTAGAAAGACCACACAGTCAGCTGGGAGAGTTAGGAGACCATTACAATAGTATAGGCAAAAAATGAGGGCTTGAAAGCTATTTAAACGTGAATATCAGTGAATGATATTTAGGCACAAAAACTGAGAGCACTCAATGACTGACTAGATACAAGAAGGTAGGACAAGGCAAGGGGAGCATCTAGGATAGTGCCTAGGTTTTGGAATGGTGCAGGTGGAATGGTGATGCTACTCAACCAGGATAAAAGGAGACAGAGCAAGTTAGGGCATTCAATTCCCTCAACCACTGAGTGAGGTGGTGCTTATTTTTCAAATTTTACACACTGAGTAAATAAAATTCAATGGGCTTTACTACCTTACCCAGGGGCATATGGACCTGAGTGGTTGAGCCAGAATTCACATTCCAGTTGGTATTATTCTAAAGACCATGCTAGCTCCCTCAAAGATAGTTGCATCAAGTTTTAAATCTTGAGATATAAAAGAAGAATCAGTGGCATGCAGCAAACTGACGGGATGTGGTAGATGAAGTGTGGAATAATACAAAGAGGCAGGATAATACGTCCAGGCAAATCCCATGTCATCAATGAAATAAGCAACAGGAGGAAATATACCAAGCAAATACCTCCCTGAGGACAGTTTATTTTTCAACTTTGCACCCCTGGTGGCTGGAACATTGTCTGTACTATAGTAGATAGTCAATAAATATATTCTGTGAGACTAAATGAATAAAAGACAAGCAAGTTAAGGAGGAAGCCAAGTTCAGTTCTGGATGTGCTGTGTTTGATGTGCCTGTGGGTCCTCAAAGTAGAGGCAGTGAGAAAGGACTCCAGAGGAAAGTCTTGGTGATTTTGCAGCCACAAATATAAAAATAAAGCACATTCACAGATACTATCACAGAGTAGTGAGAAGAGAATCACAGATTGATTCTTGGGAACAGGTAAGAGAAGTCAGTGTGAGAAACTGAGAGCATGATTACAGAGGCAGTAGTGCCAAATGGAAGGGGTAGTGATAAAACCAAGAAGAAAGCTGATCTCACTGATCAGTCTTCACAAGGTATAATAAAAAGAACAAAACCACCCAAACATCCATGTAGCCAAGCCTCTAGTTTAGACCTTACTACCATTACAGGCAAGGAAGAGAAGCTGGATGCACAGCAGTGGTTCTCAAATTTGCTGCAAACTGGAAACAAGTGGGGAGCTCTAAAAACTGCTACTGTTTGGCTTCTATCCTCAGAGATTCTAATTTAATTACTATGAATGAAACCTGGGTATGTGGATGCTTAAAAGCTCCCCAGCTGATTTTAATATGTGG
Source organism: Equus caballus (assembly GCF_041296265.1). Taxonomy (NCBI): domain Eukaryota; kingdom Metazoa; phylum Chordata; class Mammalia; order Perissodactyla; family Equidae; genus Equus; species Equus caballus. Next base: position 74,249,467 of record NC_091691.1, read on the forward strand.
CAAAGTTTGAGAACCATGGGAACAGAAGTTAAATGACACCACAAGAAGTGAAATCATCAAAATCTAGAATGCATAATATGCTACACAGTCAAATGAACCACTTTTTCCAAAGCAAGTGGTAGCAAGTATTATAAGAGGAACTGCTTAGAGAAGTGATCAATTCCAGAACTGGGGCAGAGAAATTACAAGATGAGCCTTGAGCATCTTGTGGTGCCAAAAAGTAAAGCAGTGCTCAGAAATGGATGGTGATCTATCAAAAGAGCATATGAGGGGCTGGCCCCATGGCCTAGTGGCTGAGTTGAGCGCATTCCACTTTGGGCATGGACCTACACCACTCAACGGCTGCTATGATGTGGCCGCAACCCATGTACAAGACAGAGAAAGACTTGCTCAGATGTTAGCTCAGGGCAAATCTTCCTCAAGCAAAAAGAAGGAAAATTGGCAACAGATGTTAGCTCAGGGCAAATCTTCCTCAGCATAAAAAAAAAAGGGGGCTTAGGGGGCATAGGAGCTAACCTGAAAGAACGTCCGATGGCCAAAGGTGGAACAGTTTGAGCAACAATATAAATTGCTATAGCAATGGATTACCCAGAGAACTCAACAGCCCACATGGATACAAATAAATAATTGAATAAATAAACAGGGGAGGAAGGGACAGCTCTTCCGTACAAAAGAATAACTCCAATGTGAAAAAGAATATGGATAACAGAAAATCGCACAACTAGAACACAAGAGTGATTATGATGAAGTAATCGCTGAAGGCAAGATCCACGAGTGAACACTTAATTGGTGGGCAAAACTTTGAAGAGAAACAGAATATGTACCTAGTTTCAAAGTATCTCCCTCAAGATATCTATTAATAACAAAGGAAAAAGTCAACTTTACACTACAGAAATCTGGTAGACAGTACCTTACCCAAGTGATCAAGGCTGACATCACCAAAAATAAGATCTATCAACATTATGTAGCCCCTGATACGATACACTGAGAAGGGCATATAACTTGAGGTATTCTTGCCAAAAATGCATTACCTCAATCTAATCAAGATAAAATATCAGAGAAACCCAAACTGAGGGACATTCTACAAAATATCTGACCAGTATTCTTCAAAAGTATCAAAAGTTATGAAAGACAAGTAAAAACTAAGAAACTGTCACAGACTGAAAGAGACTAAAATGACACAACAAATGTGATTTGGGATCTTGGACTGGATCAAGACAGAAGTTCATTAGCAGAAAATCTGCTGAAATCCAAATAAAGTCTGTAGTTTAGTATACAGTATTGTACCAAGGTGAATTTCTTGGTGTTGGTAATTGCACTATGGTTATGCAAGATGTTAATATCAAGGGAAGCTAGGTGAAAAGCATATCTACTATTTCTACAACTTTTCTATAAATCTGTAATTACTTCAAAGTTAAAAAGTTTTTTAAAAATCTTGAGACAAAAGTCAAAAGTAATACATAGGTCATGTTTGAATACTGAAACAACTGAGAATATCTGAATATGGACATTGTTTTATATCAAGGAATTATTAATTTTTTAGTGTGATTATGTTAAAAATTAATTAGAGACGCACCTGGAGGTATTTCTGGGTGAAATTATATGATGCTTGTGATTTGCTTTAAAATATTTCAGGAAAAAAGTGTTGGGGGGGGTCACATACAGACTGTAAAAACGTTGGTAATTACTGAAGCTAGGCAACGAGTACCAAACTTTTACTTCTACTTATTAGGAAAAAGGAGATTTTTCATTATTTGATTACACAACTCTGAAAAGGCTGGGGTTTGTATGTACATGTGTATGTGTGTTTTATTTTGTTTTTTTGGGAAGGATGACTGCAAACAACCTTACTTTTATAGTTAATTTATTTCAAGTGTTTTTATCGTAGTTAAATATACATTAGATAAAATTTATCACATAAACTGTTTTTAAGTGTATAGCTCTGTGGCATTAAGCATATTCACACTGTTGTGCAACCATCACCACTACCCATCTCCAGACATGATTAAAATTTTTAATTGAAAGCAATTATTTAAATTTTAGTCATTCATTTTTTGACTAGTTAATACACTCAGAGTTCAAACTTCAAAAAGATACAAAAAAGAATATAAAGTGAAAAGACTCCCCCAACTCTGACCCCAACCACCCAATTCCCCTCTCCAGAGGCATCTAATCCTATCTGTCCAGACATATTTTATGCACTTAAGCAAATTACACACACACACATTCATATACCTTTTTAAGGCAACTGGTAGCATATTATTCACAATTCTGTGCCTTGCTTTGTTCACCTAAAAATGTACCTTGAAACCTGTATCTTTAAATCTACTTACTCTAAATAATCTTCTTCCTTCAAAGGCCCACCCAATACCCTAGTGAAGCTTTCCCAGGCTGCCGAGGTTAATAGTAATCTCCTCCTATAAATCAGCTCTTACTTGTTGTTACTGAATTGGCTCTTTTCCTAACACCATGCAATGCCAATGATCACTGTATGCATATGAGCTGGTTCAGTGCAACTTGTAGAAAGGGGTCTTGTCATATAATATAGTGCTTTGTGCCCAATAAACATTTCATAAACTTTCATCTCAAGCAAAGGATCATCACTGAATAACAAACAAAACTTAAGATTAATGATATGGTTTTAGATATAAAATTTTTAATTTATTCTATTTATTTATTTGTTATTTGGTTTATTACTATCCCCAAGATTGAAAGTACTTCCAATTTACAAAGACTCACTGCAATTTCTTGGCCCTGGTGGACATGAACTACATCAAGCTACATTCATTTTACTTCTTTGATAATTTCTTCCTCTAAATTTTCTCTATTTTTTCTGAAACCCCAATTATTTGGCTATTGGGTCTTTTGGACTAATCCTTGTACTGTCTTTTTTCTCTTAATCTCATTTTTCAACTTTGTCTTTTCACCCCTTGTGGGAGAGCCAGTCTATTTATGCACTACTCTTTAAGAGCTGAGATTTTACAGGGTCAGATTATAAAGTCATTTTGAGATTTTAAGAGAGCTCTCTCTATATAGATATTATTAAGAGCGATCAGTGAAAAAACCTATGGCTGCATCCCAGACTCCGCCATATAACAAGAGTGCATCTTCAAGACGTCACGGTGTTTAAAAGAGACATGAAGCCCATAACTTTGAATCCACCATCTTGGGAGACTGACAGTGCACATGAACACATTAAAGACGGAAAACTCTGGCTGTAAAAACCTTATGTAACTAATGTTGAATACAGAATTTTGAAAACAGCTGCAGAATCCTTATTTTTTAAAAACTCACATTAATATCTGAGATGAGTGTTCCAACAAACAGTTGATAGGAGGCAAAAGACCTCTCATCTGCTGAACCCTTTGTTCTACTTTTAACTCTACAATCCCGGAAAATCATTCAACCTCCAGAAAACTCAGTCTTCTTGTGTTAAATCTTTACGAATCAGTTTTAAAGAGCCATATAAGTAATATATTATTAATACTAAAGGTGACTATTTTTTAATTGGAAAAGTATACACCACAAATTTCCTTCTCTTTCCTCTCACATCTCTCAATTCATTTGCTCTTTATAAATCTGTATACGTTAAGCTTCTCCTATTTTTCTAAACAGCAAAGCTAAGAGTACCTTCCACTATTTTTTTCCTCTTCACTTTTTGGGGGTGAAGATTGGCCCTGAGCTAATATTCATGCCAATCTTCCTCCATTTTACTACGAGGGACGCCACCACAGTGTGACTCGACAAGCAGTGTGTAGGTCCATGCCTGGGTTCCGAAACTGCAAACCCCAGGCCGCCAAAGCAGAGTGCACGAAGGTAACCACTACACCACCGGGCTGGCCCTCCATTACTGTTTTAATATTTCTACTAATTTTTTGGTCCAGGTGACAATACAGCTCATAACAGTCCTAGTTTATGATCTTATCCTAGAAAAATTATTAATAATGTCTACTTTCACTCTAAAATTGTCTCAGTTTTGATGATAAAGTATATGGTCATCCTATCTTTGGGTTGTTATCACAAATTCTTTTTTATGTTGCTAAATTTGAAATAAAAATTTCATTTAAAAAAAGTTATTGCCAAATGTGACAAAAAGTAATTCAAAAGGTACTCTGGGGTTTTATTCAAAGGTTAAAATCTTTTCCTAATACAGAGTATTTATTAAATATTTAACCTTAGTCAAAGTATACTACACTTTCTTAAGGAGAAATAGTCCAACTGTTACGGACTGAACTGTGCCCCCTAAAAACTCATATGTTGAACCCTTATCCCCAATGAGACTATATGTGGAGACGGGGAATTTACAGAGGCAATTAAGGTTAAATGAGGTCATAAGGGTGCAGCCCTAATCCAATTTGACTGGTGTCCTTACAAGAAGAGGAGGAGACACCAAGGACGCACAGGCACACAAAGGAAAGACCATGAGAGCACACAGCAAGAAGGCAGCTGTCTGTAAGCCAAGGAGAGAGGCCTCAGCAGAAACCAAATCCATTGACTCTTAATTTTGGACTTCAAGCCTCATGAAATGTGAGCAAATAAATTTCTGTCGTTTAAACCACTCAGTCTGTGGTACCTTGTCATGGAGCCCTAGCAAACTAATACACCAACATTCACTGAGAAATATATTCCAAACATTCCTCTTACCTGGATATACATATCTCTCTAACTTGTTGAGGTGTCAGAGCAAAAATAAAAAACTTCTCTTGAAATCGTTGAATACTGCTTTGAACTGGGGAGAAAAAAAAAGAAAGATAATATTCCAATAACAAATTTAAGAATATAAGATTTATTATATCTTATATCAAGATCTGCAGTAACCAGGCAGTTCCAATAAAGACTGTGCCAAATTCTGAAATTTTTGTGGTAAAAATACTCCAAAATAAAGTAGTACTAAACTCTATTCTTTTTGGAATCATGAAAGTAAAGTGACTCTACAGCAGGTTCAATTTTAAGCATTTATCATTCTTTATTCTAACACACTAATTATAATATAGCCAAAATATAACACAACCCTCCAAAACTACATTTCATCCTTGACTACAGTATCAGCTACTGAAAATCTGAGGAAGCCAAAAACTCCCACCAGGAGAACGTTATCCAAGAATCATGTGTCTTTTTTGTTTGTTTTCTTGGTTGTGTTTTGTTTTCAATATTTATATTCAATTACACAGAGTATATAAGAGGAAATGTAAAACTTCTAAGTTGAGTTATTAAGATAGATAGAAATTTTGTTGTTGGTCAAGGTGATTCCGACTCCTAGCGCCCCTGTGCACAGCAGAGCGGAACTCTGCCTGGTCTTTTTCCGGCATCCTCTCACCTTCTGGCGCTCTACCAGCCAATGCTCCACTCCTATTCATAGAGTTTTCACGGCAAATTTTTTGGGAAGTAGGTGGGCCAGGTCCTTCTTCTTTGTCTTAGTCTGGAAGCTCTGCTGAAACCTGTCCACCATGAGGACCCCTGCGGGTATTTGAAATACCGGTGGCATAGCATAGCTTTCAGCATGACAGCAACACACAGCCGCCACAGTATGACAACCGACAGACAGGTGGTGTGGTTCCCTGACTCAGAAACGAAGCCAGGCCGTGGCAGTGAGAGCTGAGAGCGCCAGATCTTAATCCCTAGACCACCAGGACTGGCTACATAGTAATTATTTGCATACAATAGATTATCTAGTTAAAAAAGATTACCTAAGGAAGTCATCCTTCTTAACCATATTATTAAAAATTGAAATGTATTCACTTCACAAAGAACTAACAGATTTACAGTGATGCAATACTCAATGGCGTTCTAGTGCTCATTAAAACAAAAGCTAATACAGAGGCTTCAAGCCTTCTGCTTCCTAACAAGTACTGCAACCACACGCAAGAGGACACAAAAAGGCTCTTGTGTGTGTTACCAAACACAGTTTTCCCAATGCATAAAGTTAAATAACAAGATGCCAGTTGAATAATGTCAGAGGCCTTCAATCCACAAGACACACCAAATAAGAAAAATATTAACTCATTGGGTAAAATACTTTTCTTTAAGCATAGCATTTATTGTAAGAATTAGGTTTCTAGCAATCATGTCATAAAGCGGTTCATATTTTCCCAGAACATTTAAACGGAGGGAGGGATGCTGTTTATGATGAAGGCCTAAAAATCAAACAAAACTACAAGTTGTAAACATAACTATGGGGCATAAAACACAAACACATAACTACAGTAGGAAGTCTCTCCATATCTTCAATTCCTCTTCACTCCAACTCTTCCTTGTGCAGATTCTACTTTCCACTTCTCCATCCATGGCTAAGGTCACCAACAACCTCTTAACTATCAAATTCAATAATATATATTTTGAGATTAGAGGTGAACACACTGCATTTTCAATCTTAATTAACAGTATGAGCACCCAGTCTCTCCAGCGAGAAATTTCAAAAGGTCTAACACAGGTACAAATAAAGCCCCAGAAGGATGGAGCATTGAAAAAAAAAAACTTGCAGAAATAACGAAAGAATACTCCATAACTTTGATGGAGGGGGGACAAACCCTTACAGATCAAACACCAAGCAAAATGAATACAAAGAAAACTACCTAGTCACATCAAAATCAAACTAATGTACTGAAAACTAATGATGACTAAAAAAATCTTAAAAGCAGTCACAGAAAAAAGAAACATTACATACAAGAGAACAAGAATACGAATAAAGGCTGACTTCTCATCAGAGGCAATCTAGGCCAGAAGTCATCTTAAAAGTAGTGAAAGGAAAAAAGTGCCAACTGAAAATTCAATATCCTTCAAAAATAGGGTGAAATAAAGACTTCTTTACTCCTCAATTAAAATAGGAATAACACTTTGCTCATCTGCCTTTTAAAGGCTGTTTTGTGAATCAAATGCAGTAACATACATGAAAGCATTCTAAAAACAATAAGGCACTACACATATGTAATACATTTTGAATTTCAGAAGTCCTGCACAAAAGTCTCTGCTTTCTAAGAGATAGCAAAATTTCAGAAAAAGAGGGAAAAAGAAATCCAGCCCAACAGATGCATTTTCCAAATTATTTAATAACAACGACTTTTTCTTGGTAATATATTTAAGTAGAAAATATTTTCATATGCCTAAATGTTAAATATTTTAGTAAAATATGAAACCTCCCAAGTCCTTCCAGCCCAGGAAGTATTATATTGACAACTTTTGATAAACTGGTTTATATTTAGTCAAGAATGTTACCTAGCAGTGAGTGCTTATAAAATGGCTCACTCAGGGAGGAGATAAACCAAGAGGTTTTATAGGCAGCTTTGTGGATTACCATGGTTCAGTCTAGCTAATCTACCAACAAAATAATTCATAAAGTAACAATGAATAAATCAGTTTATTACATTGCATTATCTAAGATCTCTACCCTGAGCTATTTGGTGCCCCATCACCCATCAATTAATTGTATCATCATCACCAATCAAAGACTACTCTTACAGTATTCCTTTTCCCATTGCATCACTGCATCAAAAACAAGGGGCGGGGGGGATGACCCTCAAACATGTATAAACAAAAATACACCAAAACTAATATTCTTATAGTTATAATAGAAGAAATAAACATAAGTTCTGTTTTATATTAGGAAACTAGCTCATTTTTGATAACTTGTTTCTTAACACATTTGGAACTAAGAGGCACACACAATGCTTTCAAAACACTTGACTGAATAATTCTATATTCCAATATTCAATTGTTTACAAATACAGTTATCATTGAACATTGCTTTACATGTACTTTTTTAAATGACAATCCTCCTATACGCACACCAAAAGTTTTCTAATTTAATGAGATTTACACAGAATGTAACAAACGCGTCATTTTTAAAGTTTTACCTATACAGAAACCATCACTATATTAATAATCATCAGTGATGTTTATTACCAAAATACTTTCTCCCCTATATAACAGCTGCGAAGATCATTTCGGGAGGGCAGAGTAGTGAGATTTCACCCTTCTTGTAAAACAGTCACTTTAATTCAGAATTATGAAAGAGAATAGTTACCAATTGTCCAATCACTAGAAATCATTCACTTCCTTTACCTGAGTCCTCTTCTTCCTCCTCTATATCCAGTTAGTCATTAAGTGCTGTTTTCTAAAATTTTCTTATAGCCTGCTTCCTCTCCAGTTTTACTACTACCATCCTACTCACAACCAATTACTACTTTGTGCAAATGAAATAGCAACTCTGCCTCTCTGTCAGTCTCCCAACAGGATACAAGCGCAGAGCTGGTCATTCTTAGCACCACTTTCAGCACCATTCCTCTGCTCAAAAATGCTCAGCAGTTGGGGCCGGCCCTGTAGCAGAATGGTTAAGTTTGCGCACCTCGCTGCAGGCAGCCCAGTGTTTCATCAGTTTGAATCCTGGGCACAGACATGGTACCACTCATCAAGCCACGCTGAGGCAGCATCCCTCATGCCACAACTAGAAGGACTGACAATTAAGAATATACAACTATGTACTGGGGAGCTTTGGAGAGAAAAAGGAAAAAAATAAAATCTTAAAAAAAAAAAATGCTCAGCAGTGTCCCATCTCTGAATGAAGCCAAGTCTAAACTCCTTTATCTCTAAGAGCCTCCATAACAATCGCCTCGCCTCTTTCCTAGCAAACCTACATTTCCAATGTCTCCCCAAGTCTTACTTAATTCAAAGTAGTTTCTTCACTGTCAGGCTTGATGAGCATGGCTTGATGAGTAGTGCTAGGTCCATGCCCAGGATCTGAACTGGCAAACCCCAGGCCGCCGAAACCGAGTGCATGAACTTAACCACTCGGCCACGGGGCTGGCCCTTCAAGAAGTCTTTACTGACTTCCCTATTCAATAGGCCAATATGATATTTGAGTTTTATAGTGCTTCATCATACAAGCATATACCTGAATGTTACTTTTCTCCCATGTTAACATTATCTCACCAACTAGATAACAAACTTCCTAAGCCCATTCCATACTTCTGACTTCCCCACAATTAGACTACATAACCATATCCAAATTAAATCCTCATTATATACTTGTTAACTGAGTTAACAGAAATGATGCATACAGTGTCTGAATTTATCCAAATTCTTTAGAAGTGAAATATTTTAACGACTTTACATTAATGTGCATATCATTTTAAATCTGTTTAATTGTACCCAGAGGCTTAATGAGTATTTCCTAATATTCAGGAATTTAAGAATATAAAAAGATGTTGACTCACTAATTTTTCACCTTTCAGATTAGCAAAGATTAAAAGATCAAAAATACAATGCTGACGAGGATGTAGGGAAAATAATACATTCATCCACTATTGGAGTATAAAGTGACACAACACTTTTGAAGCAACTGCCAAAACTCCCTCCAAAAGTTGAATATCAAAAATATTAAATGCTTATACTCTTTGACACAACTTCAAATCTAGGCATTTATACTTCATAAATTTGTACACAAGTGTTGAGAAACACATATGCAAAAAGGCTCACAGCAGCAATGTCTGTAAGACTAAGAATAATGCCTGACACATGCTATACACTAAAATATTTCTGAATAAATAATAAAAACCTGAAAATGTACATCAACAGAATATTGGTTAAGTTATGGTATATCTACAAAATAACAGATCTACTGTAATCTACACATCTACAATACATTTCCAAGAAAGACTGTTACGGTACAAAACTCCAGGGGGCGCTATTGACAGAGGATACAAGTAGAGTAGTGTCCTCTCTCAGCAGAAATGTGGCACAGTGGCTCTGCAGTTGGAAAATGCTGTTTTTAATGGAGAAGAGAAAAAAGATGACATGGCATATGCAGAGAAACAGTTAACTACTGATATGACTAGCTGCGTGATACGAGAGAGTATGAGGGGCTTTTTCTGTTATATTCCTATGATGTTTAAATTTTCAAATACTAGCATAAATTACTTTTGTAATCTGAAGAGCACAATGAAGAAATTATAAAGAATCAAAGGCTCAAAATACTTTGAAGTAATTTAAAAAATACCAAACAGCCAGACGTATCAATATACAGATGCTTATAAACAGAGTAAACAGAGAGCTAGTCACAGAAGAATGTATATAGTATACACCATTACAGAAATTTCAAAAGCAAGCCAATTAAACATTATTTTTTTTATACATATAAAATAAGTAAAGGAGAGGAACACAAAATTCAGGACAGTGATTTAACTCAGAAAGGAAAGGCAAGGAGATGGCTTAAAAGATAATGGCAACATTCCTTTTTTAAAAATTGGGTAGTGGTTTCACAGCTGTTCATTTCATTGATATTCTTTATAACTTAACATTCTATATTTACTCCTTTGAAAAGACTGAATATACAAAAAAAATTTTCAAATAGAAAATTCCCCAAGTATTTCACCTTCAAAAGAAATTATCTGAAAAAAGAAAAGAAGAAAATTGAAAATAAGAGAAAAAGACTGCCTGTGAGAGCAAATCAGAATAGCTATTTAAGGAAGGAGACCAGAGATTTTTGTTAGTTTGTTTTTAGATTAGGGGATCACCCATTTGTTACAGTAAACCCTTAGCTACAGAGAACCTCATGCCTTCTGGATGCCACAGTTTGTCATTTTAAATGCTAAAATATTTTTATTTTAACCATTTTGAATAGAAATAATTCCAAACTGAAAAACTATCCAATAATGCATGTTCTTAAACAGAATATACTCACCGTGGTGTTTTCTGGTTGGCTCCTTTTAGCATCAACACATGTGCGATGCTGTAACAGGGACTCCCTCAATACTAAAGGGCTATTGGTTTCAATATCCCAAGAGGTTTTGGAATAACAGATTTTGACCTGTTGTGTCTGTTCTTTTCTACCACAACTCTTCCAGTCTCTCCCATGAAGTCAATTAATTCCTGCTCAATAATATGTTGATGGCTTAGCAATCATCTAATCAACTGTATATAAAAATCGAGAATACACAGACTGGCTTGCAGACGTCAAGAACACGTGCTTTGAAATATGGACTTGATATCTTCTTTGACTCCTAAGGATTTTTAATTCTCATTTCCCAAATGTAAACAAGTTTCTCCATAGCAGTGTTTCAAATTAAATAGATTTTTCCAGGATTTTTATTTTCATAAGTATTTTCAACATCATAAAAACCATATCATTAAAAATTAAGGCATCTTCTGAATATCATTACATTGCTTTAGACATTTTGACACTAAAATTTTTCAATTAAAGGTCATTACTGGAAATGATCAATTTTTTTCCACTTTTATCTGGCAGACTATATAGTACTATGTTGATTTTTTAACTTTCTACTTCAAAGTCTAAAAAGCACATTACTTAAATTACCGTTTTATCAATCAGACATAAGACTATATACATTAAGAAAATTCTTTTCTTTTCTCTTTAGGGAAGGCAGGATAAGGAAATGTTTAAGCCTTGTTTTAAAACAAGAATCAGTTATAAAGTTTATAAAAACAATGACAGGCGGGACTCCTAAAAAAACATATGAATAGTTTTTAGCTCAGGGGTCAAAAGCTGTTTTATAAGCCCTTAGGTTATACATATTTCTTACATTCTAATTTAAACTATGAGCAAAAGGCAGGTTTTTCTTAGTCACTCTTCAACACAAAATATCTATGGCATTATTTTACCTAAGCCAAATGAGACAAAAAGCTTTATTTTAGTAAACTTATAAAAAGCTTATACTTTCCTTTAACTTTGAGGTTAACGAAAAAGAAACTCTATGAGGAATACAGAAAAGCAAGAAAATTCCTATTTCTATTTCTGAACAAATAGGAAAGCAAGGAAAGAAAAAAGCACAAAGCCTCTCCAGGGTTTACCCCTCGTCATACCACTGATGCTAATGAGTAGAGAAAACACTGCTGCATCTTCTCTCAGTCTCCAGTCTTCTTTCCAGCATTCAACCATGTCTCTGAAACATCTTGAAATGTAACCACACCCCACAGGCCCTCTTCTCTTCTCAGTCCCACCCCAACCATGCTCCTGAGGAGTCCCATGAGGTAGGGTCACCTAAGCACATCACCAGTCTGAATCTTTCTCAAAATACACACAAAGAAACTTGCAATAATTGCTGAGAAAGAAGTATGTGAATGAGTCATGATACTGTGCATTGGTATAAACCAAAAACTACAAGGGGAGAAATAAAAAAATTAATTATGGGGAACATTTTAACCAGATAAACCCGAACTTGTGAAAAATCAGTTAAAGATGAAAGTAAAATCATAAAAGAAAAGCAACTGAGTAATAAACATTTTAAATGTTTGCATCTGTTATTAATTTTAAAAATGAAAAATCTAAACAAGATACAAGTTTACACCTATCAAAAAATCCACAAAGATTTGTTTTTAATAACACCTAATAAAGGCAGGAAGTAAAGTGCAGTGAGAGACATTCACTCACTCTGTGTAATTTAAACTGGCACAGCTCTTCTGGAAACTAATTTAGCAATATGTTATCAAGAGTCTAAAACGTTCTTATTCTTTGATGCCATAATTCTACTCATAGGACTCTGTACAAATAATAAAATGTGAGCAAACACAGCATCCTTATTTCAGAATGACATACTCTACCTGCCTGGCTCAGTATTGCTAAATAAAAACAAAGCAAGGAGAAAGGGCCTGGGAAAAGCAGAGCCACCTTGTCAGCCACCAATCACACCATACTGATCCCATCAACTAGCCCTGTACCTCAAAATTTCCTTTTGACTCAACTAAGATGTACTGTGGTATAATCCTATACAAAAGGGGGAAAAAAGCACATTGATACAGTTAGTTTTTTCAAATGACTTGAAAGAAAAAGGGTTTTCCCAGGATGGAAAAAAAAAATAATCTCCCAGATGAACAAACTTTTACTTAGGCTGATGACTTCTGTGTTGTAATGACAATTTATTACTGCCTAATGAAATTACTTACAGAAGTACTTGGATTTTTGATGACATAAATTGTCTGGGAAATGGCATTTCCTAATTAAAGCCACACATATCAACTCTTAGTAATATGATAAAATTTATTAAATTTTCAGAGAAGTTGATGGATATTAAACAAAAGCTAAAAAATGTGTTAAACTCCCTGCACCACTTCACAAAAAAACTAAGTATAAAAGGTTTCTTTCTTTTAGTTTAAAAGCTATGTTACATATAAACTAAGTCTCTTTGTAAAAATATCAAAAAACAGAATCACACGCAATAAGATTTCTGCCTGTTCCTATACACACAGAACCAATTTGAGTTCTATGCCATAAAAAGAGCACTCAAATGATGAATTAACAGTTTTATATTAGATTTCAGGTATAGTTGCCAATATGTTTTTATCAATTTAAACATTTGGCATTAATACCTCAATTTTATAATATTAACAGCAAAGCACTAATCAATAGTTGAAGGCCTCTTGCTTTATTTACTCCCTTGTCCAGAAGAAACTGATTTCTCCAACACTTACCTAAACTTGTGGGCTTGATGAGAACATCAAGGACATCATAAAAGGGCAAGTTTTTTAACTGCACATCAGGATGGACAGGAGGAATTGGGGGAGATGGCTGCTGCATCTCAAATGTGGGCTTAGTATCTTGAAGCAGCACAGAACCAACAGGAGAGGACGGTGAGTGAGGTGTAACTGAAGTGGAAGGCAACGAGTGGATTCCAGCCACGGCCAAGTCAGGTTCTACAGGTGACGAGCTACCATCCAAATTGAAAACTGATGATTTGATTGTGGATAAATCAGACAGTCCTTCAAGAGTCCTTGGGTATCGGCGTCTATACAATTCTCGGATTTTAATCTGAACCGCAGGGCTGCAGCCACTCTTCAACAAATGCAACGCCCTCATCAGGAGGTCATGTTTGCGTCCACTTTTATTCCGTCCAGCGAAGCCTAGTAACACTTGTAGTTCAGAAACCCTAAAACTAGAAACCATATTCTAAAAGGAAAGGAAAAAAAAAAGGACATAAGCCAGTAGTCACCCTCAAGTATACGAAAACCCTATCTAAAATATACTGTAAAATCTGGTTTTTCCAGCAATCTATCAACTGGCATGTGCTAGTAACAGCATTTTCACATACCACTTAGAATCATTCCTGTTTACACAGGTAGCCCCCTCCCAAATTACATTCAAGTTATGATGTTATATTTTGTTGTCCTCTTAATTTTGGCAATCTACAGTCTATTAGTTTCTATTAACCACCTCATTATCTGACTAAGCTCAAGAGTAAACCCATATTTGCTTTACAAATATGAAATTTATAACCAATGAAAATGTTCCTTTTCAAAACTAAGTCCTACCAACACATAACGTAATGTCTGTTACAATATTATCATCAATTAACCAAGCAAAAAATTAGATTTAGCCATGCTGTATGTGTAACTTCTGATGCTTAGTAAACCTACAAAATGAAGAAAGAATTGTCATCCAAAATCCAATGAATTTTTCACCCCATCTCAAATACTAAGGAACAGACAACGCAAGAAAATAAGGATATTTTTAAATATTAAAGCTAAAAAACACATACATCTTATTTAGCAAGCTTCTAACATGAATGAAATTCCCAGCTGAGTATCCAAGGAGAAAAAGACCTTTGAAGAGCAAGGAAATGGGTGGTCATAAATCTTAAAGGGCATGATTCCCTCCACAGCACTCTAACAACTTGTTCTTGGGTATACGATGAAGGTTATAAAGCAGTTCCTGCTTCATACCACACCATCTATTTACTCAACAGAACCTACTAAATACTTTTAAACACTTACTGCCTCATAAATCCACCTACTTAGTGATTTTCAGGCAACTGTGAACTCGGAGGTAAAGTACTCTTGGGTCAGATTTACTCATACACTCGTGAATCATCTGGCCAGAAAAAGGAGTAAGATCTGGAGCAGACCAAAATCTCTTTCAGAAATGGACCCTAACGAAACTTTTCCCACAGTGCTGCACCCTCCACCACTACCTGGGATTCCTTCTCAACCTGGCAGGTATGCAGTGGCAACACCTACAGCTAGCACTGATTCATAATAATTCCTCTGTTCTGCACTTTTAAGTCTCATGATAGCCCAGAAGTAAATCTTTAAAACTCTGCTTGCCTTTTTTTTTTTTTATGCTGAGGAAGATCTGCCCTGAGCTAACATCCGTTGCCAATCTTCCTCTTTCATTGCTTGAGGAAGATTAGCCTTGAGCTAACACCTGTGCAAATCTTCCTCTTTTTTTTTTTTTGTACGTGGGACACCACCACAGCATGGCTGGTGAGTGGATTAGGTCTGTGCCCAGGATCCAAACCCGTGAACCTGTGCCACCAAAGTGGAGCGCATAGAACTTTAACCACTTAGCCTTGGGGCCAGGCCCCTGCTTGCCTTTTAAATAGTTGTCGGAACAATACTTGCCGGTTTCCTAAAATGCAAACAAATTTAAATGTATCAAAGTAATCTGCATATAAAAGCTGTACCATAATTCTAGTTCATACACTAAATGTCTCCATATTTCATATTGTACAAGTCAGAGAATATTAAAGTTGTAATCCTTGCAACCATTTTTTACACTCTCGATCAGTGCTGTCAAATAGAACTAGGAACTATATATATAATTCTAAATCTTCTAGTAGCCATATTAAAATACAATTTCAATTAATTTTGATAATATGCTTTATTTAACTCAATAAATCAAAAGTATTATATCAAGATGTAATCAATTTTTGTGATTTAAAAATAATTTTTTTAAGTGTCGAGATATTTTTGCATACTAAGTCTCAATATCCAGTGTGTATTTTACACTTACAGCACATCCCAATTTGGACTAACACTGCACAGTGCAGCTCTAAATCACACTCCAACAGCAACAAATATCACAATGCCATGGCCATCATACTTCAACTTGCTTCATTTCCTCCATATGTGAAGATGATGATTTATCTATCTTACCCTATGCAATGGACAACAAAGATGGAAAACAAGAAAATTCTTGGCCTACCTCATGACACACCAGCTACAGTTTACTCAAGGTTTCATGCATTAAAAAACTATGATGGGGCAGGACCAAGATGGCGGAGTGAGCGGTCTTGTCTCTCCCCCGTCGAATCCACAACTAATTGGACATTCACCGATTAACAAAGGATATCCAGATAGCATCTCAAGATGCCTAAGAGTTTCATGCTACTATACAACGGAAGGCTGAAGGAATTCCCTCCAGGAGGAGGTGGAAATAGGTGAAAACTCTCTGACCCCTGACCCCCGACCCCCGGACAGCCTAGTTCCTGCAGGAGGCTCTCTTCCAGCGGACTCCCCCATAGCATCGCCACACACCAAGGGCAGGAGTGTGCACTCACCAGCGGAGCGATGGTGGAAACAGGTGACAACAGCCGTACCCAAGCCCCCTGCGATTACACCTAAGCCCAGGAAGAATCCCCAGGGTCCCACACCCAGTGGCAGGGAAGGCCTCCGCTCGCCATTAGTAGGGAGGCCCCGCCCAGAATCCAGAATAAAGGGAAGCTCCCAGCGGGCAGATTCCCTGGCTGGCACCAGACCGCAAGCTGCTGCTGGGTTCACAAGTCTCCAACGCACGGGTTGGTGCAGGGGGTGCCCAGACTTCCCGTAGACGTGCTTGAGGACACGGTTGGAGCTCCAGCACCTGGCTCTGCGGCCCGGGGAGAGGCTCCAGGGTCCCACACCACCCACGGCAGGGAAAGCCTCTGCTCACCATTAGCTGGAAGGCCCCTCCCAGAATCCAGAACAAAGGGAAGCTCCTGGTGGGCGGATTCCCCAGTACGGCATCAGACTGCAAGCTGCTGCTGGGCCCAGGGTCTCCAGAGCACAGGTTGGTGCAGGGGGTGCCCGGACTTCCCATAGACGTGCTTGGGGACACGGTTGGAGGCCCAGCGCCCGGCTCTGCGGCCCAGGGGGAGGCTCCGGGGTCCCGCACCTCCCCGGCACGGACAGCCTCTGCTCGCCATTAGCAGGGAGCCTCCGCCCAGCATTCAGAACACCAGGAAGCTCCCTAGAGCAGAATTCCCCACAAGGCAGCAGCTTACAAGCCAGCACCAGGCCCACGGACTCTGGCTGTGTCCCAGATGAGGCAAACAGCTCCCAGAGATCCTGTGAGAGTGGAGTGGGGCACAGTGGAGCTCCAGTGAAACAGCTACATAGCCCAGGGGGGAACTCCAGGTTCCTACAGCAGCCTCAGCGAAAGCCTCTGCACAGCACTAGTGGAGAGGTCCCGACTGGCAATCTCAAGGCGGGAAGGCCCTGGTGCAAAAGTAGCACAGCTAGGTGAGCTAACGACAGACTGCAGAAGATACCCATAGCTCTGCTGGGACCTATAGTGGACAAGTGTGATCTTGTGGGCTCTGTTAGGGACAAAGCGGCAATTATAGGTGATCCTGCTACTGGCTGCTGGGAAAGCCCACAACACTGCTGCAGACCACAAGGAGGGAGCGCGTCCAAGTGGGCTGCAATAGTAGGCACCAGCAGCTGAGGCCCCCTTGCGATTGCCCCCACAACCAACGAGGGACCCCACAGAACCACTGCGACTATGAGGAGGGGTCCAGGTCCAGTCAGTAACAGCTGACAGGGTTCCTGGTTGGTGCAGTCTAAACAGCTGCCCTCCCCCACACCAGTCGCAACAAGTGGAAGCAGCGACTAAACTCTATCTCTATGCGGAGGCACAAATCCACGCAAGCAGTATGAAAAAATATATTAAATCTCCAGAACAGAAGGAAAATGATAAGCACCCAGAAAACAATCCCAAAGACAATGAAATCTATAACCTAAATGACGATGATTTCAAAACTGCCATTATTAAAAAACTCAACGAGTTAAAAGAGAATTCAGATAGACAACTCAATGAGTTCAGGAGCTATGTCACAAAAGAGCTTGACACTATAAAGAAGAACCAATTAGAAATACTGGAGATGAAGAACACAATGGAGGAGATTAAGAAAAATCTGGACTCTCTGAACAGTAGGGTCGATAATATGGAGGACAAAATTAGCAATTTGGAGGATAGGAATATAGAAATGCTGCAGACAGAGGAGGAGAGAGAACTAAGAGTAAAAAGAAACGAAGAAACTCTCTGAGAATTATCCAACTCAATTAAGAGATGCAACATAAGGATTATAGGTATACCAGAGGGAGAAGAGAAGAAGGGGGCAGAAGGCCTATTCAAAGAAATAATAGCTGAGAACTTTCCAAACTTGGGAAGAGAGATGGAAGTTCATGTGACAGACGCCAATAGATCTCCAAACTTTATTAACGCAAGAAGACCAACCCCAAGGCATATAGTAGGGAAACTAGCAAAAGTCAACGACAAAGAGAAAATACTAAGGGCAGCCAGGCAGAAGAAAATAACTTACAAAGGAAACCCCATAAGGCTATCAGCAGACTTCTCAGGAGAGAACTTACAGGCTAGAAGAGATTGGAATGAAATATTCAAAACTCTGAAGGACAAATACCTGCAGCCACGAATACTCTACCCAGCGAAAATATCCTTCAAATACGATGGAGAAATAAAAACTTTCCCAGATAAACAAAAGTTAAGGGACTTCATCGCCACAAAACCTCCTCTTCCAGAAATGCTCAGGAAGAACCTCATTCCTGAAAAATCAGAAAAAGGAAAGGGGCTGCAAAATCCAGAAGAAAGAAGATAAGCAGAAGAACAATAACACAAAGTAACAGCTCTCCATCAGGACAAAATGCAAAAGAACCGGAAAACAAGTGATAAAATGGCAAGACTAGGCCCCCACGTTTCAATAATCACTCTAAACATGAATGGATTGAACTCTCCAATCAAAAAGCACAGAGTGGCAGGATGGATCAAAGAACAAGATCCAACAATATGCTGCCTCCAGGAAACGCACCTCAGCCCCAAAGACACACAGACTCAAAGTGAAGGGATGGAAGACAATACTCCAAGCTAATAATGAACAAAAGAAAGCAGGTATTGCCATACTTATATCAGACAAAGTAGACTTCAAAGCAAAACAGATAAAGACAAAGAGGGGCAGTATATAATGATAAAAGGGACGCTCCACTAAGATGACATAACACTTATAAATATATATGCACCTAACACAGGAGCACCAAAATTCATAAAGAAACTATTAACAAAACTAAAAGGAGACATCAACAGCAATACAATAATAGTAGGGGACCTCAACACCCCATTAACACAATGGACAGATCATCCAGACAGAAAATCAACAAGGAAATTATAGAATTAAATATAAAATTAGATCAGACGGACCTAATAGATATATATAGGACACTTCATCCAAAAACAGAAGGTTACACATTCTTCTCAAGCACACATGGAACATTCTCAAGGATAGACCATATCTTGAGAAACAAAGCAAGCATCAATAAGTTCAAGAGGGTTGAAATAATATCAAGCATCTTTTTCTGATCATAATGCTATGAAACTAAAAATCAACTACAAGAATAACGCTGGGAAAGGGCCAAAAACGTGGAGACTAAACAACGTGCTACTAAACAAACAATGGATTATTGAAGAAATTAAAGAAGAAATCAAATATTATCTGGAGACAAATGAAAATGAAAACACACCATACCAAATTATTTGGGAAGCAGCAAAGGCAGTCCTAAGAGGGAAATTCATTGCAATACAGGCTCACCTCAATAAGCAAGAAAAATCTTACATAAACAACCTCAAACGACACCTAACGGAATTAGACAAAGAACAACAAACAAAGCCGAAAGTTAGTAGAAGGAGGGAAATAATAAAAATTAGAGCAGAAATAAATGATATTGAAACAAAAAAGACAGTAGAAAGGATCAATGAAACAAAGAGTTGGTTCTTCGAAAAAAATTAACAAAATCAACAAACCCTTAGCCAGACTCACTAAAAAAAAAAGAAGTCTCAAATAAATAAAATTAGAAATGAGAGAGGAGAAATCACAACAGATACCGAAGAAATACAAAGGATCATAAGAGAATACTATGAAAAACTATATGCCAACAAATTGAACAACCTAGAAGAAATGGATAAATTCCTAGACTCATACATCCTACCCAAACTGAATCAGGAAGAATTAGAGAATGTGAATAGACCAATCACAAGTAAAGAAATAGAAACAGTAATCAAAAACCACCCCAAAAATAAGAGTCCAGGGCCAGACGGCTTCTCTGGAGAATTCTACCAAACATTCAAAGAAGATTTAATACCTATCCTTCTCAAACTATTCCAGAAAATAGAGGAAAATGGAGCACTCCCTAATACATTCTATGAAGCCAACATCACCCTGATCCCCAAACCTGACAAGGACAACACAAACAACAAAAACTACAGGCCAATATCACTGATGAACATAGATGTGAAAATCCTCAACAAAATTTTGGCAAACCGAATACAGCAATACATGAAAAAGATTATACACCATGATCAAGTGGGATTTATACCAGGGACACAGGGATGGTTCAACATCCACAAGTCAATCAACGTGATTCACTACATTAACAAAATGAAAAACAAAAACCACATGGTCATCTCAACAGATGCAGAGAAAGCATTCGACAAGATCCAACATCCATTTATGATAAAAACCCTCAATAAAATAGGTATAGAAGGAAAGCACCTCAACATAATAAAGGACATATATGACAAACCCACAGCCAACATCATACTCAGTGGACAAAAACTGAAACCCATCCCTCTCAGAACAGGAACAAGAGAAGGGTGCCCACTTTCACCACTCTTATTCAACATAGTACTGGAGGTTTTGGCCAGAGCAATTTGGCAGGAAAAAGAAATAAAAGGAATCCAAATAGGCAACGAAGAAGTAAAACTCTCGCTGTTTGCAGATGACATGATCTTATATATAGAAAACCCCAAAGAATCCATTGGAAAACTATCAGAAACAATCAACAACTACAGCAAAGTTGCAGGGTATAAAACCAACATACATAAATCAGTAGCATTTCTATATGCTAACAATGAACTAACAGAAAAAGATCTCAAGAACTCAATCCCATGCACAATCACAACAAAAAGAATAAAATACCTTGGGATAAATTTAACCAAGGAAGTGAAAGATCTATACAACGAAAACTACAAGACCTTCTTGAAAGAAATTGACGACGACATAAAGAGATGGAAAGACATTCCATGCACATGGACTGGAAGAATAAACATAGTTAAAATGTCCATTCTACCTAAAGCAATCTACAGATTCAACACTATCCCAATCAGAATTCCAATGTCATTCTTTACAGAAATTGAACAAAGAATCCTAAAATTCATATGGGGCAACAAAAGACCCCGAATTGCTAAAGCAATCCTGAGAAAGAAGAACAAAGCTGGAGGCATCATAATCCCTGACTTCAAAACATACTACAAAGCTACAGTAATCAAAACAGCACGGTACTGGTACAAAAACAGATGCACAGATCAATGGAACAGAATTGAAAGCCCAGAAATAAAACCACACATCTATGGACAGCTAATCTTCGACAAAGGAGCTGAGGGCCTACAATGGAGGAAAGAAAGTCTCTTCAACAAATGGTGCTGGGAAAACTGGACAGCCACATGTAAAAGAATGAAAATTGACCATTCTTTTTCACCATTCACTAAAATAAACTCAAAATGGATCAAAGACCTAAAGATTAGGCCTGAAACAATAAGTCTTCCAGAAGAGAATATCAGCAGTACACTCTTTGACATCAGCTTCAAAAGAATCTTTTCGGACACCATAACCCCTCACATGAGAGAAACAAAAGACAAGAATAAACAAATGGGACTTCATCAGACTAAAGAGCTTCTTCAAGGCAAGGGAAAACAGGTTTGAAACAAAAAAAACAGCCCACTAATTGGGAAAAAATATTCACAAGTTATTTATCAGACAAATGGTTAATCTCCATAATATACAAAGAACTCACACAACTCAACAATAAAAAATCAAACAACCCAATTACAAAATGGGCAGGGGACATGAACAGACATTTCTCCAAAGAAGATATACAAATGGCCAATAGACACATGAAAAGATGCTCATCATCACTAATCATCAGGGAAATGCAAATCAAAACTACACTAAGATATCACCTTACACCTGTTAGAATGGCAAAAACATCCAAAACCAAGAGTGACAAATGTTGGAGAGCCTGTGGTGAAAAGGGAACCCTCATACACTGTTGGTGGGAATGCAAACTGGTGCAGCCACTATGGAAAACAGTATGGAGATTCCTCAAAAAGTTAAGAATAGAAATACCTTATGACCCAGCCACCCCACTACTGGGTATCTATCCTAAGAACCTGAAATCAGCAATTCCAAAAGTTCCATGCACCCCTATGTTCACCGCAGCATTATTCACAATAGTCAAGTCATGGAACCAACCTAAGTGCCCAGCAACTGATGACTGGATAAAGAAGATGTGGTATATATATATACAATGGAATACTACTCAGCCATAAAAAAGGACAAAGTCGTCCCATTCACAACAACATGGATAGACCTTGAGGGTATTATGTTGAGTGAAATAAGCCAGACAGAGAAAGACGAACTCTGTATGACTCCACTCATAGGTGGTAGTTAACATATGGACAAAGAGAACTGATGGGTGGTTGCAAGGGGACGGGGGGGTGGGGGAAGGGCACTAGGGGTGAAGTGGTGTACCTACAACAAGACTAATAATGATGTACAACTGTAATTTCACAAGGATGTTAACTTTCATAACCTTAATAAAAAATAAATAAATAAAAATGTAAAATATAAAGTCAAAATAAAAAGGATGTGGAAAAAAAAAAAACTATAATAGCTTTTCAAGAAGTATCTTTCTAAGCAAGAAATTCAGTGCATCTTTCCCCAAGTCCCTGATCCTAATAAATACTTCAACTGAAGTTTGCTTACATTACAGTAGCATAAGCAACACTAAATCATGCAGAATACTAACACCAACAAAGACAGTCAGACAGATATAAGATACCTCTGAGGCTTTCTAAAGAAATCCAACTAACTTAGAATTCATTACTGTGCTTCCCTCCTTCCTCTTATTTTCAGGTATTTCCCATTTTAAGGAAACTTATTTTACAGAAATGACAATAGAGAACACAAAGTAACCCTAAGGCTGGCTGTCAAAAAGGAATTTCGAGCCAGCCCTGACAGCCTAGTGATTAAGTTCAACGTTCTCTGGGTTCAGTTCCCAGGTGTGGAACCACACCACTGTCAGTAGCCATGCTGTGGCAGCAGTTCACATAGATGAGAACTACAAGGACCTACAACAAGAATATACAACTATGTACTGGGGCTCTGGCGAAGGGGAAAAAAAAGAGAGAGAGAAGAAGATTGGCAACAGATGTTAGCTCAGGGTGAATCGTTCCCAGCAGGAAAAAAAAAAAGGAATTTCTGGCAAGTCTCATATCACTTATTTCCAATGGTAACTTTATTTGGCAAAAAATGCTAATGCAATTGGTTCTATTAGCTATTGTAAATATAAAAGCAAAAGGAAGAAAGATAAAGGCTTGGAACTATGAATGTGGAATCATGAGTTTCTGAAGCAAAAAAGAAATCATCAGGTTTGGGGAAGAGCACAGGATACAACAGCAAACAGGTCAGTCTTTGCACTGCAAAATGCTGCGAAAATAAAGGACTGCCAAGCCCTGGCCCAAAGATGATGGCTTTGAGAGTCAATGGTGTGCTGTGGAAAACTTTACAACAGCAATCAGTAGTTGTATGTATGTCCACTCCTAGCACCAAGACCTCAAGACATCAGCAAAGCCATTTCATTCCTCTGGTCATCAACTTCTATTTAAAAACAAACAACAAAAATTCCCCTCTATTTAGCATTTATTATTAAGATAGTCTCTAACGAGCTTACTAAGTCAAATTCTTGGCAAACCTTGCTAGATACCATTTCTTCTTAAAGTGATGCCTATTTTTTTTAACTCAGTCTTCAACCAAGTTTCAGCTATCACCACGTAAGGTGAGCCTGCTATGAATACTACCAAGAATGATTTCAGCTATTGCTCTCCACCAACCTCTTAAGTCTACATCTTCAGTATAATTTTTTTTCAAGTAGGTTTTATCTAGCCCATCCTGCCATTAAATAAATTTTACTAAGCCTTCAAAGAAAAGACGGAATTTTGTTCCTTAAACTGTTAAGAGAATAAAAGCCATAAAGTCATATATGTTAGAAGACAAACATTAAAAAAAACCTGTTGAACACAAAACACAAAGTTTTTAAAATACGCAAATGATTATTTTCAAACTTCAACAGGGAATCCACTCATCCAACCAAAATTTTAGGCAAAAGCATAATGAATCAGGAGCCTAGTATATCACCTCCTCTTTCTCATTTCCCAATATGGACCGTAAGAAG
Source organism: Equus caballus (assembly GCF_041296265.1). Classification (NCBI taxonomy): domain Eukaryota; kingdom Metazoa; phylum Chordata; class Mammalia; order Perissodactyla; family Equidae; genus Equus; species Equus caballus. Next base: position 74,273,749 of record NC_091691.1, read on the forward strand.
TCTTTTTCTAACACATCAATGTTTCTTGTGAGTATATTACAAAAGCCCTCAATGTACCCAAATATAGTTTAATCTAGGAAAATAAAAATGGTGTAACATAAACTCAGTATATTATTTGGTTAAGATGATCTGTATCCTTAAGTCACATATTTAAATATTTATGGATAAAGTTATACACTATATGGGGTTTCCTTTAAAATCATTTGGGGGATCCCAAATAGCCAAAGCAATCTTGAGAAAAAAAAAGTTACAGGGATCATGCTCCCTGATTTCAAATTATATTACAGAGCTATAGTATCAAAACAGTAAGGTATCTGCATAAAAAGAGACAAACAGATCAATGGAACAAAGTAGAGAGCCCAGAAATAAACCCATACACATATGGTCAATTAATTTACAATAAAAGAGCCAAGAATATACAATGGGAAAAGGACAGTCTCTTCAATAATGGTGCTGGAAAAACTGGACAACCACATGCAAAAGAATAAGACAGGACCACTGTCTTACATCATACACAAAAATTAACTAAAAATGGATGCAAGACTAGAATGTAAGACCTGAAACCATAAACTCCTAGAGAAAACATAGGCAGTAAACTCTTCAACACAGGTCTTGGCGATGATTTTTTTAGTCTGACACCAAAAGCAAAAGCAACAAAAGCAAAAAAACAAGTTGGGACCAAATAAAACTAAAAAGCTTCTGCACAGCAAAGGAAACCATCAGCAAAATGAAAAGGCAACCTACTGAATGGGAGAAAACATGTGCAATTCATCTGTTAAGGGGTTCATATCCAAAATACATAAAGAACTCATATAATTGAATAGCACAAAACCAAACAATCCAAATAAAAAATGGGCAGAAGATCTAAACAGACATTTTTCCAAAGAATACACCCAGATGGCCAATGGGTACATGAAAAAATGCTCAACATCTCTAACCATCAGAGAAATGCAAATCAAAACCACAATAAGATATCATGTCACATCTGTTGGAATGTCTATTATCAAAAACACAAGAAATAACAAGTGTTGGCAAGGATATGGAGAAAAGGGAACCCTTCTGCACTGTTGGTGGGAATGTAATTTGTGCAGCCACTATGGGAACTGAACGGAGGTTCCTCAAAAAATTAAAAATAGAACTACCATATGACCCAGCAATTCTGCTTCTGGGTATTTATCTGAAGAAAACAAAAAATACTAACTTGAATAGATATATGCACTCCTATGTTCACTGCAATATTATTTACAATAACTAAGATATGGAAACAACCTAAGTGTCCATCAATGAAAGAATGGATAAAGAAGCTGTGAGATACACACACACACACACACACACACACACACACACACACACAGAGAGAATGGAATATTATTCAGCCATAAACAAAATGAAATGTTGCCACTTGCGGCAAAATGGATGGACCTCAAGGACATTACACTAAGTGAAATAAGTCAGTCAGAGAAAAACAAATACCATACGATCTCACTTATATGTGGAAGCTAAAAACAAAACCAAGAAAGATACAGAGAATCGACTGATAGTTTGGGGGGGGCCTGTTGGGGGGTAGGGAAAATGGTTGAAGGGAGTCAAAAGGTATAAACTTCCAGTTATAAAATGAGAAAGTCATGGGGATATAATGTACAGCACTATGACTATAGTTAATAATACTGTACTGCATATTTGAAAGTTGCTGACAGAGTAGATCTTAAAAGTTCTCATCAAAGGAAAAAAAATTCTTTGTAACTATGTAAAGTGACGGATGTTAATTAGACTTATTGTGGTGATCATTATGCAATATATACAAATATTGAATCATCACATTGTACACCTGAAACTAATATAACATAACGTCAATTATACTTCCATTAAAAAAATAATAAAAAATAAAATATTTGAAATAAAAAAAATCATTTGCGGGCAGTGAATAGGGACATACATGAAAAAAGATCAGAGCTGGTAACTGCTGAAGCTGAGTATTGGGTACATGGGGAATTCTCTACCTTTGTAAGTCTAAGAATGTTTCCATGATTAAGAAGTTTGTTCAAATAGGGGAAACTGGTTGTGGGGTATATGGCAACTCTCTGTATTATCTTCCCATCTTCACTATAAACCTAAAAGTAGTCTATATTTAATTAACCAAAAATGCTCATTTGAAGGTAGGGAAAAAGATATTACAGCCTAAATACCATTTCCCACAAAAGGAACTCAGGCTCCTTGAGGAAACGACTAATTGCTCAAGTCTGGAGTAGAAAATGCACAAGATGAGCCTAGAACGTTCTTCATACCAGAAAGCAAAGGTTATCAAAGACTACTTCTTGTCAGAAGGACACAGAAAACAACCCAATAGCCCAAGACAAGACAATGTGAGCATTAAAAAGAACAATAATTACATCGAATTCAAACACAGCAAATATATTAAAAAATCATTTGTTCATGATTCTTAAAAAACAACTCCCTGATCTCCTTTAGAGGATACTGGGGAAGCAACTCACTATTAGTCTGAAAATTGATAAAGAAAAGAAAACAATACAAAAAGACTTATTGGTTCAGCCATATGATTACCTGGATAAACTTTAGAAGGGCATTTGATAAAATCCTATCCATTCCTGATAAAATCTCTCAATCAACAGGAATAGAAAGAAACTCAGCTAACATGATAAAGGGTATCTATCAGAAATCAATAGCAAATATCATACTTAAAGATCAAACAGCATATCATAAAGACCCATAAAATATACATTGTTTTGTCATTCCAAACTTCCCAAAGAGTCTAGGCAGTAAAAATTTAAAAAGTTAACATTTGTAATTTACAAATAACAGGACTTTCTACATTGGAAATATAAGAGAATCAATTGAAAATTAGACCTAATAATAGTAAGTCAACAAAAGTTGAATTTTCTATACATTAAATAATTTTGAAATTACTGACAAGAAAAACAATATTTAAAAAAATAAATTTAAGTAACATAAAAATATAAAATGCAAAGGGATAAATTAAAAAATTTTGCAAGAGCTACATTAAAAAATCAGAGGACATAAAAGAACACTTAATAAATTAAAGAAGATAACATATACGTTACTAGATAAAAACAGTAAATGCTGAGAAGATGTCAAATATCCCCAACTTAAGTTATAAACAAAATTCCAATGAATGGCTAATGAGTTAGCGAGCTTCACAGATGAAAACTTATAAAAAAGAATTAAACAAAATATATAATGTGGCAGCTGGTGACAAATACAATGGACAAAAATAAAGACCGAAAAGGAAACAGGGAGTGAAAAGGCGGAGGACTTGCAATTTTAAAGAGGAAAGATCTCACTGAGAAAGTAACTGAATAAGTAAGCGAAGGAGTAAGAAAGCACCCAATGGACATCTGAGGCAAAGCATTCCAAGGCAGAGGACAAAGCACGTACAAAAGTCCTGGGGAAGAAAGCATGCCTAACACACTGAAGGAACAGTACAAGACCCATGACTGCTGAACCAGAGCACTCTAGAGAAATGAGTACCACGATAACAGAATGATGAGCAAAGACAATGACAAACCTGGCGAGGGAGGTGATTAGCCTATACAAACACTTCCTGTAAAAACTATAACATGAAACTGGTGAGGCTAAGAAAAAACAGAATAAAAATGCTAGGCAACAATGGCATGCACATAAGTTGGCAGGGCAGAGCAGTTTAAAGTATTCTACAAGTGAGAAAGGAAAAGATAATTTTAGATTTACACACATGAACTAAAATTTTAAGAGAAAATTCAAGAAAACTTCAAGAGCCTGTGAGAAAGCAAAAAAAGGTAAATAATTTCACAACTACTAAAATGGGGAGAACATGAGAAAGAGAAGGAAAAAAAATCAACCCAAGAGGTGGCAAGAAAACAGATGGGGAGAAAAAACAAAGAAAAAGTAGAATAGCACAAAATGAAGGGGTAGAAATAAATGCAAATATATCCATAATCCTAACAAATAAAAATGAAATAAACTCTCCAATTAAAAGTGAAAGATTAGGGGATATCACTACAGAAACTGCAGGCACCAAAGATAATATGGGAATACTAAGAACAATTCTACACACATGAACTTGGCAACTCAGATGAAAAGGACCAATTCCTTGAAAAATACAAACTACCAAAACTCACTCAATACGAAACAGCTAATTTGAATCCCTCTAACTACTCAGGAAATTTAATTTATAATTTTAAAACTCCCAAAAAAAAGTATTACCAGGGCCAGATAATTTTACCGGAGAATTCCACCCAACATTTAAAGAAGAATTAACACCAACTCTACATAACCTCTTCCAGAAAATAGATGATGAGAGAATACTTCCAAATTAATTTTATGAAGCTAGTACAAGCCTGATACCAAAACCAAACACAGTACAAAAAATAAAACTACAAACCAATATCCCTCACAAATATATATGCTAAAATACTTAACAAAATATTAGTAGAAAGAATTCACCTATGTACAAAAAGAATTGTACACCATAACAAGTGAGGTTCACTCCAGGGATGCAAGGCTGGTGCAACGTCTGAAATCAATGTAGTACACACCTTATTAATAGATTAAAAAAAAAAATCACATGATCATATCAATCAATGCAGAAAAAGCATTTGACAAATTCAGCACCTACTCCTGATAAAAGTTCTCAGAAAAAGAGAAATAGAGGAGAACCTCCTCAACTTAATAGAAAGCACCTATAAAAAAAACTAGAGCTAACATTATACTTAATGGTAAAACACCGAATGCTTCCCCCTAAGATTGGGAATGAGGCAAAGATGTCTACTGTCACCACTCTTAATCAGCATAGTGCTGGAAGTTCTAGCTAGTGGAAAGAAAGAAAAGGAAACAAAAGGCAGACACGTTGGAAACAAAAAAATACAACTGCCTGTATTTGCAGATACCAAGGAATCAACTCGTAGAAACTCCTAGAAAACAACTCCTAGAACTAACAACTGAATTCAGCAAGGTCGCAGGATACAAGACCAATACACAAATACCAATCACATCTCTATATACCAACAACATGTGGCCATAAGTTAAAAACACAACTCTGAAGAAAATGAAAATATGTATGTGTAATAATATAACAAAACACACACAGGACTTGTTATGCTGAAAACTACAAAATACTAATGAAAGAAGTCTAAGAAGATCTAAACAAATGGATTCTTCATCATCTGGAAGACTGCGCAAAGTAACACCATCAATTTTCCCTACACTGATATACATATTTAACACAATTCCTACCCAAATCCCACCAAGACTTTTTATAGATATAGGTAAGATATCTCTAAAATTTATATGGAAAGGCAAAGGAACTAGACGAGCTAAAACAATTTTGGAAAAAAATAGAGAGGAATCAGTCTATCCCATTTCACAACCTGGCTGAATAATCAAGCTTCTGTGGTATAAGCAGAGAAACAGACACACAGGTCAATGGAACAGAATGGAGAACCCAAAAATAAACTTACACAAATACACTCAAATAGTTTTTTTTTCTTTTTTCTTTTTTTGAGGAAGATTAGCCCTGAGCTAACATCTGCCACCAATCTTCCTCTTTTTTGCTGAGGAAGATGCCCATCTTTCTCTACTTTATGTGTGGGACACCTGCCACAGCATGGCTTGACAAGCAGTGCATACGTCCGCACTTGGGATCCAAACCAGCAAACCCTGGGGCACCAAAGCCGAACATGCGAACTTAACTGCTGTGCCACTGGGCCAGCTCCTATACCCAAATAGTTTTTGACAAAGGTGCAAAAGTAACTCAGTGGAGGAAAGACAGACTTTCAAAAAATGGTGCCGGAGCAACAGCACATCTGTAACAAAAAAATGAACTTCCATCTAAGTCTCACATAGTATACAAAAATTAACTTGAGGGGCTAGCCCCGTGGCCAAATGGTTAAGTTTGTACACTCTGTTTTTTGGCAGCCAAGGGTTTCACCAGTTCGGACCCTGGGCACAGACATGGCACTGCTCCTCGGGCCATGCTGAGACAGCGTCTCACATAGCACAACCAGAGGCATTTACAACTAAAATATACAACTATGTACTGAGGGGATTTGGGAAGAAAAAAACAAAATAAAAAATGAAGATTGGCAACAGTTGTTAGCTCAGGTGCCAATCTTTAAAAAAAAAAATTAACTCGAAATGGACCACAGACTTAAATGTTAGAATAAAGCTACAAAAACTTTTAGGAAAAAACACACGTGAAAATCTTCAGGATCGAAGGCTAGGCAGAGTTCTTAGACTTGACACTCAAAGCAAGACTCACAAAAGGAAAAATGATACATTGGGCTTCACCAAAGTTCAAAACTTTTGCTCTGCAAGACCCTATTAAAAGGATGAAAAGGCAATCAATAGGCTTGGAGAAAATATTTGCAAACCACATATCCAACGAAGGACTAGTATCTAGAATATATCAAGAACTCTCAAAACTCAACAGAAAAAAATATCCAACTATAAAATAGAAGAGAGGACATGAAGAGACATTCATCAATGGGATATAGACACGAAAAATAAGCATGTGAAAATATGTTCAGTATCATTAGCCACTAGGAGAATGCAAATTAAAACCTCACTGAGATATCACTAGATACATACCAGAATGGCTAAAATGAAAAACAGTGATAACACCAAATGCTGGCGAGGATGCAGAGAAACTGGATCACTCCATACATTGTTGGTAGGGATGTAAAATGGTACAGCCACTCTGGAAAACAGTGTGCAAGTTCTTAAAAACTATATAAAATAACCATACAACCCAGCAATTGTACTCCTGAGCATTTGTCCCAGAGAAATGAAAACACATGTTCACACAAAAAAACCAATGCACAAATCTTTATAGCACTTTTATTCATAATAGCCAAAAACTGTCAATAATCCGTATGTCTTTCAACAGGCAAATGGTTAAAAAAATTCATACCATGGAATACTCTCCTCAGTAAAAAGGGATGAACTATTAATGAATTTCCAGAAAATTCTGCTGAGTGAAAAACATCAAATCCAAAAGGTAACATACTCTACAATGTCCTTTATATAACATTCTTGAAAAGACAAAATCATAAAAATGAAGAACAGGTGAGTGGGTCCCAGAGATTAAGAGGAAGGGAAGGCAGTGGGTATGGCTATAAAAACGACAATATCAGAGATCTTTGTGGTGATGGAAATGGTCTGTATCTCAATTGTTTCAATGTCAATATCCTGGTTGTGAGATTGTACTAGTTTTGCAAGATTTTTCCCACTAGGGGAAATTGAGTAAAGAGTACATGGGATGTCTCCGTACTATTTCTTTGAACTGTGAGTGAATTGACAATTATCTTAATAAAAAGTTTAATTTAAAATTATAAGACCAAGACTATCGAGATTAAATTTTTTTAAATCCAATAGCAATGACAATCACAAGAGAGAAAATTAAAACAAAAGAACACAAAAATGTAGGCGAAGGGGGAATTTTAAAAACTAGGCAAAATTCGGGCCAGCCCCAATGGTCTAGCAGTTAAGTTAGGCATGCTCTGCTTTGGCAGCTCAGGTTCAGTTTCCAGGCACAGAGCTATACCACTCATCAATGGCCAATGCTGGTGGCAGCTCACAAACAAAACAAGAGGAAGACTGGCAACAGATGTTAGCTCAGGCTGAATCTTCCTCAGCAAAAAAATTTTTTTAAATGAAAACCAGGCAAAAATAGCTGATCAAAAGAAAAATAGTATAGGTACATATGTATTATATACTAATACAAAGAGCATTACTAAACATAAAGTGTCACTACACAGTAAAAGTTTCAACTCAACAGGAAAATATAATAAATTTAAACTTTCATATACTAGTAACAATTTAAAAATGTATTTTAAAACTTGAGAGTCAGCCCCAGTGGCCTAGTGGTTAAATTCAGTGTACTCCACTTCAGTCACCCAGGTTCAGCTCCCAGGCATCGACCTACACCACTCTGTTAACAGCCATGCTGTGCTGGTGGCCCATGTACTAAAAAATACAAGAAGATTGGCATGAACGTTAGCTCAGGGCAAAGCTTCCTCAGCCAAAAAAAAAAAAAAAAATTGATATAACTACAAGGAAAAAGTGAAAAAAAAAACCATTCCAGTAAAAGAACATCTGCTCTCTAAAAATATAAAGATATAAAACGTGAACATCAGAATTAACAAGCCTAACTACTGGACGTATATAAAACTTTGTGCCAACAACTGGAAAATACCCATTCTCTTAAGTGCAAACAAAAATTATAAAAACTGACCACAGTCTCAACAAATTTCAAAGGACGGCTATCACACAAATCATGCTGCCTAACCACAACACAATTACAAATCAGTAACTAAAGGAACTCCCATATGTTTGGAAACAAAAACTTTTAAATAACTCATAAATTAAAGAATTCACAGTGGAAAATAGAAAAATACTCATAAGTGGAAAATATTGAAAATCAAAACTCATGTGATTCAGGGAAAATAATACACAGAAGTTTACAGTCTTAAATGCCTTATGCTGAAAATTAATAAGCAAGGCATCCAACTTAAGAAATTAGGAAAAGAATAGAAATAAACCCAAAGGAAGCATAACGAAAGAAATGAAGAGCAGAAATTAATGAAATGGGGGAAGGATACATTAAAGAGCATAAAAAGACAAAAACTTGATTCTTATAAAAGTCTTTAAAAATTGGCAAACTTTTAGCTTTTAAAACCGATCAAGAAAAAGGCAGTAAAAAAAAAGATAAAAGAGACATGAACCACAGGTACTACAAAATTAGAGATTAACAACTTAATGCCATCAATTCAAACACGTGGATGAAATGGACAACTTTCTATAAGTATAACCTACCTAGTCTGAAAACTGAAAATATGAACAATCGAATAACCAAAGCAGTGGTTAAGAAGTGTTCCTCAAAGAAAACACCAGTAACAATTTCACAAGGAAGTTCTACCAAACACTTAAGAAACAGATCATTCTAATTTACATAAACTCTTTCAGAAAGAGGAAAAATACGTTTAAAAAAAAATTATAGATCAGTATTACTCATTATGAGAGGCAAAAATTCTAAGTTGACTATCTTCAAACTAAGTGCAATAGTGAAAAAAAGAGACAGACAGATCAGGGTTGACTTTATACTTGGAACACAAGGTTGGTTTAAATATTAGAAAATCACTGTATTTCACCATATTAACAAGTTCAGATGAAAAACATATGATCCTCTCAAAAGATGTAGAAAAAGCTTTTGATAAAATTCAACATCCATTCATGATTTTTTCTAATTAACATAATAGTAAAAGAAAGGAACATCCTTAACCTGGAAAGATTATCTACAATAAACCTACAGCAAGCATCATACTTAACTGTGAAACTCTGAAAGCATTCCCTTTAAAATCAGGAACAAGATCAGGATGCCCCCATCATCGCTTCTATTCAACATTGTACTGGAGATCCTAGCCAGCACATTAAGACAAGAAAAAGAAAGAAAAAAAAAAGCATAAGAATTGGAAAGGAGGAAACAAAGAGGTCATTATTCACAGACAGGTCTCTCTACAGAAAAAATCCAAAAGAATTCTACAGATAATTTATCACAATGAGGAGTATAGCAAGGTTGTTATACAAAGTCAAATTGTACTTCTATACACTAGCAAAGTAGAAAATCTAATTATAAAAAGATACCATTTCTGATATGAAATAAGGTACCTAAATACTTGCAATAGTTTAGTTGAAAATTATAAAATTTTATTGAAAGACATTGTAAAAAGACCTAAATAAACAGAGATTACAGTGTTTATGGTTAAGAAAACTTAATAACAAAATGTTAGCTCTCTCCAAACTGGTTTATAGATTCAATGCATTTCCCACCAAAATTCCAAAAGGTTGTATGTGTTATCTACATAACTTAGAAAGATGATTCTAAAATTATACGGACGAGCAAACAGCCAAGTTCCTTGAAGAACTACAAGGCAGGAGGACTTGGCCTACTTCGATGTCCCTCAATGACTGACTAGACCGTTTCAGACCAATCCTCCCTGTGACAACTTAAAAAACTAAGCACAATATAAAAACATCTGTCTGAAGGCATGAAGCACTACAAAGGCAGCAAGGACCTGAGAGACCAAGACTGTGGAAAGAAGCAAAGCCTAGAAAGTGGAATCCAACATTTGATGCCTCTTTTCCCCTAGAGATATGTGTCAATGGGTAAAGGACAATGGAGAGGTTGAGAAGTCTTACAGGGCTGGGAAAACGAGAAGATATTTGCAAAATATAACCTGCCAGAGCTGGTATCCAGGATATATAATAACCTCCTAAAAATCAGTATGAAAAAGACAGACAGCCCAATATAAAAATGGGCAAAAAACTTGGCTAGACACGTCACGGATGATATACAAATAGCCAATAAGTACATTAAAAGCGGCTCAACATCATTACTCATTAGAGGAATGCAAATTAAAACCACTAAACGTTCACCAAAATGTCTAAAATTAGAAGGATGGACAAGAAAGGACACGAAACAACTGGAACTCTATTATTTTGCTAGTGGAAGAGAATGAACCAACTGCAATGACACACAATATGGATGAATCCCACAAACAAAATCAAGAAGAAACAAAGTCAGACACAAAATACATATATACTACACAGTTCCATTTATACGAGGTTCGAAAAACAGGCAAAACTAATCTAAGACATTCAAGTCAAGCCAGAAGGTATCTTTGAGGCAAAGGAGGTTAGTCACTGGGAGGAGACTCAAGGGGAGTCCCTAGGGTGCTGGTGATGTTCTACTTCCTGACCTGCATATGGTTATATTGAGAAAATTCATCCAGCTAGACTCTCATGATCTGTGTATTTTCTAAATGTAGGCCCTATATCAAAACAAGTTTGTTTTTATGTAAGTTGTTACAAAGTTACAGTAATTAAAACGTGATCCTGCTGTTAGCATAGACTAACAGACTAGAATCCAGAAAATATAGATAGATCCAATTGCAGAACTATTATAAGTCAGTAAGAAAATTTGTTTTAAACCTAGTCCAAACATGGGCAAAAGACATGAACAGAATCTCAAAAGAGGGAAGAACATGTTAGGTTGCACAGTAAAAGATGTTCAAACTCATTAGGCAAAAGGAAAAAACTAAAAACAAAAAGGTGTTATTCTACAGGCACTGGCAAAAGGTTTTAAAGTCTGATAAAAGCATTAATAAGAAAGCTAAGCAACGAAAACTTCTGCATTGCTGGAGGGGGCAAATAGTGATACCACCCTCTTTGGAAAATATCTGACTATCCACTACTGCTGAAGATGCACACATCCTAAAATCCCAGCAATTCTACTCCGATAATTTCTACCATGAAATACACAGGTATTCACACTAAATGAGATCAAAAAAATTACAAATAGTGTCACAACAGTGCAGGTTAAGTTTTTTCACAAAGTAAACTTGCTGATAATTTTTTTTTTTTTTTTTTTTTTTGCATTTTCAGAGCTTTTGGATTTCAAAAGCGTGAATAAGGAATCTGGGGATCTACAACAGAAAAAAAAAATGGAAACTACATTTCCAACAAGAGAATGAATAAACTGGTATTCATATAATGGAAAATCAAAACTGATGATTAAAAAAAAAAACCAAATACATACATTAGTATTCCATTTTCCAGAAACTTTAAAACACATAAAAATTTTTATGTATTTAATGTGACACAGACAGACATACACACACATTATTAAATATCCATATAATGTAAGGGAGATCAGGAAAGGGCACCCTGCTGACCTAATGTAATGAACTATTTCTCAACTTGGGTGGTAGGTATATGCATGTTTGTTTATCTATACTTCACCTATTATAAATAATCTTCTGTACCTATTAAATAACTTCACTATTTAAAAAATAAAAACTTAGTCAGGGCCAGCCCTGTGGCCTAGTGGTTGAGTTTGGCACACTCCACTTTGGCAGCCCAGGTTTGGTTCCCAGGTGCAGACCTACACCACTTGTTGGCGGCCATGCGGTAGCAGCAACCCATACATAAAACAAAGGAAGACTGGCACAGATGTTAGCTCAGGGCAAATCTTCCTCAAGCAAAAAGAGGAAGATTGGCAACACATGTTAGCTCAGGGTGAATCTTCCTCAGGATAAATAAATAAATAAAAAGAAAAAGTTAGTATGGTATACCCAAATGCATAAACCACTACTACAATAACTAATTTTGAGAACTTTCTCAAGAGAACTTTATGAAGGAATTAGCATCCTCAGGGAGTTCAAAGTATTTTCCCCCATAAATCAAAGACAGCTGCTATTAAAAAAAGAAAGGAAAAAGAAAAAGAGGACAAACTTCTTATAAACTAAAAATATAATTACTGAAGGGGCTGGCCCCATGGCCGAGTGGTTAAGTTCGTGTGCTCCGCTGCAGGCGGCCCAGTGTTCCGTTAGTTTGAATCCTGGGTGTGGACATGGCACTGCTCATCAAACCACACTGAGGCAGCGTCCCACATGCCACAACTAGAAGGACCCACAACGAAGAATATACAACTATGTACCGGGGGGCTTTGGGGAGAAAAAGGAAAAAAATAAAAAAATCTTAAAAAAAAAATATAATTACTGAAATAAATTCTATAGAAGAATTCAAAGACAAAGTCAAGGAAATCTTCCAGAGTGTAAACAAATAAAAGGTCAACTCAAGGAGTCCAACATTCACCTGTCAAGAGTCTCAGAGAAAACAGACAAGAAGGGAAAGAAATTATCAAAGAAAAAAATAGTAATTCCCCAGACCTAATGAGTCTTAGAACTGAAAAGGTACCCACTAGGAGGAATGAAAAAGGGCTATGCCTAGATATATTTCACAATACCAAAGATAAAGAGATCACCATAAGGATTGTAAACAAGGTTTCTACAAAAGGATAACCATCAGATTTGCAATGGACCTCTATTACCGGATGTTTTAAATTTCTAGAGCCAAGTTTTCAAAGTTCTAAGGGAAAAACTATATTATTAATTTATAATTCTATATCTAAACTTCCACTCAGAAACAATGACAAGCCATTTTCAAATATTCAAGAAATTAGAGTGTTTATCACCAGTATATCCCTAAAACAACTGCTGAAGATTATATTCTAGTAAAATCAAAAAGGAATTATAAAAGAGAAAGACATGGGATCCAAATAACAACAGACCTAACCCAGGAGTGCAATGTAAAGTAATCCCAGGATGACAGCTGTATAGCAGATCAAGCAAGCAAGCTGCCCAAATTAGAAAAGGAGGTTGAGACCTCCAGAAAGCCAATCTTCAAGACAAGCTGAATGGTTACAAGATGGGAGCACAGAACATATTGTATTATTAAATGTTAAACAATTTCCATGAGTGCTCCTCACTCAAGCAGGGCTTTGATAGATATCTCCTCTAAGGAGCACAAGTTTAAATCACAGAAGTTCTTGCACAGCTCCACACTACTTAGTTCTACAGTGACTAATACTTATAATACAGCCTACACGTTACAAAGGCTGGTTATTAGGACTCAATTTCTAGAGCCTTCCTGCAGAAGCACAGAAAAGTTTAGAAGAGTTATAAATCATAATATAAATGCTATCAATCTTGACAATGTAATAGAAAATGAAGGCTGGAAGAAGAGGAACGGTGGAAGTAGGAGAAACAAAGGGAAGTGGATGGGTATTAAATCCTTCTCTGAAAGACTGGGAACTGAAGAGATATTGACTAAAATTAAGGGGCTGGCCCAGGGGCATAGTGGTTAAGTTCGCATGCTCCAGTGGCCCGAGGTTTGTTGGTTCAGACCCCGGGCACAGACCAACACGCTACACATCAGGCCACACTGTGGCAGTGTCCCACATACAAAACAGAGGAAGACCGGCACAGATGTTAACTCAAGGACAACCTTCCTCAAGCAAAAAGAGGAAGATTGGCAACAGATGTTAGCTCGGGGACAATATTCCTCACAAAAATATAAGTAAGTAAAATAAAATTAATAGACCATGAAACAGAAATTTAACTACTACAGAAATAATAAGAATAGCAGAATTAGGAATGAAAATGTAACTGGTAGAAATCAAAGTACTAGGACAGGTGGAAACTGTTAACGACCTAAATTTCTTATCTACTAGAGAGTCAAGCAACAGATAGTACTTGGAGTTGAAAGAAAAATCAAGACGTAGAAAGATATGTGGTATTTTTGAGTTTGGGAATTAAACTAAAAAACCGTTAAAAAAAGAAAGTTAGACAGTTATATTAGGAGTGGGACTTAATGGGAAAGAAGGACTTTTCAAATTTTTCTGCACTGTCACTATAAGTATTGCTTTCATTTAAAAAAAACAAGCAACATAAATAAGTGAATAACAATGTTATTAAAACCATTTTCTTGGTTAGAGAAAAGGTCAAATAACTTGCCCAAGGTCACATAGTCGATACCACGTATCCCCAATGTTAATATCAAAAAAACACACCTTCTGTGACATAATCAAGATCTGCTTTTACTGACCTGTATGAATTACCAAATGGAGAGCTCTGAATGTCTACATTAAGCTTATATTGTTCTCTACAAACTCACAGAAAGTCTTGTTTCAAATCATTTTCCAAAAAACTCTAGAAAAAAGGCCATGTTATTGTGGGTTCAAAATGAACATTCACAGAGAATAGTTTGGACTATGATACCAACTGATTCCACATATTACTTTCACTTCAATTCAATTGTGCCATTTCTTAAACTCAGGGACCTGAATAAAAACCGAGTAACTATCAAGACAACTAAATGGGGAAAGAATTGTCTCTTCAACAAATAGTGCTGGGAAACCTGAATACCCACATGCCAAAGAAGCTGGATCCCTATTTCACACCATAAACAAAAATTAACTCAAAATGGATCAATGACCTAAAGGTAAAAACTAAAACTATAAACTCCTAGATAAAAACAGGTATAAATCTTTATGACATTGGATTAGCCAATGGTTTCTTGGACTTGACATCAAAATCACAAGAAACAAAAGAAAAATCAGATAAATTAAACTTCGTCAAAATTAAAAACTTCTGTGCTTCAAAGTACACTATCAAGAAAACGAAAAAACAGTCCACAAAAAGGAAGAAATATTTGCAAACCATCTATCTGATAAAGAACTTGTATCTAGAATACATAAAGAACCTAAACTTAATAATAAAAAAGAAACGAACTAAAAAATGGGCAAAAGGTTTAAATAGACATTTCTCCAAAGATTTACAAATGGCCAATAAGGACATAAAAAGATGCTCAACATCATTAATCCACAGGGAAGTGTAAATCAAAACCACAATGACATACCACTTCACACTCATGAGGGAGAGGATGTGGAGAAATCAGAATCCTTATACACTGCTGGTAGGAATGTAAATGTTGTAGTACTTTTGGAAAACAGTTCAGCAGTTCCTCAAAAACTTAAACAGAGAGTTATCACATGACTCAGCAATTCCACTCCTATGTATCTACCCAAGAGAACTGAAAACATATGTCCACACAAAAACTATACACTTATAGATGAATGCTCACACTAGTCAAAAAGTGGAAACAAACCAAATGTACATAAATTCACCAATGAAGGGGGCCAGCCCTGTGGCCCAGTGGTTAAGTTCATGCACCCTGCTTTGGTGGCCCGCAGTTTCACCAGTTTAGATCCTGGGTACGGACGTAGCACCGCTCATCAAGCCATGGCGAGGCAGTGTCCCACATAGCACAACCAGAAGGACCTACAACTAGAATATACAACTACATACTGGGGGGTTTTGGGGAGAAGAAGAAGAGAAAAAAAGAAAAAGATTGGCAACAGATGTTGGATCAGGTGCCAATCTTAAAAAAGAAAATTCATGAGTGGATAAACAAAATGTGGTAGGTATATTCCATACAAGAGAATATTATTCAGTCATAAAAAGGAATGAAGTACTGATACATGCTACAACGTGAATCAATCTTGAAAAAGTTACGTTAAATGAAAGAAGCCAGACGCAAAAGGTCACATATATAAAATTCTATTTCTATTAAATGTACAAAACAGGCAAATCCATAGAGACAGAAAACAGATTAGTGGATGCTGAGCGCTAGAGAAAAGAGGGAATAGGGAGTGACTGCTAAAGGGTAGGAGGTTTCTTCTGGGGTGATGAAAATGTTCTGGAATTAGATGGTTGCACAACTTTGTGAATAGATCAAGATCACTGAACTGAACACTTTAAAAGGCTGAGTTTTATGGTATGTAAATTATCTCTCAATAAAAAAGATTAAAAGTAGACAAAAAAAAAAAAATAGACTAGCTTAGATCCAATCCAGAAAAACAAAGGCAAAAATGCTGAGAAAAGAGAAATATCTGGAGAATACTATAGATAGAAAAACATCAGCTTTATCAGAAAAGATATTCATGTTTACCAGAGGAAGGGTAGAGACCTAAGGAGCAAACAAATGCAAAGGTGACTACTATAGCTAAGAATATCTTGCTTTACTATTAAAATTTATCTATTTGATTTTAAATTAAATACTTAGTTTTGAATGTGCTATCATAGACATGATCTCAAGTGAAGTCTTCCTGGAAATTTCAGTTGCGTCCACTAATAATAGTTTTGAATCACACGGTAGATTCTATTACATCTATCATATCTATTAACCTACTTCTTGGCCCAATAGTTGGGGCGTAGGAGGGATAAGGACCTCTAGCCTAAATCCCCCATTAACTTCCCATTCTCCCTCTGCATGCCAACAGCACCTGAAGCTACCAGGACGGCAAGTCCTGTTAAGTGTAAGGAATCAAACACTCAAGCCTTCTACATAGAATTGTGTTAGAGAATTAGCTGAGCCTCTCAATATAAAAAGTTAAGAAAGTTATAATCACTGGCTCTTTCACTACCCCAAATATACACCAGACTCTTGCACTCACATTCACACTCGTTCCCTGACACACAGAGATAATAAACTCAGTGCACAAAAGGAACGAGATGAGGAATACAGGAGAGGATTCTTCAAAAAAAAAAAAAAAGAATGTTACTACAATAGATGCCCTCCTCCACCCCAACACTTGAGTGGAGAGAAGAAGGGAGAGTGGCTTAACCAGGTTAAATTGTAGCACGGACCTTTTTAAGAAGGACTGCACCAACAGCCCAGAGTATGGAATTATCCAACTAGAGAAGAATGGGGTAAAAAAGCTGCTCTGGCTGAGGAAGAGATGAGGGACTTCAGAACCCCAACTATTCTGCCTCTTCTCCATCCCTGCGTTTGGCTTCACTAGAGACTATTTTGGAGAGAGAAAGCAGGCCAGCAGTAACAGAGGTCCAGACCATCAGATCTTATAAGCTTGTCCCAGGTTAACTGACAACTAGTTAGTTAATTCACAAACTCCTACCAACATAAATGCCGTAAGCAAGCAACTGGTGAATTGAATAATTTCTTCCCTCACACCTAGAAAGCTTCTAACACATGACGCATTATGATAATCATCTTTGAGTGTACAGCCCACAATTTCCCTTCAGAGATGTTGCCCCTTCCTTTCCCTCAAGCTATCAGGATGATTTCATGAGTCAGGTTTGTGTGATGTGACTCTAACCTCCTGGCTACAGATGATTAGAAAAGAACTGGACCCTCACCGGAACTGGAAGAAAGGTGTGCAAGGATTCTACGGGTCACTTGAACTGAAAGCAGCCAAGTGTAGGGTTGCCATAATCGGCTAGGAGCGGACAAGATCTCTGGTACTGGCTCACACAGCAGTCTCAAAAACTGAAACTGTCAGGCCTCTTAAGATACTACAGGAGTTGCCTCATCAAATCACCCCCTCCCCCAAGCCTAAAAAGCAAAGGAACAGGAGTCACTAAAGAACAGTGAGGATGATCTTTCCCAAATTCCCAACCTCCAGTCCAGAAGAAGGCAGCACCAGCCAAAAGTGACCTGCTCTGATTATACATGCCCCTAAGGAGTGGCCCTGAATGACAACAAAGATAATGGAAATCTTCCCAGCAATATCAGTAGCCAAATCCGTGGCATCCAGGTCGGCTGACCATTACCTTTACAGCCAAGAAGTTAGCCAACAAACTAACACCCAAGACTTTTCCTCATCCTTTAACTTACTTTACTATCACTACGACCACCAGAATACATTCTGAAGTGAGATCACTTGGAAAGCCCTAGATGTTTCTTCCCGTTTTCCTCCTCTCTAATCAGATTTTTAGTCAGTCGTCCTGTTTTCCCCCAATATTATATGTCACCTAAGAAAGACGTTGGTTATTTATCATTCAATTTAGTCCACAGATGGCTAGGAGCCCACCTGGGCCAGATGGAAACTGAAAACACCAGTACAGCTCAGACTCTGAAAAGCACTGACTCTAAAGCTAGATGGTCAAAGTCTCAGGTCTTCCGGGCCCAGCTGTGTGATGTAGGTCTGGTTACTTCATCTCTCAGTACCTCAATTTCTTCATAGAATTGTTGTGAGAACTAAATAAGTATATATATGAAGTGCTTAGACCAGAGTCAGGCATGTAATAAGGACTACATTATAATGGGTATCTGCCATCATCATTACTATCATCATCATTGTTTGCAATGGGGGGAGAGAGACAGTTCATCTTAAAATGTAAAAGATGCTCCTGAGCAGCTAAGGCAGAGACTGGGGTGGATAACTCTTGCAGCATCTACACAGCCCATACCCTCCCCTCCTCTGAAAACTCTTCGCAGTTAGTCTCTGTTGGTCACCTAATGTGAACTGTGGGGGGAGGGGGCCATCTTCTATCAAGTGCAGAGAGAAGCAAAGACAGCTGATTTACAGAAAGATATGATGAAGCTGACCCACAAAACAAAATGGAGGCGGGCAGAGAGGGAGAGATGGGGGCTAGACCAAAAAGAGAGGAAAAAGAAAAAGAGAGGAAACTAAAGTTTTCCAACCACTTTCCAGTTCCTGCTTCCACTCCAACCTAAACATCGTCCTTTCTGCCCCATACCAGTAAACACGTTGTCCGCTTTTTGTTAAGCTTTGACCAACAAAATTTACAGAAGTCTAATACAGGTCTTGGGAAAGTTTTCATCAATAAAAAATCTTAGAAGAGGAAAAGTTGTATACATCTGTTACTACACAAAAATTAAAATGACACTGCAGGTAAAAATAAATTTAACTTCAAACTTCAGTCTTCTCAAGCTACCCTAAACCTAATGCATGAATTTATACAGGTGAGGCTCGGGCCTGGTTGCCTCTAAAGCTCCACAGGTGTTAAAAGCTCTATAGCTGGGGCTCTGAGATATTAAAACCCTCACACTTATCAATATGAACACCCTTTACCTACTATCATGGTTCTCTTATTACACTAGCATAGGGCATAAAATGCATAATATATTTTTCTCTTTACTGGGAATTAACTCTTTTGGAAACAGGAGGGAAAATGGCAGGCATTAAGCAAACTATGCAACAATCTCCTTTTAGATCAGAATCATGAATATGGTCTTTTGCTGATATCCACCATACCTGCCAAGTAACCTGCCAACATTCGTCCCCCACCCCGGCCCTCGCCGAAAATCAATAACATACAAAACTGTATCTTTTACCGGATTCCTCTTCCTCCTTATTCTGAAAAACTAACCCTAACATTATACGTCTATGTTGTGCAAACTGGTTGCGGTTAATTTCAAGTTCACATTCATCTCTGCTTTTTTTTTTTTTTTTAATCACAGTTTCTGTCTTTTAGGATCCCATTTACGTCGCCAGTAATTCAGCGACCCATAAAAAATAAATCCGGCTCGTTTATCACAGTTTTGTTTCAGTTGAGGACTCTGAAGGTTATCAGCCGGGGGAAAAATATCTTTTCCGTTCTACCCCCAGCACACCCATTTCAAACTTCCACTGTACAGAGGCATCAACAACAAAGTTGTGACCTTGTTCGAAGGCTAGAAAGAAAAAGGGTTTTTCCTCAAGAGCAAAACGAGTTCACAAACCTCCTGACAACACGGACTTTGCGGATTTCTCGCCACGGCACTAAGAAATTGTCAAGGTGTGAGGCCGATTATCGAAGGCAGGGTCCCCAAAGACCACGCTTCTCTCCAAGATGCTGAGGAGGAAGCGCTGCCCGAGGAAGGGGCCTTTCTCCTGACAGGTCGGACTAACCGGCAGCATCAGCCATGGAGCAGAGAGAATTCCTAAACGCAACTTCACATTTCAGAAAACAGTCTCGCACCAAGTCAGGAGCATGTAGACTTCGGAGTCGCCACAGACACGTAGACCCCTCGCGAAGGCGGAGGAGCAAAGGCTGCTTCCCACCTCAGCTCTTAAAATAAACGGGAAAGACGGGTCCCCACGAGCCGCCCCCCCTCCCCGAGGGCGGCCCCGGCCCCTCGCGCCAGGTGTGCGGACCCCCGGCCGGACCCACCGGCCGCCGCGCCCGGGCCCAGGCCCGCCTCCGCCGCCTCGCTCCCCTCCCCCGGCCGCCGGCGCCCGCTCGGACGCGGGCCGGGGCTCGGGGCTCCACCAACCGGTCCCCGGGAAACAAGAAGGTGGCGGCCGGCGACGTTGCGGCTTCCCCGCCTCCCCTCCCCTCCCCCGCGGCCTCCGCTCTCCACTCCCGCGCCCCCGCTTACCCTCAACTCCTCGAAATCCGCCATTTTATACCACCCGCGGGCGCCGCCGCCGCCACAGCACCCCCTCCCGCTGCCGCCAAGGACGCCGCCGCCACCACGGCCGCCGCCGCCTCCAGCACCATCCTGCACTGGGCGCCGCTAAAGACGCCGCGGCCGCCGCCGCTGCCGCCGGGCCCGTCACGTGACCGGCGCGGGAGCTCCGCCCCCGGCGCGCGCGGCCCCGCCCACGCGCCCCCCCCCCCCCCCCCGCCCGCCCACGCGCCCCGCCACCTTCCGCCCGCGGCTTCCGTCCGCGCTCCCGGCGCGCGGCGTGAGTGTCGCCTGGGCTTCCCGCCCTCTCCCGCCGCCCAGCCCGGCGCCGTGCCCTCCGCTGTCCCCCGTGCTGCCTGCAGTCCCCGGCGCCGAGGCTCGGCCCGGCTCCCTGAAGCGGCGTCGCGATGGCAGCGTTCCCGGCGGCCCTGAGGGGGAGGCAGGCCCCGGGGAGCGGCGGAGAGGAAGAGGGGGGCCGGGACCCGTGACAGGAACGTTTCGGGAAAATTCTTACGGTGCCCTTCCCCGCTGTGGCTGTGGACGGAGGAAGCAGCCGCAAATAAAAGCATCCCCCGCGGCAGTTGGGGCGGAACAATCTAGATGTGGGTGTTGGGTAAGCTATTGTTCCGATCTCCTGGTGCGGGATTGGTGAGGCCTCTTAGATTGCTGACATCCTCAAAGTCCTCACCTGGCTGATTCTTTCTGACTTTGAAGGGCAACTGAATGTCACAGACTGCAGAGTTGGGGGCCGGGGATGGGCTGGGGGAGAACTGAAATAAGAGAGCACTCAGAAGGGCCCTGATGAAAAGTCTAGGGGTCGGGAAAGTCAGATAGCTAGGAAAGAATGAAATGCCAAAAGCGGAGAACGTGGAAGGATGCTCCATGGCACCCCTGACGTGCTGACAAAGGATGAGGGGAGATGCTGACTGCAGCTGGTCCAGAAATTCGCTGGACCAAGTCCAGGGTTCAAATTTCCTGGAAGAGGTGGATGGAACCCACCCACAAAAAGACTTTAAAACACTTAATACAATTTACAAGGCCCTGTTTAATCTGGTTCCTACCTACTGCCTTTTCCCACGCCCCATCTCTCCGCGAACACTGCACTTGTTTCAGTGCCTCCATCAGTCTCCCCTGGACCACCACTATTTAAGACCTCTGATTGTTGATCCCTGGGCCGAGTAGTAATTTGCCTCTTTTTCCCTCTTCACCTCTCTAACTCTTGGTCGTTCTTCAGGTCTCAGTTTAAGTATCACTTCAGAAAGACCGGTAAACCCAGATGCCCCGTTTTAATTCAAGTCCCTCTTAATGACCTATCAGGCCCTGAACTTCTCCTTCATATTTTTCCATGGTAATTAGGTATTTGTGTGAGTATTATATACATAATAATAATTGTTTGGAATTTATATCTCAAATTTTTTTTGAACCCACTAAACTGTAATGACTGATAAATGTCTCCTATTTGTTTGATGAATGAAAGAATGAATAAACAGTATCTAGAGTAGGTTTTAATTCTGGCTCTCCACCATTAACTTTGTGATCTTATCTTGGCTTAGTCTTGGTCTTAACTTATTCTCCTTAGGCCTTGGTTTCCACTTCAGTAGAGTTTAACATTGTTCAACAGACATTAAGTGAAGGCCACTGTGGGCTAAGGACCAACCCATCTCATGGGCAAGAATCACCAAAAAATATCAGACACCCACCCTACCTATGTACTTGAATCACCAAAAAATTGACACCCACCCTACCTATGTACTTGTCAGTTTTCTTGAGCCAATAGCTTTCCTTTACTGTTTTAGATAGTTTGAGATGAATTTTCTATTAGTTGCTACCAAAACAACTCTGAAATAAAATGCTTCTTTGTCTCCCCAGGCTAGATTACTAATTTGGCGTCTTTTCTAAACTATACTCCGTAATATTACTTCAATATTTGTTTAAAGGAAAGGCTAAGTGGTAAACGGTGAGAAAGGTGACTTTCTCTTTTCTGTCATGAGCAACACAGCTCTGATCCAAGTTTATATATCCTACTCATCAAAAAGAAATCCCCAGGGGGACGGCCTGGTCATGCAGAAGTTAAGTTCGCACGTTCTGCTTCGGCGGCCCAGGGTTCACCTGTTCGAATCCCAGGTGCAGACCTGGTACCGCTTGGCAAGCCATGCTGTGGCAGGCATCCCACATATATAAAGTGGAGGAAGATGGGCACAGATGTTAGCTCAGGGCCAGTCTTCCTCAGCAAAAAGTGGAGGATTGGCGGTGGGTGTTAGCTCAGGGCTAATCTTCCTCAAAAAAAAAATAATAATTAAAAAAAAAGAAATCCCTGCACTTACTTGCACCTTGCTTCCTTATAAAATGGCATAACATATCCCTGGAGGGGAGTGAGGAAGGAGGGAGGTACAGTAGTCTCACCACCACTCTAGGCCACATATCAAAGTACCACTCCAGCCACATACAGAATTCATTAAATACAATCTTCTCATTACATTCTCAATGATAAAATGTGTTAACAGTCTTTATGGATTGAGATTCTAGGCATTTACCTGGCTGGGCCACCCCCTTAGTCTGGCTGCAGTTAAAGAACATTCTAAGTATTGTAATTAAAGTGTCTGAAGATCACATTACATGGAGTCAAAAGTCTCAGGAGTGGCTTTTCCACTTATTACCTGTGTAACTTTAGCAAAATCTCAACCCAGTTTTTGTAATCTATTTCTGATCTCAGGATGTTCGAGGGTTACATGAGATAAGGTATATGAGTGTACTTTATAAAGTCATAGGGTGATAGTTGATAAAATTTTTTTGTATCTAAAGAGCTGATAAACACACACCAAAAAAAAATATTGAGTAGCATTCACACAACCATTTGATATATCCTAGTATGTTTAGAAAAGAGTATTCAACCTAGTTGGACCATGCATGAAATACTGAGTTTACTTTTGAGCACCTGTCTTGTTACTCCTTTCCCTTCCTATCTCTGAACCCGTCCATCTTCCCTGATCTCAACATCTTTTTCCTTTCCACTGATTTCCTCTTCTTTCCCTATAACTGTGTTCAAACCTCCTAGATAATTTCAAGCCAACTTTCTTCTTTTGCCAAGCATACATCTATTTTAATCACATTTCTTCATTCCTTTACACTTTGTAGGTAGTGTTTGGCCTTAACCGTTACCAAAACTAATAATCAAGGAAACTGAACAATGAATTTAACTTTTAATTTTATATCCCCAACTTTTTATTCCAAAATTTTTAAACACAAAGAAAAGTTGAAAGCATAATACAATGAACACCTGTATACATTCCAACTAGATTTAATAATCATTAATATTTGAACAATATTATTGTTAAGGTATAATTTACATATAGTGAAATCCTCATATCTTTTTTATTCTTTTCTCTTTTTTTTTTTGTTTTTGAGTAAGATTAGCCCTGAGCTAACATCTACTGCCCATCCTCCTCTTTTTGCTGAGGAAGACTGTCCCTGAGTTAACATCCGTGCCCATCTTCCTCTACTTTATATGTGAGATGCCTGCCACAGCATGGCTTGACAAGCAGTGTATAGGTCCACACCTGGGATCCAAACAGGTGAACCCCGGGCTGTGGAAGTGGAACGTGTGAACTTAATTGCTGCATCACCAGGCCAGCCCCAAAATCCTCATATTTTAAGCTCTTCAATTAGTTTTGAAAAATGCTTATCAAGATACAGAACATTTCCATAACCTTAGAGAGTTCCCTATTTCCCCTTCCCAGTCAAACTTCCCATTAAAAACAACCAATGATGTGATTTCTAATACTATAGAGAGAATTTTAAAATGAAGGAAAATTCTCTCCTTATTTTAAAATGCTATTATAACTTTGATGCCAAAACCAGACAAAAATTAGTTTCCCTATCTAACTTATAGGCAGATCTTACCCTAGTAATGCAGGGATGTTTTCACACTAGCATATATATTAAAGAACTTGGTAATTTGATCCAACTCTAAGAACCACCAAAAAATCTGGATTAGAAAATCAGAAGCAAATGCCTAATATAAGGAATTATCCAGCCAAAATCTTAGAAAGTAGTATTCCAGGCAGTTAAACCAAACATTTGTCCTGAAGGCATTTGGCAATCCAAAAGTAAAATCTATAAACTGAGCTATGACTTTTGCAAGATTGCTGAGCAAGAGAGAAATAAATCTAGTGCCACAGAAGATGGAAAGTCTAATAAACACCCCCATATTTAATACAAGATCCCATAGGATAAAGATAAGCCAGAAATAAATCAACACTTCCACAAATTGCAATCAGGATTTACAGTAATCAGGAAGTCTCACACTTTGAATGTTGAATAAACAGGTCCTAGAGTGGCACTCCACAGGCATCAGGCAGAAACAACAAAAATCCTCTCCAGTGACAAAGATAGCATCACTTCAAACTTCAAACTATCCTACAGATAATTTTCCAAGTGAAATGACCAGCATATAGTCAAAAATCAGCAAAAGACTGCAATAAAAGCATGCTTACACAAATAAATAAATGTTTGGAAAAAATAATAGAAACTCTAGAATTGAGAGGCTTAAGAACTCAATGGAGAGGTTTAATGGTATATTACACACAGTTTAAGAGGGAATTAATGACCAGACCATATGTTAGAAAACTATTTAGGATGAAGTGCAGGAAAACAAAAGGGTGAAAAATACATAAGAAAATATTAGAGACATAGATTTGAGACAGGGAAGATAATGTTGAAAAGGTCTAATAAATGTCTAATTGGAGTCCTTAAAAAGCAACAAAAAGGAACAGAATGAGGCAGAAGTAATATGTGAAGAGATAAAGTTTGAGATTTTTCAGACTAAAGAAAAACACTAGGTAAAGGGTTAACAAAACTCTTTCCTATTCTGCATGAGAACTTGACCTGCAGTTAACCTTCTAGCTTTGTTCACTTGGAGACATAGAGGTTTATGATAAAAATGATCTCTGATTAGTAAATGGCCTCTGGACCAGAGGGAACTATAAATATCTGCTAGGGATGCCATACTTGGGACTTTCCTGAGTGAGTTCAATTCACCAGTAAAATATAGCAATCTTACATTTGTATGCACCTAATGACATGGCTTCAGTGTGTCATACAGAACTACATTGAGACGTAGACAAAATCCACAAGTACAGTGAAGCATTTTATCATACCTAGCTCAATAATTGATACAAAAGACAAACAAAAATATCATTAAAGATATACGTATTTTTTGAACAGCATACTTAGCAAACAACCCAATAAATCTAATTAATGTGCAGAAAATTTATTATTTCAAGCACATATAGAACATTTACAAAAATTGAACATATACTGACAATAGAGTAAGTGTCAACAATTTTTAAAATTGTGTAAAATACGCATGACATAAAATTTACCATCTTATCTTAACCGTTTTTAAGTGTACAGTTCAGTACCATTAAGAATAGTCACATCGTTGCAGAACCATCACCACCGTCCATCTACAGAACTCTTTTCATCTTGCAAAACTGAAATTCTGTACTCATTAAACAACAACTCCCCATTCTCCCCTTCTCCCAGCCTCTGGCAACCACCATTCTGCTTTCTCCATGAATTTAACTACTCTAGGTACCTCATAAAAGTGGAATTATACAATATTTGTCTTTTGAAGACTAGCTTATTTCCCTTAGCGTAATGTCTTCAAAGTTCATCCACATTGTAGCATATGACAGAATTTACTTCATTTTTAAGGCTGAATAATATTCCATTGGATGTATGTACCATATTTTGTTTCTGCATTTATCTGTTCATGAACACTTAAGTTGTGTCTTAATCAGTTTGTGCCACTAAAACAAAATACCACAGACTGGGTGGCTTAAGCAACAAACATTTATTTTTCACAGTTCTGGATGCTGAGAAGTCCAAGATCAAGGTGCCAGCAGATCTGATGTCTGATGAGGTTTGCTGGTTTGTCTGGTGATGTCTTCCTGGTTTGCAGATGGCCACCATCTTGCTGTATCCTTACATGACTTGGAGAGAGAGCTCTGGTATCTTCCTCTTCTTATAAGAGCATTATTGCCATCATGGGACCCCTACCCTCGTGACCTCAGCTAAACATAATTACCTCCCAAAGGCCTCACCTCCAAATATCATCACATTTTGGGGACTAGAGTTTCAGCATATAGGTTTTGGGGAGACACAGACATTTGGTCCATAGCAGGTTGCTTCCACCTTTTGGCTATTGTGAATAATGCTGCTATGAACATGTATGTACAAATATCTCTTCTAGACCCTACTTTCAGTTCATTTGGGTATATATGCAGAGTGGAATTGCTGGATCATATGGTAATGCTATTTTTACTTTTTGAGGAACTGCCATACTGTTTTCCAAAGTGGCTGAACTATTTTATATTCCCACCAGCAGTACACAAGGGTTCCAATTTCTCCACATCCTCATCAACACTTGTTATTTCCTGGTTTTTAATAGGAGTCATCCCAATAGGTATCAGCTGGTATATTGTGGTTTTGATTTTCATTTCCCTAACAATTAGTGATGTTGAGCTTTTTTTCATGTGCTTACTGGCCGTTCGTGCATCTTCTTTGGAGAAATGTCTATTCAAGTCCTTTACCCATTTTTAATCAGCTTGTTTCAATTTTTGTTGCTAAGTTTCAACAAATTTTAGGATTGAAATCATACAGATTATGTTCTGTGCACAATTAAGCTAGAAATCAATAATAGATAACTATAAAATCACCACAGTTTTGGAAATTAAGCAATACACTTCTAAGTAATCTATGGGTCAAAGAAGAAATCACAATGAAAGTTTAAAAACTATTTACCTGAATGATAATTAAAACACTACATATCAAAATTTGTGAGTTGTACCTAAAGCCGTCGTTACAGGGAATTTTATAACCTTAAATGTCTATGGTAGAAAAGGAAAAAAGCTGGCAATCAGTTGACCTAAACAACTTTAAGAAACAAAACAGGAAAATAAACCCAAGGAAAGTAATATGAAAGAGATATTAAATATTAGAGAAGAAATTAATGAAAAGGAAAACTAACATATAATTCATACACAATGCTTGGCATTTACTCAAAAGTTACCAGACATACCAGGAAACATGATTAAATGACTAAAAACCAACATGGGATGTTTGTTAGGAGCTGTTTACAAGTCTGTTTTTCATTTGCTTCTCTATCACAGAGATTGTCATGAGATAGTTTTTTATCACCTCCCAAGTTCTGATGAGAACTTGATAATAGTATATGCCCTTGAAATGATGTGATGAGAATGGCACTTTACCTCTGTGGTCTCCCTCTCAAAAACCCATAACCCTAGTTTAATCATGAGAAAAACATCAGACAAATCTCTTAACTTCAGCTGCATTCTACTAACTACCTGAGCAGTATTTCTTAAAAGTGTCAAGGTCATCAGAAACAAGGAAAGTCAGAAAAACCATCACAGCCAAGAGGACCCTACAGAGACATAACAACAAAATGTGATGTGGTATCCTGGCTGGTGTCCTGGTACAGAAACAGGACTTTAGGCAAGAACTAAGGAAATCTGAATAAAGTATGAACTTTATTTAATAATTTTTGTTGGTGGTGCCATTGAGTTGATTCTGACTCCTAGCAAACTGTGTACAGCAGAGTGGAACCCTGCCTGGTTTCTTTGCACCATCCTCTCTCCTTCCAGCGCTATATGGGACAATGCTCTGCTGCTATTCATAGGGTTTTCATGGCCAGGTTTTTCAGAAGTAGATAGCCACGTCCTTCTTAGTCTATCTTAGTCTGGAAGCTCTGCTGAAGCCTGTCCATCATGGTTGACCCTGCTGGTATTGAAATACGGATGGCATAGCTTTCAGCATCACAGCAAAATGCAGCCACCACAGTATGACAACCGACAGGTGGGTGGTATGCTTCCTTAACCAGGAAACAAACCCGAGACCATGGCATTGAGAGCCCCAAATCTTAACCACTAGACCACTTTAGTTAATCATAACGTATCAGTATTTGTTCATTAGCTATGACATATGTACCATGTTAATATAAGATGTTAATAATAAAGGAAACTGGGGTGTATGGGAACTCTGTACTATCTAAACAACTGGAATCTACAACCTAATTTATCATTCAAAATTCCAAAATTATATTTGTCAGTCATAGAAAAGGAATGGCTAGTAGGTTTTTAATATATAATTTCAACTTTTGAATGATTGTAAAAATGTAACATTTCTTGTCAATTGTATCTACAAGAATTTGAAGACATTGTCATTTAAAATGTCTTGATCAGGACATATAAACATTTCAAACATTAAATTTTCTCATGGAAGTGCTCTCAAGCTTTTCATTAAAACTCAAAATTTTTTATATAGAAGTTTTATATAAATTAAATATTTTATGATTTCCTTAATACTTTAGTATTCCATTTTTTCTTACGATTATAAGAAAAAAGTAATGAGCTTTTTCATCAAGCCCCATATAGATGTTCCTAAATCCACTCCAGTTTATCAACATGCCACAGAAATTTTATCATTTTCTCTGTGTGCTGTGACCTGAAAAACATTAGGAAGCACTAACCTAGAGAAACTCATACATGTACATGTGCACCAGGAGATATGTATAAAGATATTTATTACATCACTGTTTGTAATAGTGAAAAATTGAAAACAACTTACTTGTACATCAAGAGGAGAGTAGATATATGCATTGTGGTTTGTTCCTGCAAAAGAATGCTACACATAGAGTAAGAAAAAAAATGAATAAGCCAGAGCTACATATAAGAACATGGAAAAATCCCCAAAATGATGTTAAATGAAAAAATCAAGTTGGAAAAAAGTTATATACCCTTTATATACACTTTTCAAAGATATAAAACAATGCTGTATATTTATGGATAGATACATATGTGATAGAAGCTGAAAAACATACAAGTGAGTGATGAATATAAAAACCAGGACAGTAGGAACCTCTGAGAAGAAGAGAATGGGATCTGTGGGCTATTCTGGGGAGTTCCACTGTATTTACAAAGTTTTCTTTCTTTCTTTCTTTCTTTCTTTTTTTTTTTTTTTGGTGAGAAAGATTGGCCCTGAGCTAACATCTTTTGCCAATCTTCCTCTTTTTGCCTGAAGAAGAGTCACTGAGCTAACATCTGTCCCAATCCTCCTGTATTTTTTGTCCGTAAGACGCTGCCACAGCATGGCTTGGTGAGCAGTGTGTAGGTCCACACCCAGGATCCAGGCCCTGGAACCTCAGGCCACCGAAGTGGGGTGCACAAACTTAACTACTATGCCACTGGGCTGGCCTATAAAGTTTTCTTTCTTAATAAAAAAGATCTGAAGCAAATATGGCAAAATGTTAAGATATGATGGCACTGGAAGGTGGATATACCAATCTATTATTCCCTATATTTGTATGCTTGAAATATTTCGTAATAAAACAAAACACAAAATCCATCCTAAATCTGATCATTCTTCAGTACTCCTCTGCTACTGCCACCATCATCCTGAAAGACTGCAGCAGTCTCCTCTCTTATTTCCTTGCTTTCTAGCTTGCTCTACTACAACCATTCTCTATATAACAGCCAGAGCGATGTTTTATAAATATGAATCTGATCTCACCATCCCTCTGTCCAAAACCTTTCAATGGGTTCACATCACTCTAAAAATAAAAATCAGCCTCCTCACTACGGTGCACAGACCCTCGTTTTATCTCCCACACTTAGGCCTGATTCTTCCTCCGCTATCATTATTTATCCCCTCAAACTGTTTTATTTTCCTTTTGGAACTTCTCACCACGTCCAGTTATATTAATTCATGGTGTGTGGGGACAATTATTCCTAAAGTCCCCAGCCGCCACTAGAATGGGAGTACCATGAAGGCAGGGACTTTGTTCTCCACTGTATCCCCATTGCCGAGAACATTGTCTGACTCATGTTAAGTATGAAATAAATATTTTCCGCATGAATGAATAAATTAATGACTTCATTTTCATTCAAAAAGAAGAGGAATGACATTTCAGTGGTAAAAAAAAAATGGTGTAACGAAATGTAAGAAGGATGAAAATTACAGGGAACTCTATCAACAATAACAACAATAGCTAAGACTCATTAGGGGCTCATGAGGTGCCAGGCATTTCCAAGCACTGAAACCACACACTTTTTGGGGTGTGTGTCAGCCGTGCTCTCCTTCTCACAAGCCCTGCAAACTTATTTGTGACGTGGGAACCTCCTCCCTAGCCACAGCTGATTATTGGATTTGGATGGAACACTGGCTGAGAAAAGACCCTCTGTTAGGTAGGGGGTAGCAATCAAATTCTTTTTCTTGAAAATTTGTGCTGAGTGATATGTGGGCTAAAGGAGTTTGAAGATGAGTCATGTTAATGGCAGGACATTTTTGAGCGATGGGGACAGCTGTTGAGGTCTCAGATGCTGCACTGATGTCTGCCCTTTCTGCACCTTGTTGTTCAATGTTTCCTTGGCTTAATGATTTAGGTTATCCCGCTATTCTTCCAGTAAAATCCACTCCCTTCATTTTTAAAACTAATATGGGTTGGTTTCTTTCTTTAGTTGATCATTCATTCTACAAACACAAAAAAGCTAACAATCTCTTAATCCAGGAGACTTGACTGAGGCAGTCTTTCCCATGCATTGTTTCCTGTATCTATTGCAACACTATGAGAGGGTATTACTGTTCCCATTTTACAGATGAGGCAATAAGGCTTGAACAGGTCCAATACCTTTCCTAAAATCACAGAGCAGTAAGTGACAGAGCAAGATTGCAGTCCTGGCCTGTGTGACTCTGAACCGCTAGATGTGGCTGCAGGAATGGCAGCAGGAGGACTGCTGTGGAGATGAAGATAAGAAGACGGACAAACATTTTGATACCATTAGGTAAACCGGAAACGACACTGATGACAGCGGGGGGGGGGCAAAAACCAGATTTCATTCTGTTTCTGCACAAGATACAGTAAAAGCTCTTCATTCTTACATTTCAACAATTGTTGGCAGACAGATACTTATGCTAACACAGAATGTCTGTCTGATTAAAACTTTTTCTCTTCCCATTGACAGAGCTGACAGTTTTTAAAGAATGAGAGGATACATTTTTTTTTAGCAACATAAAAAATGGAGTTTTAACAATACATAGTCAGAGATGACATAGTTGACTGTCACAGGCTTGCAGTTAGGCAGGTATGTTTCTTGTCATTCTTGAAAACTCCCCCTCATTTTTGCATGCCTAGAGAAGCTGAAGGTGGTTTGACATAAGCAAGGTCGTGAATCTTGAATTCCAAGGTGTTTACTTGGGGAGGGGCTAGTGGAGAGAAAGGAATCGCGGCTAATGGATTAACATATGATTTGAAGAGGGTAATCAATAAAACATAAAGCTTATGATTAAAAAACACTCAGGGGGCCTCCTGGTGGCACAGTGGTTAAGTGCTCATGTTCTGCCTTGGGGCCAGGGTTCGCTGGTTCCGATCCCGGGTGCGGACATGGCACCACTTGGCAAGCCATGCTGTGGTAGGCGTCCCACATACAACGCAGAGCAAGATGGGCACGGATGTCAGCTCAGGGCCAGCCTTCCTCAGCAAAAAGAAGAGGATTGGCGGTAGATGTTAGCTCAGGGCTAATCTTCCTAAAAAAAAAAAAAAAAAAAAACACACTCAGAATTCACCCTATAAAACATCTTTGCTGTAAGAGAAAGAAGTAGTGGAGTAACTCATTTGCTCCAATTGAAGTTGGATTGTTTTCAATCTTTTAGAAAATAATATGCCTTGAGACACCAGTGGTAAATTTGAGCTCTGTTTCACCTACTTCAAATGACACAACTTGGAGGCATCATTAATGTGCACACCAGGCATAATTTTGTTACTTGGTAATTATGTAAACAATGTTTTGAAATTCAAGCATCAGAAATTTTAACGTGTTTTATAAAAGGAGGGAAAAATAAAATTTTCTTGGAAAAACGGGAGTTTTTCTTTTCTCTGTAGATATTAATAGTTTAAGTCAACAATAAATTGATACACTAAAAAATTTAGTTCTGGGAGCGCGGAAGCTGCGCGGCGCGTGGGAAAGGAAGATGGGCTGGGCCGCATTTTCTTCCCGCGGAGATGACATTTCGTGTGCCAATTAAAGTCCTAACACGACGCTGAGGGCCACATCGTGAATGTGACAAAAACTCCGGCGAGCTGTATCGTGAGACTAATGAGGCCAACAGGACCTGCCAGATTTCCAATATCCCGGTCCCCTATGGAGTCGTGGAGTGGCACAGCTGGAGTAGGTGAACATCCATGGCAGCGAGATCTGCTTTCTGATCTTGCCTGACGTGCTGAAGAACGCACCCATGATAAAAAGCATGAAAAAAAAAAAAAAAAGTGGCCCCGAGAAGAGGATGTGGAATGGGACAAGGAAACAACTTCCAGAAGCAGAGATAAATTTATCTGTTACACAGAACTTTGCCCTCCTTCTTTCTTTTAGATTATCTTGCTTAAGAACGGGGGAGTGCATGCTTATGTATACATCCTAGATTTTCTTTTGACATCTTTCTCTTTAGATCAGGAGAAATGTTAAACTAAATAAATATGGTGGGCTTTTCTTTCTTTTTGAGAAAAAAAGTAGTGCTAATCTAGAGGCAATTGGCATTTGGAAATGTCTGGAGACATTTTTGGTCGTCACAATTTTGGAGGTGCTACTGATACCTAGTGGATAGAGGTCAGGGATGCTGCTAAACATCCTACAATCCACAGGTCAGTCCCCCACAACAAAGAATTATTTAGCCAAAATGTCAATAGTGCCAAGTCTGAGAATCCCTGCTCTGGCCCAACAAATCTAGCTAGCAGAGAATTTCAGTGAAAAAAAATTGAATTCCTTTCTTAAAGGAAAAAACTCATGATTTTGCCTCTTCTTTCTCTTTCTAAAGTAGTGGCTTTGATTAAAACTAATTTTAAGACAGGGTGAGATGAGATTGGGGAGGGACACACATGTCAAGATGAGGGGTTCGGGTGCTCTGGGACACCACACAGCATTTTGTAAGTAGCAGTGTGATAAGACCTCTATTCTAGAAAACTAACTCTAGGGGTAATTCAGTGGTCAGGTGATCTCCAAAGAGCTCATCTGAGAGTCTCCCCTTTCAGTCCTCATGGTCCCTGCCCCATTATCCCTCAGCTAGAATACTTCCATAGCCTCCGCTCTGACGTCCTAGCTCCTGGCAGTTACCCTTTCAAAGTCACCTTAATTTCTGAAGAATATTTTCACTGGATATAGAATTCTGAGTTAACAATATTTTTGTTTTCTTTCAGCACTTTAAAGACATATTTCTAAAATCATCTGGACTCAGGTTGTTTCCACATCTTGGCTATTGTAAACAATGCTGCAACGAACATGGGGGTGCGGATGTTTCTTCAAGATGTTGATTTCATTTCCTTCAGATATATATCCGGAAGTGGAATTACTGGGTCATATGGTAGTTCTATTTTTAATTTTTTGAGGAACCTCCATACTGTTTTCCACAGTGGCCACCCCAATGTACATTCCCACCAACAGTGCACAAGAGTAGCCTTTGCTCCACCTCCTCCCCAGCATTTGTTACCTCTTATCTTCTTAATAATGGCCATTCTCCCAGGAGTGAAATGATATCTCGTTGTGGTTTTGATTTGTATTTCCCTGATGGTTAGTGATGTTGAGCACCTTTCCATGTACTTGTTGGTCATTTGTATGTCTTCTTTGGAAAAATGTCTATTCGAGTTCTCTGCCCATTTTTTATTTGGATTGTTTGGTTTTTCGCTATTGAGTTCCTTATATTTTTTGGATATTAACCCCTTATCAGAAAGATGATTTCAAATATTTTCTTCCATTCCCTAGTTTGCCTTTTCATTTTGTTGATCATTTCTTTTGTTGTCTAGAAGCTTTTTAGTTTGATGTATTTCTGCTTACTGATTTTTGCTTTTGTTGCTTGTGCTTTTGGTGTCATATCCAAAAAAATCATTGCCAAGACCAATGTTAAGGAGCTTTTGTCCTGTGTTTTATTCTAGGAGTTTTATGATTTCAGGTCTTACCTTTAAGTGCATTTCAAGTTAATTTCAAGTTAACTTTTTCGAGTAGTGTAAGACGAGTCCAATGTCATTCTTTTGCATGTGAATATTCAGTTTTCCCAGCACTATTTATTGAAGAGACTACCCTTTCTCCTTTGAGTACTCTTTCTCCCTTGTCAAATATTAGTTGACCAAAAATTTATTTCTTAATGTGGGTCTTGTTTAGAAAAGTGTGAAAGCCAGTGGTCATGTGAAGGAGATTCTTTAAAAAATATATATATTAAATTTGGAAAAAAAAGCAAAACAGAGTACAGCATGTTCTTTCAATGTCATACTAAAGCAATGTTTAAGAGGCCCAACCATTTCCTAGAAGGACTTTCTGGGATGATGCAAATGTTCTATATATGAGCTGGCCAATATATTAGCCACTAGCTACATGTGACAATCAAATACTTGAAATGTGCCTAGGGTGAGTGAGGGACTGAATTTTTAACTTTACTTAATTTTATTTAGTTAAAATTTAAATGTAAATGGCCAAAACTAGAGGAATCTATGGCCTTTAGAAAAGAAAATTTCAAAGATTATGGTTTTGCTGCCTTGTAGAACATTAACCAGTTTGTATCTAACCTAGCAATCTTATTCTAACATTGTTTTCTTAAAATGCCTATAAATACCCAATTCCTCAAAATTCTCTTTAAACCAGCTTTAGTGTTTTACTGGCTCCCTCAATGAGGTAGGTAAAATCTTTGAAACGTGTCCATTCATATCAAAGAAAATCATATTTTTAACTTTTTGAAAATCATGTCAACAAAACAATGAGATAAGTGCAGCGTGAAAGGTATGTAGGGGAATCAGGAACTGATTTTCTCTCCACCTAAGCTCTGCCTAGGGTAAGTGTGGAGACTGGAAAAACTCCATTGACTTGTCCTAGAAGGTAATTTCTGAGCTGAGTCTCAGTACCCGAAATAGGCTTTCATGAGGCAAATGAAATGAGAGTAATTTCCCAAGTAAAAGGAACTGCTCATGGTGGTTCACAAGCCTTGTAAGCAGTTCACGTGTGCTGGTGTGTGTGCGGGGGTGGGGGGGAGGGTTGCCTGAGTCAGGGTGGAAATGACAGGTGAAACTGGACAGGGAGGGTGGCAGCATGGTATAGTGGAAAGGAACACTGGCTTCAGTTAGGAGACGCGGGTTTGCATCCTAACTCTATCTTGTTGGATAACTTAGAAGTGGTTAATTCGGCTCCTTGAGGCTGGTTCCACAATTGTAAATTGGGAGTGTTAGCATGGGGTGTTCGTATTAAATTAGATAACCACATAAATCACATTGTACATTGTCTGGAGCTATACATGCTTAATAAATTACACCTATTATTACTAATGAGAGAATGGTCAACAATTTCAAGTGATGCTAAGTTTAGATAAAGATAAAGAGTGGAAAACAAGTTGTAATTGGATTTCCTAATTAGGAAGTTATTGGCGACTCCAGCAAGAACAGCTGCAAAGGAGAAGGGGCAGAATGTGTTGAGAAAAGGAAGTGAAGAAGAGGATAAGTCCTTTCAGAAAGCTTGAAGGGAATGGGAGAGAGGGGATTCAATTCAACAATTATAACATGAGAGCTTTTTTTTAGACTGAGGAGACTCAAATATTTTTGTATCCGGAGGGGAGGGAAAGAATGAAAAAGGCCAAAGATAATGAAGAGGGGATGGTTTAGAATAGGATTCACGGCAAGAGAGACAGAAGGGAAAGACATTGGGGACACAGAGTAGTTAATACACGAAGAAAATGGAGTGGAGGGAAATGTAAAGTCCCTTATTCCCACTTCTAATGAGAGTGGGTCTGATGTGGAGGAAGTTGCAGGAGAAGGGAAAGTTTCATGCACAGTTTGCATCCCAGAAAGTTTCTGACAGCCAAAGTCCACAGCAGATTCTTCCAGGCTAAATGGACCACGTACAAACAATTTCAAAATAAAGCAGGAAGGAACTTCCAAACCCATACCTTAACAGGGAGGAAGTGGGGGCCTGGAGAAGACGGGATGTCAAAGTATAGTCTTCGGAACATAAGCACTGGGTCACAAAGGCCTAAACAACTGCCGAAATCAAGGACAAATACTATGGTACATAAACTTGGGTTAACTTGCATTTTAGAGAGAGAATTAAGAAAACCAAAACAATTGCAAGCCCCACCTCAAGACCTGCCAATCATCCCCTCCCGGTCTCTTGATTGGTCAGTGCCATACAAATACTCTGGATTTAACGCTTATTTTAACAT
The DNA here is from genome assembly GCF_041296265.1 of Equus caballus. Taxonomy (NCBI): domain Eukaryota; kingdom Metazoa; phylum Chordata; class Mammalia; order Perissodactyla; family Equidae; genus Equus; species Equus caballus. Next base: position 74,310,583 of record NC_091691.1, read on the forward strand.
TGATTGGCATGATAAAGAATCTATCTCTGCCCAGTGATTGGCTGGCCTGTCTAGGCTCTGGCCAATCCTGAAAGGGGCGGGCTGGTTAAGCGTCAGATTTCCCTGAGCCACCTTCCTTGGATGTACTGGTCAGCCTAGTGACTGGCTCCTTTTCTCCCTTCTCTCCGGCCCTACACAGTGTCTGATGGAGCTTTCTTACCAGACTCTCAAATTCACCCATCAGGCGCGGGAAGCGGTAAGGAAAACATATACAAAAAGGAACTGTACGTACCAGGAACTCCTCTCCCCTTGTTGCCGCAGGCCAATGCGAGTGTCTCCGGTTGCTATGGCGACGGTCTGCTGGCCAAGTGGCGCAAGCGCAGTGAGTGCTCCTAAAGCCCCAGGGGCAAAGTCCGGGGGTTGGGCTTGAGGCTGTGATGGGGCTAGGATGGGTCCGCCTCAGAGGCGGGTTTGGGAGCGACTGTGGGTTTGATGAAACGGACGGCAGGGTCGGCTTGTAACTGAGGAAATGGAGTGTTGAGAAGGAGGTATTATTAGACAGGCTGTCTTGATGGGTTTGGGGAGTGGTCAAAATGAACATCTTTGAAAAGCACGACAGCTCTTACCCTGGAGTTGGGATACTGGGTTCTGGTCCTGATTCGCCACTACCAGGGCGGAGAGACCTTAGAAATGTAATTCCACTCGAGCTTCAGTTCCCACTTTTGAAAGCAAGGTAATTGGACTGTAATCCTTTTCGCACGAAGATTGCATGGACTTCACAATACATATAGTGGTTTCCTGCTGTCAGTATCATCTGCTAAGTGGCCAGCAATACTTTCCACAACAACGAACAGGAATGGAGGACATCCTGTATGCCAGGAACTGGGGAAATAAAAATAATGCTTGGAGGAGGATAAAGAAAGATTAAAAAAAAAATACTGATATCTGGGCCTCATCTCCAGAGATTTTGATTTACTGGTTTGGGATGGATCCTGTGCATCGATATTTTTAAAAACTCAGCAGGTGATTGCAATGTGTAGCCAAGGTTATGAAACACTGCTCTAGTGTCTCCTGCCTTTAAAGAAACTAATAATACAAAAAAGTAACCCTCTGTTTGGCCTCATATCCCCCTCTACCTACCCACCTCTCTCTTTTTCTCTACAACTTCTGGAAAGCGTTGGCTGTACTTGTTGCTACTTCTTCACTCTGGATTGTGCTTAAACCCATTCCAATCTGAACCTGAACTATTTTTATCAGAATCTTTAGAGTTGATTTTTAGTAAGGCATATCCCTGGACCTCACCAAGACTTACTGAATCAGAACACTCTGGGATGGGGTCTTGAACATTACATTGCAAGCACACACTCCAGGTTTGAAAACCACTACCCTAAACAGTCTCATACATTTTCATGACTTCCACTGCCAACTGCTCCCCCAAACTGACAATAGATAGGACTTCTGGGCTGAGCCACAAACCCATGTGGTGTCCTAGAACATGGTATTCAGAGAGGACAATGAATCAACTGATTACTTGACAAATCTAGTGGGGTATCTCAAGTATCTGCATCTTAATTTGTTCAATACCTATCTTTTAACCTTCCTCTCTGAAACCAGTACCTTCCCGTCTTCCTCCATCTGGGAATGTGAAACCACCATCCACTCAATTGCTCAAATCAGAATTCTGGGAGTCATTCTTAGCTCTTTCTTCTTCCTAGTCCTTCCGCCCGTCCTCTACATAAGAAAGACATCAGCAAATCTTATTGATTCTATTTCTATAATTGGTCTTTAATCATCCATATCTCCGCAGCCGCAATTATGATCCAACCCACCATAATCTCTTCCCTGAAAACTTCCATAGCCTTGTAACTATTCTCCCTGTTGTTTTTTGTCTCCCTCCAAGCCATTCTTCATCTAATGATCAGAGTGATCTTCTTAACAATATGTCACTCCAAGGCTGGGATCCTTTTTTTCCGTTTCCATTACACTTGGAATAAAACCCCCAAACCTTGACAATGACCTACAGAGCATTGCAATGATGTGACCCAACTTCCACATCCAGCCTCTTCCTTTCCACTCTCCGCTTTGCCTCCCACTGCTCCAGGCACATCTCTCTGGTCTGACTTGTCTCTGAACTCCATATAGTCTGTACTATACAAGTTAGTATTTAATTGTGATTAATGTGTATTATTATCTGTTTCCTGCATATACCATAGCCTCTCAAACAGAATTCATGTAAGTTGAAAGCAGAGGCCCAGTTTTATTTTTTGTTTTATTCCCTAAATTGCTCTGTGAGTGATATACTCATTGATGGCTTGATCTTTTGGAATCTAAGTGCAAGGAATTGTCCTAATTAGGGGTCTGGAGAAGGAAACAAGGCAGAGGTGGGTGTGGTGATCCAGAGAATGGATGTAAAGAGGACTGTGTGTCCACAAGGAATTTTGACCATCTACATCATCTACTGTATTAGGATTTCCAGAAGGCTTCCTTTTTAGTTGGTTGATTGTTATTGTTTCAAATTAATTATTTAGTTTTTCAAATTGACTTTTATTTTTAACACAGTAATATCAGTACATAGTTTAAATTTTTTCTTCTTTTTTGAGGAAGATTAGCCCTGAGCTAACATCTGCTGCCAATCCTCCTCTTTTTGCTGAAGAAGACTGGCCCTGAACTAACATCTGTGCCCATCTTCCTCTACTTTATATGTGGGATGCCTGCCACAGCATGGCTTGCCAAGTGGTGCCATGTCCGCACCTGGGATCTGAACTGCCGATCCCCAGGCCACCAAAGTGAACATGCACACTTAACTGCTGTGCCACAGGGCCGGCCCCTAGTTTAAAAATTTCAATGGTTCTACAAAATGAATAAAAAAAAATCTCCTGCTTCACCTCACTCTGTCCTCAAGTACTGCCCCCCAGGAGCAATCACTTTCATCTCTTTTAGCAGCTTCTTCAAAATAACAAGTTTATACTTTTGAATTTTGATTTTTCATTTTCAGAGGTAATCTACTCACTTTTATGGAAAATGAGCATTTGGCTTTCTTCTACCTATCTCACTCCTTCCCCTTCTTCTGGCATCAGCTCATACTTCCATTCTTTCATTCCCCCAAGATACTTCTATCGTAATATTTGGTTAAATAAATATTCAGCATTTATATAAATCTGACCATGTAAATATTATTCACAGCTGAGCCATATGGCAGACTATGGTTATATTTTATTTCTTATTTAACTTTTGGGACAGGACTCAGTCCTATCTTACTAATGCCTTCTTTCGCTTAGTTTTCTATATATTTGACACCACTTCCTTTCTAAACTTTCTGACAGGACTATAAAACTCCTCTCCATATGGTGAAGCGCACCAGGAAATTTCTCAGTTCCATTTTTTTTTTTTTTTTCTTAAAGACCTCCTTTCTGGACCTCTTTCTTCTTCCTGCTGTGTGGACTGTTTGCTCTCTGGGCTTGCTATGCAGCTGTCTTCCTGGGAAATCCCTTCTTCCCCTCTTCCGTGTGTCAGAAACCCTGTTTCCTTGATCCCATGTCTTTCTGGTTCTTGTCCTATATCCCCGTTTTAGTGAAACACATCAACTGATAGCTACCTGAAAAAAGGTACATGGGAGGTAAAGTTTTTGAAACAATGTATATATACAACTCTCTCTTCTCTCAACTTGTTGATAGTTTGGGATTAATATTCTAGGTTGGAATTGATTTCATCTCAGTTGAGAAGGCATTGCTCCATTATCTTTTAGCTTCCAATGTGACTGTGACAGGCTAATGCCATTTTTTCTCTTTTTCTCTGAAAGTTTTTTGCAAATTTTCTCTTTAACATCCCTGGGTTCTGAATTTTCATGAAGATATTGAGTGTTTTTCATTCAACTGCTGGTATACAGTTATGAGCCATTTAGATCAGGAAATTCATACCCTCAATTCTGTAAAATACTCTTGCATTATTTCTTTAGATAATTTTGTCTCTCTTTTTTTGTATTCTTTTCTTTTTTTTCTGGAAGTTCTATTCATTGGATTTTTGACTTCCAAATGGAGCCTCTAATTGTATTATTTTGTTTGCTATTTTACATAATTTAATCTTCTTATTTTCCTTATCCAGAGATCTCCTCAACTTTTTAACCCATTTTATTGAATTTTCAATTTCTACTGTCATATTTTTATTTCCAGGTACTTCTCATTGTCTCCACATTCCTTTTTTACAGCATCCTGTTCTTGCAAAATGCCATGGCTGCTTTCATCTCCCTAAGGTGGTTTTATTTTTGTCTGTTTGCTTTTAGGGTTTTTTTTTCTTCTTTTGCTCCTAGCATTATGTCTGTTTCCCCTCAAGTTCCCTTGGGCTCTGTCTTTCATGTAGGTGGTTTGCCTTAAAAGTCTGGTGAACCTTGGCTTGGGTGAGACGTCTGAAAGCTGATTAGAATTTGTGTGTTTTAGAAAAGACTGTCTAATAAAGAGGGGTTTCTCTGTAGAATGATCAGGTAGCCAGAAGCCTTTTCATTGGTGATCTCCAAATGTCAGTATCTGTATGTCTTTGCTCTGAGGTCTTCAATTTCTTCACCCTCCTACATGGAATGAAGGCCAAATAAGCCTGATCGCCACCATTTTGGAGTTGAACAGGGAAAGACAGTTGTGTGTGGGGTGGGGTGGGGGGAGTGCTTTTCCTTACTGTTCAATGTATGGATTATACTTAATTACTCTTTCCTTAATTATTTGAGTACTTAATTACTCTTTCCTTCAGCAAGCCCTTGTGTCCTAAAGTCCAAAGGTTCTCTGGTTGAGTTTCTTCTAAGAGTGAATGTCCAGCCTTCTGCCAGGGTTGGGGACGGATTGTCACCTGATTGGGGTGAGGGAGGGAATCTGTCATACTGTGTTTGGCCTGTTCCTCACTTTTTGCTTCTGCCCTTAGAAGTGCCTGGTGACTCCGGAAGTACCTGGTGCCCTCAGTTCCTGTAACTTTCTGGGGCTCAGTTATACATATCTGCTTCTTGTTGACTACTTTCTCTATGGGTGTTGTCAGTTTTCTTTGGTTTTGGTTGTCTTTGCTTTTGGCTTTCTTTGCTTTCCTAGGTCAGTTGGCATTTATCCATTTGCTTTCCACCTGTCAATTTTATTGTCATATCCGTCTATTGTCATCTCCTCTTCTAGAGTCTTTGTTTTTGATAGATCATAGCATTTTTATTCCTTTACCATCATTTTAATATGGTTTTGAGAGGGAGCAGAGATAAACGGTCTCAAGAACACTTTTTATTTTACTGATATTTATTGAGTGCCTACGGAGTACAAAGAATCATACTAGTTGCTTCTGAAGGGAGTGGTTTCAGAGAAGTGACTATAAAAAAACTAATATATGGTTCAAGTCTAAAAGATAACTTTATTTTTTTGTTGACTTCAAGTTATGCATTTGTCATCCATATGTTTATGTGTTCGAATTTAGTTTTAAATTTGGTTATTCCTTTGGCTATGATAGGAGCTGGTGGCTGAGCATAAGAATGGGAGTTAGACACTTTTGAATTCATGTCTTGGTTTTTATTCAATGCTGAGATAAATATGCATTTATTCATCAACTCATACTGTAAACACTTACTTACTGCCTACTCTGTGTACAACATAGTACTGGGGTTTTGAGATATCCATAAATGGGAGCGTTGACTGCTGATTATCCTTAGAAAATGCCTCTTCTCTTGGTTTTCATGATACTATTGTTTCCTAGTGTTCCGCTCTCCTTCTTGGCCTTCTCCATGAGCTTCCCTTTCTCTGCCCCTTAAATTCTTGTTCTTTAGGATCTGAATTTGATCTTCTTGAGAAGCCTGCTTCCCAAACTTGATAAAAAGTGCCCCTCCTTGATGTAGTAAGTAGATATCACCACACCACCTTTATCCCAGGAAATTATAATTGAATTTTTCCTTGTTAGTTCCTTCCTCCTACCCCAGTAGACTATAAGCTCCTTGAGGGCAAGGATTCTAACAAGTTTCTTTCTTGACTAGTAAACTGGTCATGCTTTTGTAGTGCGCCTCAGTCTTTAATGTATATACTAAACACCTGGGATGTTGTGAAAATTCAAATTCTGATCCAGTAGTTCTGGAATGGGGTGTGTGTCGTAAGCTCCCGTGAACTACTGATGCTGCTGGTGATCTTTGGATAGCAAAGATCTGGGAATGCAGAATTTTCTCCTATTCCATTTTAAATTTAGTGTTTAATTAAAATAAGACTACATCCAATCTGCAAACCTCTGCCACTTTTTGTTTTTCAATTTGAATGTAAGATCCTCTCAAATGTGCTAAGGGCAAAGAAGCTCTGAAGAGCAACTGCTTCAGTGTTTTTAATTTGACACAAGTGAAAACAAAGAAACAAGCAGTAATTGGTATCAGTGCACAAGCGTGGTTTTTGGAAAGCCATAATTGAGGCACATATTCATGTCTATACATCATCCTGAAATGATGTTACTTTTATTTATTCTCATATGTCATTATATGTACTTTTCAAAAGTTGTGACTTTGCCTATGTGAGAATTTCATATTAAAGAATATCTGCTATAAGTGTTAGCTAATTAATGAGTGGTTGACTAGGTTTTTAAATGAATGTTGTTAAATGCCTTAGCTTTTATTAATTGCATGGGCCCCTAAAATAACAGAGTAATTGAAAATTTAATTACATCAATGTTTTTCTTCAAGGAACTAAGGCTTATTAAACTTTAAATGTTCAAACATTTAAGCGTCTATTGAAATACCAATAGCTATAAACAATATGCAGTTCTAAATACTAATTAAACAAACTCTAAATCACCACAAAGCTAAGCTGAATTTTAAGTAACTCTTCTGTTTTAGGTGCTCTGGTCTGCTCTCACATAAGGAAGATTAACCACTTCACTGCTGACCACTGCTGTGGCCTTGTGGGCATCTTTTGAAATGCTGTGGCTGCTGTTGAACCACATTTTTCCCATACCTGGGCCAAGAGAGGGAGACTGATCAGACAACCTGGAACACTTTGCTATTGTCACATTGCTGCTCTTGGGCCCTCTTCTTTTTGTTTTTCTTAACCACTAACTGAGAATATGAGTCTATACAGATGTGAATTTGTATACTTGATCTTTTGCGTTAAAAACATCCTTTCTTTCTTTTGTAAAACTAACGTTTGTTAGGTTTTATTTTTAAATACAAAAAGTACATATCTCCCAGATAAATTTTGTACACATTAAAAAAATTGATATATGGGGCCGGCCCCTCACCAGGTGGTTAAGTTCGCATGCTCCACTTTGGCGGCCTGGGGTTTTGTTGGTTCAGATCCTGGGCACGGACATGGCATCACTCATCAAGCCATGCTGAGGCAGTATCCCACATAGCAGAGCCAGAAGGACCCACAACTAGAATATACAACTATATACTGGGGGGCTTTGGGGAGAAGAAGAAGAAGAAAAAAGAATGGGGGGAGATCTAGACCAAAAAAAAATTCAGGGAATGGGTATAAAAATAAGAAAAAAATTGATATAGACTTCTGCTTTCAAGTGTGATGGAATAACTAGTACGAGACTAACCTTTTAGTTGCTATATGCAACTAGAGAGCTGGACTAAATCTGTGAATAACCTGTTTGCAGACACTGGACAATGAGATCATGAGAGAAGACCCTCTGCCTCGAACCAGTAAGTGGTTCTGGCATGTGAGGGAGTATCTATGCAGAACACGGCAGTTTTGCTGAGATGAGACAGAGAGTAGAGTTTGGGAAGACTCAGGTGGTTAGAACTGGGAGAGAAGAGGACCAGAGAGGAGGCATCTATGCAAACAAATTGCTCCATAATTCTGAGTTTGGGGCTGAACACCAAGCTGTGCATACACAGAGTAAAAATGTATAAAGCTGAGGAAAGACCAATTCCCAGGGAACTAGAAACTTAACAACTACTGGTGCTCACATCACATTGAGAAACATTTGAGTCCCAGACAACCTGAATGGAGAAATCCTGTGGAACAGCAGAGCAGTTAGTAGACAGTTCAGGAGGGCTGTGCTTTGAGACTAAGTTAAATTGGCCCTAGGATAGAGGCCACTTTCAACACCTCTTTCCCAACAAAGCTTAGAACAAGCCCTGATAGGATCAGACTCACCTGCAAATATCCACCTGACCATCTGCCAAAATAAAACTCAACACGCTTAAAAGAAGACAATACAATCCAGACATTCACAAAGACTGACATCCAATAAAAAATTACCAGTTGTTGTAGTAGGAAACAGGAGAATGTGACAAAACCAGGATAAAAATCAGTCAACAGAAATAGATCCAGAAATAGAAGAGAAGAAACAATTAGCAGGCAAGGAATAAAAATAAAAATAGCTATTATAAATATGTTCAAGGATATAAGAAAAATATGATTGTAAAGAGGAGAAAAACAGAAGATGTAAGAAGAATACAATGGAATTTATAGAGTTGAAAAATACTGTATTTTCATTGGAAAAATTCACTGGATAGGCCTAACGAGTAGATTAGACACCACAGAAGAAAAGGTTAGTGAATTGAAGAAATCACACTAGAAACTATCTAAACTGAAGCACACAAAAAAAGTCTGAAGGAAAAAATGAACAAAGCTCAGTGACCTGAAGGACAATGTCAAATAGTCTAACATACGTACAATTCATGTCCCAGAGTGGAGGTGGGGAGGAGAAAAAATATGAAGAAATAATGGCCAAAATTTTTCCCATAGATCCAAGAAACTCAAAAACTTCCAAGCAGGATGCACGCTTGTTGGCTTTGACAAAGCAAGCTGCTGTGTAATGCACCACCCTCTGGAGAGAGCCAGGTGACAAGAAACTGAAGGAAGCTTCCAGCCAACAGCCAATAAGAATCTGAAGCCTGCAGTCCCACAATTCAAAAAGAACTGAATTCTGCCAACAACCAAAGGGGTAAAAAGAATGTTTTTGGGTGATAGAAACATTCTAAATCTTGATTGGAGTGTTGATTAGATGTGTGCATATGTTTGTCAAAACTCATGGAACTGGACACTTAAAATGGAGCTGGCCAAGTGGTTAAGTTCATGCGCTCTGCTTCAGCTGCCCAGGGTTTTGCCAGTTCAGATCCTAGGCATAGACCTAGCACAAGCCACACTGCAGCAGTGTCCCACAGAGCAAAGCCAGAAGGAACTACAACTAGAATATATAGCTGTGTACTGGGAGCCTTTGGGGAGAAGAAAGAAACAAAAAAAGAAGATTGGCAATGCTGTTAGCTCAGGTGCCAATCTTTAAAAAAAAAAAAAATAAATAAATAAATAAAATAAATAAAATAAAATGGGGGCCGGCCTCGTGGCTGAGTGGTTAAGTTCCCACTGTCTGCTTTGGTGGCCCAGAGTTTTGCTGGTTTGGATCCTGGGCGCGGACACGGCACCACTCATCAGGCCGTGCTGAGGTGGCGTCCCACATAGCACAGCCAGAGGCACCCACAATTAGAATATACAACTCGGTACTAGGGGGCTTTGGGGAAAGAAGAAGAAGAAAAAATAATAAAATAAAATAAAATAAAATGGATGTATTTATTTTATTTAAATGATACCTTAATAAATGACTTCAAAAATGGTATAAAAATTCAAGCAGTATTTAACAGAAAGGTGTACAATGAAAAGTAAATGCCTTCTTCCCTACTCTCTGTACCCTGCCCATCTCCAGTTTCTCACCCTGTGAGAAACTATCATCAGTATTTCTTGTATATCTATTTAGAAATATATTTACATGTCTTAACTGCATATATATTTATGTATATATTTTCTAACAGAAAAGATCATTTTCTCCATTCTGTATTTCGCTTCTCACTTTATTACATGTCTTGAAAGTCTTTCCATACACTTTCATTCAACAAATATTTATGGAGTGCCTGAGTTAGGTACAGTAAGTACTGGAGATATAGTGGTGAAAAAAGACACTGCTTCTGCCTTCATGGTGCTTACATTCTAGTAGGGAAGACAGCTAACAAGTAAACATACAGACCCAAGGAGTGGAATTGCTGGGACAGAGAATAGCCATAAGTCAACTTTAGTAGGTAATGCGAAACAATTTCCTACAGCGGAGGGTTCCTGTGTGTGAGGGTTCTCCCTGCGCCACATCCTCATCAACACTTGGTATTGTCAATCAGTATCTTTAATATTGTATTTCCTTGATTACAAACAAGGTCAAGTACCTTTTTCTTTGTTTATTAGCCATTTGGGGATCTCATTTTGCAAAGCATCTATTTCTCTTGTCCATTTTTCTATTGGGTTAGTTTATCTTTTTTATTGATTTGTTGGAGTTCACTATTTGCATACTAGCCCTTTTAAGTGTTGATATTTGCAACATACCAATAAGTTCTCCCAATCTGTGCTAGGTCTTTTCTCTCTCTTTATGGCATCTTTTTGAACACAAATTCATAATTTTTTTTTTCAGATATTCTTCATTTGAGGCCATAGTGATTTTTTTTTTTTTTTTTTAAGATTGGCACCTGGGCTAACAACTGTTGCCAATCTTTTTTTTTCTGCTTTATCTCCCCAACCCCCCCCCACCCCCCGCCAGGTACATAGTTGTATATCGTAGTTGCAGGTCCTTCTAGTTGTGGGATGTGGGACGCCGCCTCAACGTGGCCTGAGAAGCAGTGCCATGTCCGCGCCCAGGATCCGAACCCTGGGCCGCCGTAGCGGAGCGCGCGAACTTAACCACTCGGCCACAGAGCCGGCCCCCACAAATACATAATTTTAATAAAGGTCACTTTATTTATTTTTTCCTTTACAGTTAATTTGTTTTGTGCCCTCAGAAAGTCTTTCCCTATTCTAAACTCATGAAGATACTCTCTTATATTATCTTCTAAAAATCTTATTGTGTTGTTTTCACATTTAGATTTACAATCTGTGTGAAACTGATTTGTGCATGGGTGTGGGCACGTGTATGTTTGTGTAAGGGATGAGGTAGGACATACAATTTTTCCAAAAACATTTATTGAAAAGATGTCCTTTCGCACACTGTCCATGTGTATGCAGAATTGTTTCTGGGCTCTCAAGTCTGTTCCACTGGTCTATTTGTCTATGTCCTATGACAATACTGCACTGTCTTAATAACTGTGGTTGTATAAGAAGTCTTGAGATCCATTAAAGCAAAGACTTCTACTTGTTTTTTTCGTCAAATGGTCCCTATTATTGACAACATGTATTTACATATTTTAGAATCAACTTGTCAAATTCCACAAAGATTGCTGGATTTTGATTGGGATGGCATTGAATCTGAAGATAAATTTGAGGAAAATTGACAATTTAAAAACAATGAGTCTTCCAATCAATGTATATAGTAGCCCTTTTTATTTTGACTTCTTTAATATTTTTTAGTAGCAATTTAGATTTTTCCACATAAAGATTTTGTCCTTCTTTTATTAGTCATAGTTTCAGTCTCTTGATGCCATTATGTTTTCACATCACTGTAAATGGTTTCTTTTTTTTTAAGCTTCATTTTGTGTTTATTACTGATATGTAGAAATACAATTGGTTTTTGTATATTGATCTTATTTGAGCAACATAACTAAATTTGTTTATTCATTTTAATAATTATTTGTGGATTCTTTTGCTTTCTTTACATACACAATCATCTTATCCATGAATAAAGACAGAGTTAATTCTTTCTTTTCAATTCTTATGCCATTTATTTTTTTTCTTGCCTGAGCTTACTGGTTAGGATCTCCAATAGGATATTGAATAGAAGTGGGGATGAGAGGCATGATTGTCTTTTTCCCAATCTCAAAGGGAAAGCTTTTAACATTTCACCCTCCAGTATGATGTTTACTGTAGGTTTTTGGTGGATATATTTTTGTCAAGTTAAAGCAATTCTCCTATTCCTCATCTGCCCAGAGTTTTTCGTTTTTTGTTTTTTTAATCAAGGAAACGATGTTGAGTTTTATCACTCTCCTACATTTATTGAAGTGATCATATGATTTCTTTATTTTGTAATGTGGTACATTAACTAAATTGCTTGATTCGCTAATATTAAAACAAACTTGCCTTATTCCTGGGATACACTGATGTTGGATATTACATATTGCTGACTCAATTTGGTAATATTTTGCTGAGGATTTTTACATCTATATTAATGAGTGAGATTAGCCTATTATTTTCCTCTTTTGGATGAGCTTGTCAGGTTTTGGTATGAGAGATATGCTGTCCTCATAAAATGAATTAGGAAATGTACCTTCTTTTTCTATTCTGTAGAAAAAATTATGAAGATTGGCATTGTGTTTTCCTTGAATGTTTGGTAGAATTTGCCTTAAAAAATCTGAGGATGGATTTCCCATGGAAAGTTGGTTTTGGTTTTATTTTTTTAAAGATTCAAATTCTTTTCAGCAAGACTATTGATACTTTTAAATTTCTTTTCGGTGTCATTTTGGTATATTGTGTTTTCTCTTGGAATTTGTCCCTCTCCCCTACATTTTCACATTTATTGGAATAATTGTTCATAATATCCTGTTATTTTTATATAAATATATACAGGATCTGTAACCATCTTCCCTTTTTATTCTTGACATTGGTTATTTGTGCCTTCTCTCCTTTTTTTCCTTCATCAGTCTCACCAAAGGTTTATCAATTTTGTTAGTCTTTCAAAGAACCAACTTTTGTTTTGCTGATCCTGTCTATTGTAAGTTTGGTTTCTATTTCACTACTTTTACATTCTTAAAATTATTTTCTTCTGCTTTTCTTGGGTTTATTTTATTATTCTTTTTTCTAATTTCTTAAGATGGTTGTTTAATTCATCAATATTTTCCTTTTTTCTCTTCTAACAGATGCGTTTAAGGATTTAAGTTCCCCTCTAATCACTACTTTGCCTGCTTCGCACGTGTTTTAATATGTAGCATTTTCATTTTCATTCAATTCTGAATATTTTCTAATTTCTACTGGGATTTTACTCTAACCCATAAGTATTTAGAAGTGTATTATTTGCATACAGGATGTCTGCTGATGTCTTTTTGACATTGTTTTCTAGTTTAATTGCATTGTGTTCATACAACAATATTCTGAATGATTTCAATCCTTTGACATTTGTTGAGAATTGTTTTATGTCTCAGTGAATGGTTAAGTTTGTTAATTGTGTTGTTCAAATCTTTTATATCCTAGAGTTTTTTTTTCATCTTGTTCTATCAATTACTGAGGAACCATGTAAAAATCTCTCATTGTGACTGTATTTTTTGCCTATTTCTCCTTTTGATTTTGTCAATTTTTGCTTTATTTGTTTTGATGCCATGTTATTAGGTATATAGAAATTTAGGATTGTTATCTTCAATTAAGTTGTGTGTTTGATGCGAGAAGGGGTTAATTTACAGGTTTTTTTCCTAGTTGATTATTCAGTTGCTCTAGCACCTTTTTAAAAAAATTTCCAGTTACATAGGCAACTTTGTAAAAAATCAAATTACCACATATTTCTAAGTCTATATCTGAATTCTCTGTTCTGTTCCATTGATAGCTTTATTTATCCCCATGCCAATATCAAACTATGTTAATTATTGTGGCTTTATATTAAGCCTTGAAAACTAGTAGTATAAAATCCTCTGACTTAGCTCTTTTTCAATGGTGTCTTGAGTATTCTAAATTTCCGCATAGATTTTAGAATCAGATTTTCAGTTTATCCAAAAAGGCCTGCTGAGCTTTTCATGAGATTGCATTGAATCTATAGATCAATTTTCAGGAGAATTAATATCTTAACAATATTTATTTTTCCAATCCATAAACATTTACTTTCTTTAATTTCTCTTAGCCATACTTTGCAATTTTTAGCATAGAGGTTGTATTAGTTTTCTAGGACTGCCATAGCAAAATATCACAGACTGGATGGCTTAAAAACCAGAAATTTATTTTCTCACAGTTTTGGAGACTAGAAGTCCAAGATCAAAGTATTGGCAGGTTTGGTTTCTCCTGAGGCCTCTCTCCTTGGCTTGCAATCGGCTACCTTCTAGCTGTGTCCTCACATGGTCTTTCCTATATTGGAGAGCAGCCCTGGCATCTCTTTGCATGTCCAAATTTCCTCATCTTATAAGGACACCAGTCAGATTGGAATAGGGCCCACCCTAACGGCCTCATTTTACGTTAATCACCTCCTAAAGGTGCTATCTTCAAATACAGTCACATTCTGAGGTATTCAGGATTAGGACTTCAATGTATGAATTTGGGGAGGGGGAAAAAATTCAGCCCACAAAAGGAGTCTTAAACATCTTTCACTAATTTGTTCCTATTTGATTTTTACATATAGTAAATGGAATTGGTTAAAATAGTTTTTCTAAAGTCTGTGTCTAGTAGTTCTAATATCTTGAGTCCCAGGATCTGTTTCAATTGTCTGTTATGCCTGATGTTTCTCATTTATGTTGTTCTTATTTTAGACTGTGTGGGACAGCGTAGTTGATGATTGGTTTTTAGAAATAATTTGAGATGAAGGATCATGTTATCTTCCTCTAGAGGTGATTTAGGCTTGTTTCTGCCTCGTGCCTGGCGGGAGGTGCTAGTGACCCAGAAACATCTCAATCCAATTTCAGGAACTGAGATTTCTTTGGACCACATGGAGAATGGGACACTGAGCTTGGGTAGCTTAACTTGTCCTTTGTCCTTATTCCTAGGATCAAGCATTTCACAGGTTTTACCAGCATCCCCTATCTTGCTGGGTCCTAGATTCTAACTTTTGCACCTGTAGCACCTTGAGGTTGTCAAACACACTATTCAGCATCTTAGCCTCTTATAAGCAGGCGAATGTTCTTGGGAAAAAGTGGCTTCAAATGCCACGGTCATGTCTGTGCATTGACGACTATACACACATGCACGCACGCACGTATATCTGCAGGATAAAATGCTATAAGTGAAATTACTATATCAAAGAGTTTGTATGTGTGTATATTTGACACTGTATCTGTAGAATAAAATTCTTGTGATGAAACTAAATGAAAACCACCCAAATGAGAACAAACAGAGGCTATTTATCTAGAGCTTGCTGTAACAAAGGAGTCAGCTGCCATCACTTGCATTGGCAGGGAATCAAAGGCAGGCCTGGGCGTGGGAAACCTTTATAATGAAAATAAGGGAGGGCTCCAGGCATTTTCTGATTGGAGATTGTTGACTCGGGAAGCTGGAGGCCAGCTAAGAGAAGCAGGGCATTTTATGTGATTGATTTGGAGAGCATATTTGGCTTTCTCTGGTTAGTCCTGACTTGGAAGCGAAGGGCAAAAATAGAGAGGCTGGCATTTGTTGACCAAATCCTGACAATTCTGGGCCAACTGACCCAGAGGCTGTGTTTTAGTTTCCTGGACTAATTGCTGTAGAGTTTGTGGTTTGGTTTTCTGGGATGGTTGCTGCAGAGTTTGTGGCTTGGCTTCCTGAGCTTATGTGGGTCTGGCCATTATCCATTTATATAGTCAGCCTTTCATCCTAAAAGTGATATTGCTGTACCAAAGAATATATACATTTAACATTTTGCCTATTAACTTCCATAGAAGTTGTATCAATTTATACATCTATTAGTAATGCATGAGAATCTGCTCCAACACAGCAGGCTATTAATCTTTTGAACTTTACTCACCTAATAGATGAAAATTTGTCACATTGTGTTTATTATTTGCATAAGACTGAATATTTCATATATTTAGGAGTCATTTGTGGGGTTTTTTTTTCTGTGAAACATCTTTTCCCATATTTGGCCCATTTTTCTAGTAAATTGTTAGTCTGTTTTTTCATTGACTTGTGGACACTCATTATATATACAGGGTATTGTCTTCTTGAATGTTAAGTGAGTTGTAAATATCTTTCCCACCTTATCTTTTGACCTTGTTTTTGACTATTTTTACATAGTCAAATGTATCAGTTTTTATACTTAATGAGTTCTAGGTTTGTGTCTAAGAAGGTCTTATCTACTCTGAGATTTAAAAAAAAAACCATGTCAAGTACTTTCATTTATTTATTTATTAAGATAAACACAATCGGGATAATACTTATTAATTAACTATGTCTTACTGTTTACAAAGAGGCTAATAAACAACAAAAGTATAACTGATCCTAAAATCCTCAGTGAGACTGAAGCTTCCCATCTTTAGAATTCCAAAGTGTTCTCCCAGCGGGGAGGCAGTGGCTGTGGCATGTGGGTTTGCAAGTGTGACACCTGAAAACTACAGGAGTCAGAGTCCAGACGTTTCCACAAAGCAAAAGACGCTGGTCTCCTTTGGAAGTCCCACCACTGCCCTTGTATTCCTCCCCTCAAATTCCATCTCCAAGGCAAGGCCTCAGTTTATCGTCGGGAGAATCTCTTCTTGAAATCTTTGATTGTCTTGGCCATCAATGGGGCAATTTTCTTCCCAGGTTTCCTGCTGCTGACCACCTGCACCAGCTGGGCACTGGTGGTGCCTGGGCAGTCAGAGCCCAGCTTCTCAGAGATGAGGTTAATGCTGTTGCTGCTGGCACTGTGGGAGGGCGCAGGGCTGCTTCCTGTGGTGTCTGGGGCTGGCTTGATCAAGGCTTTTTCCCAGACAGCTGCTCCTCCTGTTCCAAACTTCTGCCTCCTTGGAACGCCAGAAGGCGGCTTGGCCACAGAGTTGAAAAGGACCATCTTTGTTTGTCGGCCTTTGGGCATATCAGCCTGTGCAGACCGGATGTTCACTGTCAGTTCTCGTAGCCGCTGCTCTCTGGCATCCTGAAGCCGCAGGTACATCTCCCGCCAGGACTCATGCTCTTCCTGCCTTTCTTTCTTGAAGGTTTGGCGACAATGAATTTTCCATAATTCATCTGTTTCTTCAACTAGTACGTGATTGTATTTCTCTATGCGATACAGCTGATCAGGGGTACAACTCTCCAAAACGGGTTCAAGAACGGAATATGGGACTCCTCCCACTTCAAAGATTGAGTCGAGGTTGTTTTTGAGTACCCGGATGCACTGCTGGCGCAAGGTCATCATTTTGGCTAGAGACGCACACTTGGAACCAGAAAACACCTGCATCTTGGAATTCGTTCTGCGGCCAGTAAATCCGGCTTCTTCCTCTTTCTTGGGGGAAGACAGTGCTTTTGGCTTTGGCTGGAAGGAGGGCATCCATTCAAAGGCAGGAAGCGCACGGCAACTGGCCTGGATGCTGGGCAATGGGAGGTCTGGCAACACTGGAAACGCATCAGTGGGGACCTTCTTCAGCTCTGCCCCGTCAGCTCCAGGCGGCTGCAGCTTCTCTGAGTTTTCATTCACCTTAGGTAATTCCTGAACTGAGTTCAAGTTTTCACTAGTGCTTTTAGAATCCTTCTTTTCAGGTCCCTTTTCTTTAAGACCAGTGGCTGAAGTTTTCATAGTCTTTTTCTTTTTCTTTGGGGGCTGATCGTAGTTGAGGTATGACTCAAAAGACCCGGTGGGCGGCTGGAATTCATCATCCATATCTGCCTCCTCAACTTCAGCGGGGGAGCCCACCGGTTTTCTATCCAAATGAGACGTTTTGACTTTCCCATCTTGAGTCTTTAGGTTGCTAGAAACTTTCTCTTTTACCTTGGGCAACAGGCCTCCTGGCCGCTTTCCCACGTCTAAGGTGTCTAGACTTGGCTTGTTTTGGTCCGATTTGGGTTTCTCTGAGTCCCCGCGCTTTTGCTTTTTGAGGTGGTGGTCTGAAGCCACCTCGGAGGCGGGTGAGAACTTCCGGACACGGCGGCCCTCTCTCCCCTTCTCTTTCTCGAGGCCACTAGAGGGCGGCTTCTCCTTTGCGCTCTCCCGGAAGAGAGGCCTTGGGCTGTCCTCTCTGGGGAAGGCCTGCTGTGATTTCCGACTGATCAAAGCCGAGGACTTCTGTCCCTTGGCACCCACTGGGCCTTTGTCCTGGTGGGAAGATTGGTGCCCCTTGCTTTGACTCACAGCCGCTTCCCCCTGGGGTGCACCCAGGTGCCGTTCTTGGCTGAGTCGCCGTCTGTCCCGAGAGGCATCGGAGTGGCCTTCTCCAGGCCTCTGGCGTGCAACGTGGCCCTCGGCCGGGCGTCCGCGATGGTCCCTGGACGTCTGATGAGGACCGGCAGCCGATGGAGGAGACTGGCCATAACCAGAAAATTCCTGCTCCGAAGAATAAACTGGAGAAACTCTGTGGCACTTCTTTGTCTCCTCTGCCCTCTCACGACTGTGGGACTCTTGGTGGGGCCTCTCGAGCTCTGGGGGGTTTTTGTGTTTTCTCCGTCTGTGCTCAGAGCCGTCCGATGGGCCGCTGGAGGCTTTGCCGTGTGCTTGGTGGTCTCCTGGCATTTCCGCCTCCTTCTGAAGGGCGTCCCTGGGGCGCTTTCGGGGACCGCTCTTCTCCAAGACCCTTTCATCGGGCTCAGCGTTTCCTGCCACAGGAACCAGCTTCTTCCACTGGGCCACCAAGTCCCTGGCAAGGCTTCCGACCTGCTCGAGTTTGCACAGGCGATTGACTGTCTTGCCGACCCCGGTGTCGGCGAGAATGGCTACGGAGATAGGCATGGCGGAGAGTCTCTTCAGGTCTCTCTGCAACCGCTCCGGGTCGGGGCTGGTGGCCAGGCGCGCCTGCAGCTCCGCCACCACCTGACGCACCGACCCCGCCGCCATCGCCCGAGCTGGCTCGCGTCGTGTCCCCGTGCGTCCCGGTGGAGACCCAGGTGCTTCTGGCCCCTCGCGGGCGGGAGCAGGGCCACGCGGCTGGGCACGCCGGAAGCCCGCTTCTGGTCCTCGGAGTGCAGGCCACAGGCTGCAACGACCTCTCCTGCGAGCAGTCCAAGATGGAATGAAGCTCCAGCGCCGGAGCCTGGCCTTATAAGCACTCCCCCCTCCCCCACCCCCTACGTCCTGTGCACCCCCCCGCCCCCCTGCGGTGGCTGCGAGCCACTCGCTGATTAGATTAACTCCAGTCGGTGGTCCCTGGGTCACCCTGCCCTGCTCCAGTCCCGAGAGTCTGCGGGAATCGATCAGCAGGGACCTAGCGCCGTGTGCCTGCTGTCGACCAACGAAATGAGTTGTATTGCCCCCATTTTACAGATGAGGAAACGGAAGTTTAGGGAAATCCAATTAACTTGCACTTGGTCACGTAACAGGAAGAGGTGAAGCTGGAATTTGAATCTAAGTAGTTTAGGTCCAGTGTGAGCACACCCCTCTGAAGAGGTTGAGGAATTGAGGCCTAGAGAGAGAAATGGATTTGTGTAGAGTCAAACAGCTCAGCCCTGTGAGGGCATAATAGTCCCTGCATCTTGTTTGTCCCCAAAGCAGTGTCTGACATAGGCATCAAATAAATTCTTCTTGAATGAATGAATGGGCGTTTGCTCTGATCACCTGAACTTCAGCGGTAGGGCCTGAGTCAGATTAGCCCAAGGCACCCCAAGAATTCTCGAGGGCCCTTGCTCTTATCCTAGGAGGACTTAATTTTGTTATTACTATTATTACTGCTAAAAATATCAACTTAATAGTCTCAACTTAAAATGTCAGCATTATTACACCTCGCTTGATTAGATTAGATCTGATTAGATTAGCGCCGCATCTAGGGGAATGCACCTGGCCTGACCTTTTGCCTAAATCAGGAAAGTCTAGCGGTTGCTCTTCCTTTATTTAAATTTTTTGATCTTTTGAACAGTTCTATAGGTATACATTATGAGGAATTGTTCAACTTTTCCCTCAAATTTTTCCACTTGTCTTAAAATTTTTTATTGAGTAGTCTATATTTTCCCTCTCATCATAGGTTACAAAGATACCTCAAGTCTTAGAATTTATTAGATCTAAGAATTCCTGACAGTTATTATTGTTTTCAATATGCTCAATATATAAATTGGCAGTTCTAATATCGCATGATTACTTGCATAATCACAAAATCAAGTTTAAAGGAATGATAGGTAACAAATAGAGTAAATAAAATAAAAACGTTACATTCCCACAACCCACTAAGGTGTTAACCTTAGTGTGTATCTATGTATCCATATATCCTTTCAGATCCTTTCCTCTGTGTGTATATACACATACGTGCATGTACATGTATGTTTTACCAGGATGAAGTTACATAAATACTGTTCTTTAACCGACGAGGCTCTAAGCAGGGTCCAATCCAGGATCACGCATTGTATCTGCTTGTTGTATCCCTTAAGTCTCTTTGAATTAGCACAGCTTCCCCGACACCCTACCTTCTCTATTTTTATTTTATTTTACTTTTTATTTTTAATGACACTGACTTGTTCAAGAAGCCAATTGTTCTGCAGAACATCTCCCCTCCTAGATTTGTCTGATGGCTTCCTTGAGGTTTCACCTGCTGCTCTATCCCTGGTGAACTGAAGTCGCTTCTGACGGCTCGCTGGGTTTCAGTTAAACTCGTTCGCTTACCTCCTGGGTGATACTAAGAACTTCACACTGTGTACGCCATGCGTCTGTGATAGTGCCTTACCATGATGGCAGTCTGATCTCTCCATCCTGCAGCTCTGTTGCAACTAGAAAGTAGCTGGTGTGAGCGTGGGCTTTTGAAAAGAACATCAGTATCCTAATTCCATCATCTCGTTCAGTGTTTAAAAACAATGGTGTGCTGTGGAAATTCCCCTGTGTTTCAGTAGACTGTATACCTCTCTGAAATCCCAAATTCTATAACCAGTTCATACTCAGGATTAGCAACAAATGCTCCTCTTCATGCAACACTGTTCCTGAGCATAGTTCACCAGTTCTGACTTTGTTTTAAATACAATAAATGCCTTTCCCGGGTCTGTAGACACTCCTTTGGCTAGTTCTAGCGCTTTGTCAAGTTGTACAGCATTTGAAACTTAGGAAGTTTCCTGGTAGAAGCAGGAGGTAATCAGGAAACAAACAAAAAACATATTAGAACCTTTGGGAACATATATTCAAGCTTTTAAGTGAATATTAGATGCAGGGACTGTAAAATAGAACGATAATAAAAACATTTGAAAGAAGAAATGTGTCCTTTTTAACTGTTTGTTTTTGAGATGGAAAACTTAATGCAAAATTTGTATCTTATTACAGAAATTGAAACGAGCTCATGCAAATTAATCTCCATTGTACCCGTAAAAAAGAAATTAAAAGCACTAATGTCGCATGTGGTGTATATACAGTAACATTTCCTAAATATCTTCTGGGTCTAAAACTAGGAATGATACTCAATGCTTCCTTTTCCTCAGGCTACGGTATCATAGGATTCAATTTTGAATCTGATAGTGGAGGCGTTTCTGTAGCACAATAGCCCACAGAGGAAATGGAGGAAGAAGAAAACAGCCAGATTACTGAAGCAGAGACAAACGAGACATTTCGGTTAGATGTTCATTTCTGGGCCTTCTTTCTTTGGTAGACAGAAATTAATTGAGCATCTAATTGTGTCCATTTCAGGGGCACACCATCTTTTACGGTTGAAATTGACCATTTGTTGATGGCCCATCCTTAGTTTTTTAATTCGGAGGACAATTTTCTAAGCTCATTTGAATGGCATGAGTAGAAATATATTGCAGATCTAGCAAACTGTACACTTTTAATTAGCAGATTTATAAGACCCCATTCTGTGTTTCAAGTAACAGCACATCTTAAATATTTAACACTAGGTATTGGAATAGTGTTTTCTTATCCCTCTCTTTTATGCTTATTAAATTTTGGATTTCCATCAAACTTATCTCAAAGAAAAAGCCGCATTATTATTTCAAGACGTGGAGACCTCAGGTACAAGCCGTTTCACAATCCGCATAGTAAGAAAGCCACTTTTGAAGCTGCCTCATTAGCAGACGGGATTCTGAATCACTGAACCAAAGGGCGTCCCTCAACCGCCAGCATCTGCCGTAGAGATCAGGACTGTTTGCCAGACTTTCTGATTCCAGCCCAAAACCCTGGACATACTCTTGACTGGGGTTGGGACAGCTACCATTTTCCTGGAATGTAATGAAAACGTCTGATTTATCAGCCAAAGCCTCGGATAGGTTATTTATATTCTTTGAAGAATATGTCTGCCTTGCTCAGATCAGCTTAGGATCTGCAGGTCCCTCCGTCCCGAGAGTCGAGCTTGGCCTCCCTTTTCATCCTGATCTACAGCGAGTTCACTAGGTTAGGGGTTCGCTCTTTAAACAACTCTCCACGATTCTGAAAGGAATTTGAGGGAAATAATTCTAACAAATCCTCCAGCTCGAGTTTTGTTAGGGCAGCCGTGAAACTAAGGCCCTGCCTGCAGATAGTGGACAATCAGACTCCTAAGTTTCTCTGCCTCTGTGAATACACATGTGAAAGGAAGGAGGTTGGGGTTGGGGACACGGGGGTGGGAAGTGAGGTGTGGAGGAGGAGAGGCCGTTGAGTGACTTTGTATGGATCTTTCCCTCCTGGTGAATGAGGACACCTGAGGCCAGCATCAGTGTCGGGACTCCTGCCTCCACCCCACAGCTACTGAAGCTGGGGCAGGGAACTCCCATGTCCCAGTGGCTCATCTACCAAGGCCATGACGTAATTCCTTGGCCTGGAAGTTTTCTGATCTGTGAACAGTTGAACCCAAGCCAAAGTGTTTGTTCGCTTTTCACTTGCCAAAGTATTAAATTGAAACAATTCAGAAGTGCCTGGATTAAAACTTAAACTGCTGTCCCCCCATCCCATTCCTCTCCCCAAAGGTAACTACATATCTAGGTTTTTGTTTTGTTTTTTTTTCAGATTGGCACCTGAGCTAACATCTGTTGCCAATATTTTTTTTTTTCTTCTTCTTCTTCTCCCCAAAGTCCCCCAGTAGATAGTTCTATATTCTAGTTGTAGGACCTTCTGGCTATGCTATCATATCTAGGTTTTTATTCCTTCCTTTTTCTATGTGTGAGAGAGTGTGGATGTGCATTTCTGTGATTTTTTTTTTTTTTTTTTTGAGGAAGATTAGCCCTGAGCTAACTGCTGCCAATCCTCCTCTTTTCGCAGAGGAAGACTGGCCCTGAGCCAACATCCGTGCCCATCTTCCTCTACTTTATACGTGGGACGCCTACCACAGCATGGCGTGCCAAGCGGTGCCACGTCCGCACCCAGGATCCGAACTGGCGAACTCCTGGCCGCTGAAGCGGAACGTGCAAACTTAACTGCTGTGTCACCGGGCTGGCCCCTATTTCTGTGATTTTTCAGTTTACAATATGTTTTAGAATTAGGTGGATCTGCGTATGCTTATATAGCAAGACTTTCAAGATATATTATTAAGTGGAAAAAAAGCAAGATATGCAGCAATATATACAAAATGATTCCATTTCTGTAAATTTAAAAAAGTTTGTGCATATATATGTTGAGATATTAATAAACCCCTTCCAGAGCTATTACACAAGAAATTAACAATAATTAAAGGGGAAAAAGAGAAACGTTTCCTTTTAAACTTTTTGTACTAAGTGAAGTTTTTCTTTGTCAAATTTAAGTATTACTTTTAATTCTAACTTTCTTTCCCTAATTCACATAATATTTGGGAGTGCGCAGTGAGTGGGTGGAGAGAAAACATGATGTCCTCAAAATCTTTCCTCCTTGGTACATATCCATCCACCTCATTCTTTTTTTTTTCTCCCCAAAGCCCCAGGACGTAGTTGTATATCCCAGCTGTAGGTCATTCTAGTTCTTCCATGTGGGATGCTGCCACAGCATGGCCTGATGAGCTGTGCGTAAGTCTGTGTGCAGGATCTGAACCAGCAAACCCCAGGCCACCGATGTGGAGCATGTGAACTTAACTACTTGGCCACTGGGCTAGCCCCACACCTCATTCTTTTTATTGGTGCATAGTGCTCCATAGTAAGGCTGTACCATGATTTATTTAACCACTAATGGACATTTAGATTATTTCTAATTTTTTGCGACTACAAATAATTCTGTGTTAAACATCATTGAACATTAATCATTATGCATATGTGGAGTATTTCTATAATATAGTGTAATTGATCTTCTGTAGTATAAATGGCCAGGAGTGAAATTGCTGGGTCAGTGGGTATGTGCATTTTTCATTTTGATAAATTTTGTCAATTTGCTCTATAAAAGGGTTGTATTAATTTACGTTTCCACAAATTAGATCTGAGTGCATATTCTTTCACACCTTGCCAACTCTTGATAATATCTGGATAAAATTTTAAAAATTTCTGCATTTAAAAAATTTGAGAGGCTGGCCCGGTGGTGCAGCAGTTAAGTTTGCACATTCCGCTTCAGTGGCCTGGGTTCGCTGGTTTGGCTCCCAGGTGTGGACATGGCACTGCTTGTCAAGCCATGCTGTGGTAGGCGTCTCACATATAAAGTAGAGGAAGATGGGCACGGATGGTAGCTCAGGGCCAGCCATCCTCAGCAAGAAGAGGAGGATGGGCAGTAGATGTTAGCTCAGGGCTAATCTTCTTCAAGAAAAAAAAAAATTGAGATTCTCATCGAAAGAAGCTTATTTTTGTCCAGATGACCTGAAGAAATATTAACAAAACTTAAGGTGATTTCTTCAACTTTTATGTGCATTTGCAAATTATGATAAAACCAAAAAGAAAAAATATAAAGGGAAATAAATGTCTACCTGGATGGTTTTGTGTTTTCTTTTCTGTCTGGCGAGTCTATCCTGTAGTCACATTGACTCACCAAGCTTGTTATAGCTGATCCAATAGAGCGAGTAAAGAAGCGTCATTGCCACATCCCAAGACGTGACCAGGCTCTGCTATCAGGATGGTGAACAGGCTTCACCGTGCTGTGGATGATATGCAGCTCTTTCCCCCACACCATTTCCAGTTTAAATAATCAAAATATTGCGTGGAATTATTTCTATTTTCAGTCAGACCATTTATTTTACATATCAGGTCAAAAAAATTACGCAAATTGTTTACATTCATTTTAGCCTTCTTTTCTCTACCTTTCCCCATGTTTTGCATTTTAAAACAGCCTTATTGAGATATAATTTGCATACCATGCAACTCACCAATTTCAAATGTGCATTTAAAATTCAATGGCTCTTAATATATTTGCAGAGTTCTGCAACCATCACCTTGATAAATTTAGAACATTTTCATTACCCCCAAAAGAAACTCTGGACCCATTAACTGTCACCTCCCCCATCCACCCCAGCCCTCTCTTCCCCCTCCCCTCCCCTTTTTTTGTTTTTAAAGATTTTTTATTTTTCCTTTTTCTCCCAAAGCCCCCTGGTACATAGTTGTGTATTTTTAGTTGTGGGTCCTTCTAGTTGTGGTACGTGGGATGCCGCCTCAGCATGGCTTGATAAGCGGTGGCATGTCCGCACCCAGGATTCGAGTTGGCGAAACGCTGGGCTGCTGAAGCAGAGCGCACGAACTTAACTACTCGGCCACAGGGCCGGCCCTCCCTCCCCTTTTTAAGACATCTCTCCCAAGATCTTTTTCTATGTCTCTAATGAGTTTTCTGGATTTACCCAGACCCTCATCTTTAGGAAATTCAGAACTATCAGTCAAACCCAGTGTAGTGTGTGTGGTACTGAGGAACACAAGCAAAACACCCCTTGGTTATTTTTCTTCAGTATCCTAGTCATGAGAGAATATTTGCATCAGTGCATGTTTAGATTAGGAAGAAGCACATGTTTCCAGAGTGAAGGATGGAGAGACTCTGAAATACAAGATCAAAGCGACTAACAGCTGTTGGGCACCACCAAACACTGCCCATGATATTGGCACAGCACCCCACAGTTTGCAAAGCACTGCCCAGTTGGGAATGACACCAGTCAGTGTCCAGTGCTGTCCCTCTGAGAATGTACATGGCTTTCATGGCTCTTTAATTCAAATCCTTTTGTTCTCAAAGAACTTTATGTACCAATGAGATGGATTAGCTTCATTTACAGCAGGTCTGTGACTCTTCAGAAATTCAAAAGCATAATCTCCTACAAGACACACCACTCCTGCTGCAGCAAGGTGAGTAAATTCCTGAAGGAGGTCTAGCCAGTAATTGCTTTGAAATGGCCACTAAAACTGTGGGATATTAGGTTTGAGGGATCATAAGAGACACCACTCATTTGTTACTATGTGAGGTCGGCTAAGGAAGACTGGCTGGGAACCACAGTTGTTAGATTTGGCAGATTTGGCAAATTAGAAGAGGAGCTTCTCTGGCCTGGAGTGAATGTGTGGGGGGTGGGGGTGGAGATTGACGAGGAGGGGTCAAATCAGGGGAGGAGTGGGAAGAGCATTGGCCTGGGAGCCAGGAGACCTGGGTTCTGCTCCCAACTCTTTGCAGGCTTTTGAGCAAATCTCTTAATTCTTCTGGATCTCGATTCCTGAGATGCAATGATCTCCAGGTACCTTCTAGCCTCCTAAAATTCTGAGACAAAATCCCAAGCATGAGTTTGAGAATTTGTACATTTAGAAACATATCCCCTCAATTTTATTACTGCTTGTTTAATATGCGGTTATATTTTTATTTTGCAAACTTGATTTGGATGGAGTTTTGTGATGATTGTCGTCATTATTATGCAAATAATCATTTGCAACTACCTGAATTCATGACGTGCTTCCTCCTCCTAATACACTAGATGGCACTATAGGCGAGGCAAATCAAGTTAGAATGGGGAGAAACTGACTACATTGCTAATTTTGGTAATCAGAAAGACTTCAGTCTTCTCCAAGAGTTGCTGTTGTCAACATCTTCAGAAAGATGAGTGAAAACTGCCAGTGTTGGACATCTTAATATCAGGATAATGTCGTTTTGTATAGTGGCTTTCAAACTTTGTTACTGTGACCAACTTGTAAGACATCTTAGACTGAGATCCAGTACACACACACACACACACACACATGCACACACACATATGCAAATGCAACAAAATTTCACGAAGCAATACTAAACCTTCTTACCTGTTACGCATTTTGTGATAATTCTACTGCATTAACCTGTACTGCTTGTAATCTAAGTTGATTTCACGACCTGCAGTTTGAAAAAAACAACTATCTAGTGAACCTATCAAGATATATCAGTCTCTACTTAGCACTTGGCACCATGGCAGGTACTCTGGGCGACTTGAAGAAATATTTAATGATACTTCCATCTTGTGGGAAAGAGAAGAGTTACTTTGCAAGACGTTTGAGAGCGACCTGTAAGACACTGTGAAATTATGCCCACGGGCTAGAAAGCAGTGGAAGCAGATGATTAAAGTAGAGATTGTATGGAACAGCTGGATCATATGGAAGCCTTTGCTCTGATGTGAACTTTTGTTGAGGAAATTACATAGTTTGGAAGAAAAGTAGTCACAAAAAATAAAGCATATTCTATTAATATAGAGTTCAAAAATGTGAAAACTAAACAATATGTTTTAAAGGAGGCATACACAGTTGGTAAAACCATAAGAAAAAGGGAATGATTAGTATAAAAGTCAGGATGGTAGTTACTTCTGGTGGGAGGTAGAGAAACCTCTGAGAGGAGCATGTGAGGGAATTTCGAAGATACTGAAGGTGCTTGGGGTCTTTCCCAGGGTGGTGTCTGTTTTTATTATTATTATTATTAAAAATGAATGGATGTTTTATACACTCTTCTATATGAATTATATGTTCATAATAACAAATACAAAATAGCAAAGAAGATTACTGTAATTGCCTTCTCGATCTTTATTCCTTCTTGGTAATTCGCTTTCTGGCGTGGTAACCCTCCCTAACTAAAGGGGTCTCATCAAAGACAGAGGGAGAAATGTACCCTGTGTCATTTTTTCAGAATGGCCTGTTATGCATTTTAAAGCTCTCCTGATGTCAGATCTGTCCGTGAGGATGAATTTTGATTTTAGAAATAGTCAAATCTGCTAATAAAGTGTGTTCTTAAATTGGATGAGGCATAACTTCAAATAACAGGACTATCCAAAAACAGAGAGTTGGTTAAGTTGTTGTACATTATCTGCGGTCATTAATTAATGAAGTTATGTTTTAAAAAACTTTTAATTACTTGGAAAAATACTTACAAAGTGTTTTTAAGAAAAAAAACAGGTTATCAAAACACATGAGAAGCTTATGTAGTAAGAAGACTGAAGGAATGTGACCAAAAGGTTTTGTTTTTTTCTTACGTCTTTGTGTATCGTCCTAGTTTTCTACAGTAGCCACATACTATTTTTGTAAATGTGGGCTAGAGGAAGACTGTGGTTATTGATCTACACTGAAGACAATGTTTTTTCTTCAAGATTGGCCCTGAGCTAGTATCTGTTGCTGATCTTTCTTTTTCTACTTCTCCTTCTCCCCAAAGCCCCCCAGTACGTAGTTGTATATTCTAGTTGTGGCATGTGGGGCGCTGCCTCAGCATGGCCTAATGAGCGGTGCTAGGTCCACGCCCAGGATTCAAAGTGGTGAAGCCCTGGGCCACCAAAGTGGAGCACGTGGACTTAACCACTTGGCCACTGGACTGGCCCAATGAAGACAATTTTAAATGTTTTGAGTGATGGAATAAAAGCATGGCCTGCCAACATGACTGCTTTGAAGAGTGACTCCATTTAAATACATCGGGTCTGACATATTTCTTTAACAATGTCACTACTTTAAAAAAATTACACATTATTTTTTAGAGCAGTTTTAGGTTCGCAGCAAAGTTGAGTGGAAAAGACAGAGAATTCCCATATTTCCTCTGCCTGTACTCATGCACAAGCTCCTTCACTATCAATATCCCACATCAGATGAACCTCATTGACACATCATTATCACCCAAAGTCTGTAGTTTACATTAGAGTTCACTTTTGGTGGTGTACATTCTATGGATTTGACAAATGTATAATGATGTGTATCCACCATTATAATATCATGCAGAAGAGTTTCACTGCCCTAAAAATCTTCTGGCTCTGCTTCCCTCCCTCTCCTCTAACCCCTGGCCACAACTCATCTTTTTATTGTCTTCACAGTTTTGCCTTTTCCAGAATGTCGTGTAGTTGGAATCATACAGTATACAACCTTTTCAGACTGGCTTCTTTCACCTAGTAATATGCATCTAAGTTTGCCCCAAGTGTTTTCATGGCTTGGTAGCTCCTTTCATTTTAGAGCTGAAGAATATTCCATTGTGTTGATGTACCACAGTTTATCTATTCACCTACTGAAGGACATTGTGGTTGCTTTTTGCGATTATGAGTAAATCTGCCATAAATGTCAGCGTGCAGGTTTGAGTGTAGACATAAATTTTCAGCTCTTTTGGGTAAATACTGGGTCCTATGGCAAGAGTATGTTTACTTTTGTAAAAAATCACCAAACTGTCTTCCAAAGTGGCTGTACCATTTTGCATCCTCACTAGCAATTAACGTTGTTAGTGTTTTGGATTTTCACCATTCCAACAGGTGTGTAGTGGTATCTTGTTGTTTTAATTTGCCATATCCTGATGACATATGATGTTAAGTATCTTTTCATGTGTTTATTGTCATCTGTGTATGTTCTTTTGTGAAGTGTCTGTTCATGTCTTTTGCCATTTTTAATTGGATTATTTGCTTTTTATTGTTGAATCTTAAGAGCTCTTCATATATTTTGGATAACAGCCCTTTATCAGATGTGTCTTGTAAATATTTTCTCCTAGTCTAAGTCACTAGTGTTTATGTTACATATTTTATTACTTTGAAGATTGTAATTTTCCTTTAATCTCCTTTTCTGTTGGACTTCTGAGAACACTGATTTTTATTTATTTTAGACTAAATTCAAAGCAAAACATTTAACTAACAGCATCAATAAAACAACAAATGTGTGTAAAGCTGTGTA
Source organism: Equus caballus (assembly GCF_041296265.1). Lineage (NCBI taxonomy): Eukaryota > Metazoa > Chordata > Mammalia > Perissodactyla > Equidae > Equus > Equus caballus. The sequence continues at coordinate 74,340,135 of NC_091691.1, forward strand.
ATAAATAAAATGCAAATTCATTTTTAAAAACAGTAACTACCTTTTGAATGGCAGAAAACAACATAAGTTTTGGTTGAATAAGTGAAACTTTGTTTTACTTGCTGTGTTTTCTAGCAATCTGAGTAAAAGCTTATCACCTTAAGCAACAACATTTTATTTGAATTGTTTTGGATGGATATCTTTATAAAATAGGTTTAGAGTGTTTTACATGCCTCCTTAAACAGCAAATATTGAACGTAATTGAACCTCTTCATTATGACTTTGAATTGAGAGAATAGTGCATTCAAAAAACAAGAAGCAAACGATGTGGAAAAGGAACAATCAGAGAATAAGAACAAACTCTTGGAAATTAAAAATACGATAGTCTAACTAAATTCTGTAGAATGGTTCAAAGACAAGGTGAAGGAAATTGCCCCCAAAAATAGAAAAAAGAAACAAAGAAATGGGACACTATAGGAAAAAAAAAAAGAATCCTAAAAGATTAATCTGGGATACGCCCCATTCAATTAATAGAAGTTCTTAAAAAAAGGAAAAGAAAACAGAGAGGAGTGATTTATCAAAGAAATAAAAGAAATTTTCTAAGAATGGGAGCATGGGAATGTCCCGCTTGACAACAGCCAGCACAGTGAATGGAAAAAGACCCGCACCAAGGAAGTTGTATAATTTAGAACACCAGAGTTCAAAATAAGATGCTAAAGGCTGCCTGGGCAGAAAATACACATTACATGCAAAGGAATAAGAATGGCAATGCTATGCCCTTTCAAACTATCACATTTAAAGTAGAATCAAGACACTTTTGGCCGTGCAAATTCTCAACCACATTTATCTCTGTGTACCTTTACTCAAGAGGATGCAAACTGCTAAATGAAGCGAGTGAGCAGTAAAGGAGAAGACTCCATTTCTAGGGGATCCAATGCAGGGAAATTTCAAAGACCCTAGACCCTAGAGGGAGGGGGATGTGTAATTGACATACTATCCGGTGTATTTGATGGTGTAGAAAGTGATATGAGGGACTTTTACAGATGTGTTGGTGTTTGAAAATTAGCTATAGGTATATAGAAAGTTAGCCAAATTTAAAAAATGAGGCAATTATTCTTCTCAGAAAGATAATTTTGTACAGAAGTGGAAAAGTAACCACAGTACTTTTTTATACCATCATAATAATGTCATCACTGAATATTGATATAACTGTATGAGGAGGGGTGGGTGAGAATTGTGTAAGACAGCTTAATCCTCATCTACCTTAACAGAAAGTGAAGAGTTAATGTCTAGTATTCATATATCATGAAACAGTGGTATATTTAGAAACGTGGAGGTAAATAGCAGAAACAGAGAACGTAATTAAGGTTGTTGCTTCCAAGGAGTGAGTGGGGGGGTCGAGTAATGGAGTGGGGCAGAAGACCATTTTTTAAAAAAAATTTATAGTACTATATTATTCAGCCTTAAAAAGGAAGAGATTTTGACACACTGTGACATGGGTGAACCTTGATGACATTATGATGAGCGAAATAAGCCAGACACAAAAGGACAAATACTGTGTGAGTCCACTTATATGGGTTCCTGGAATAGGCAAATTCATAGAGGCAGAGAGTGGAATGGGGGTTGCCAGCGATTGGGGGGAGGGGAACAGAGGTGAGGAGTTATTGTTTAATGAATACAGAGTTTCAGTTGGGGAAGATAAAAAAGTTCTGAAGATGGATGGTAGTGATGGTTGCATAATAATTTGAATGTACTTAGTGCCACTAAACTGTACACTTGAAAATGGTCAAAATGGTAAATTTTGTGCTATATATATTATATCACAGTAAAAATGCAACTTAAGGGGCCAGCCCCCGGCCGAGTGGTTAAGTTCACACACTCCGCTTCAGCAGCCTGGGGTTCACTGGTTTGAATCCTGGGCATGGACCTAGCACTGCTCATCAATCCATACTGAGGCGGCGTCCCACACAGCACAACTAGAAGCACCTACGACTAGAATATACAACTATGTACTGGGGGGCTTTGAGGAGAAGAAGAAAAAAAAACAGGAAGATTGGCAACAGATGTTAGCTCAAGGCCAATCTTCCTCAAAAACAAACAAACAAACAAAAAGAAAGTTAAGTTAAAAAAAAAGCAACTTAAAAAGAAAAAAATTATAATGCTATTTGATTTTTAAACAACTGTACATATGGTTGGTTGGTTTGTTTTTTTAAAGATTGGCACCTGAGCTAATAACTGTTGCCAATCTTCTTCTTTTTTTTCTGCTTTTTCTCCCCAAATGCCCCCCAGTACATAGTTGTATATTTTAGTTGTGGGTCCTTCTAGTTGTGGCATGTGGGACACTGCCTCAGCATGGCCTGACCAGCCGTGCCATGTCCGCCCCCGGGATACGATAGGCGAAACCCCGGGCCACCGAAGCCGGGCGCATGAACTTAACCACTCGGCCACAGGGCCGGCCCCTTTACGTATGTTTTAATTTTATTACATTAAATTTTAGAAAGCTTTGGACGAATGCCTGTAAAGTTTTCATATGTGTCATGAGCGTGAGTGTCTGTGCATAGATTGTATGATGAAATCTGGGCCACCAGGGGTCTTTTTTACTTTTATCCAGTTCTTACCTGTGCTCTCCTTAGACGAAGATGTTAGATGACTTATTTTCAAATAAGGGAAGTATTATTGAAAGTAAGTGTTTTATGAATACATTTCAGGGGAATTTGAGATCTCAGATAAGTAAACACAGCACAATGTACAAATTCATCCAGCTTGAATAAGGACGTTATTACGCAGGGATGTCCCTTTTATGGCCCCTACTGCTCTCAGGGGATATTCTAAACGCTGGGCTGTGCAGTCTCCCTGGGTGGTCTGTTGGAACTGTCTCCACGTTTGTGCAGAGACTGGGTGGGACTCTGAGTGGACCTAAGATGTAGCAGCAGGTAAGTACCTGTGAAGTCAGAGCTGATTTCTGGCTCATGAGTTTATCTTTATCATCACATCCTTAACCTGGTCCATGTAGGAATGTGTGTGTTCATTTCTTTGTGGTTACCAGCAATAAAGTGCTAATTAGCTTGGCAGTAAGAGTTTAACTAGTAAAGCACAATCCTAATTTAAATCATTATGTCTTCAGTTTATAATCGAGAAGGCAGCTCCAAGAAGAAAATAACAATGGAAAACAACTTTATATGTCCTTCGAGACCTCAAAATGCCTTCCAGCCTTTAAGTCAGGCTTCTTGGTTTTGACAGGTTACATTTACCTTCAGGGGTTTATTGCTATAAAAGGAATGTTATATCTCATTGTCGTCCCATCTAAATTTTCCTTTTTGTTCACAGTACGAGATGAGGACAGAAGCACGACGAAAAAATCTTCTTATTTTGATTTTGCATTATTTAACACAAGAAGGGTATGTTATCTTACAAATATTTACACAGATGATTCCTCTTTGACTTCTACTTTTCCAGACATATACTTTTAAAAACAATTAATAGACTTTATTTTTTAGAGCAGTTTTATATTTACGGAGAAATTGAGCAGAAAGTGCAGAGAGTTCTCATTTACTGGCAACTCCCTACCCCCACCCAGTCACCCCTATTATTAACATCTTACGTTGGCGTGGTACGTGTGTTACAATTGATGAACCAATGTCGATATATCATTATTAGCTAGAGTCCATAGTTTACATCAGGGTTCACTCTTGTACAGTTCTCTGAGTTTTGACAAATGCATAATGTCATCCATCCACCATTGTAGTCATAGCACACAGAATAGCTTCACTGTCCTAGAAATCCCCTCCGCCCACCTATCCTTGCCCCGCCCCCACAACAGAGACCCAGACTTGTACTGCCTCATTTGCCTAGATATTTTCCACGTGATGCAAAGCTACCCAGCTCATGAGATACTTTCCCTTTGTTCAGGTTTGAAGAGAGCGTAGGTCTTTCAAATGAGGTTCCTGGGGTCCCATTCCTGGCTCTGTACACAGAAATAATGCTCCTATTCCTCATTTTTCCGTCCCTCAAAATAAAAGTGTTACATTTACCTGGACCATCTATGCTCAGTTCTGTTTTCCGTGCGATGCCCGTTCTATAACTGGCAAGAGGAGGAAATTGGAAGGCACTTGAGTTTGGCTACCTACCTCCTTTAAAAAGGAGCAAGCCCTTGCAATGAAGGCTGCTGACATGCTGGGTATTGTGAGAGGAAGAGAACTGATCCACAGTGTCTGAAGGGTACTGTTTAGAGCTTCCTTTCTTTTCAAGTTTCAGCCAGGAAGAAAATATTTAGGTTGCAGGTTTAGGGCTTAAAACTTTTGAGTTAGAGCAGTGCTGTCAACTGGAGTGATTTTTGCCCCTGGGGGGTCATTTCGTGATTCTGGAAAACTTTTTGGCTGTCCCACTGGCATCCAGTGGGTAGAGGCCAGGGATACTGCTAAATATCCTTCAACGTGTGGGACAGCCCCCACAACAAAGAGTTATTTGGCCCCAAATGCCAATTATGCCAAGATGGAGAAATCCTTCGTTAGAGCATGAAGAATCAACCAGCTACTGGCATTTTCCCAAAAGGCTGAATGAGCGTCTCTTCTTCCGAGACACAGAGTAGCTGCTAGTGAATCAGGGAGCTGCTGTGACTAAAAGTCAGATCTGAGAGCCCACTAGCCCTAGAGTTGGGGCGGAAGGGAGGAAAGAGATGAGGCGGGCCGAGGCAGCTGAGAGGGAAGCGAGAGTTCATCGTTGTTTCTCGGAACCAGCCAGCAACAGCCGTTTTAAATAAACCTATCTCCCTCTCCAGGGGAATGAGCATTCGAGAGACCTTGAGGAACTTTTAAATTTTATGGGAAGTATTAAGGTCCCCATTTTACACTTGAAGAAACTGAGACTTAGGGGAGTCAAGGAGCTCACTAAAAGTCAGCTGGCTCTAAGTGGGGGCACTTTCTAGGCCTGTCTCCCTCCAGAAGCCTTCTAGGGTCCTGTTCCTTTGCTCCAACGTGGAAGGTCTGATTTTCTCTGAGGATCACCTCAGGAAGATCAAAATGTGGGTGGGCCATATTTCTTGAGGTTTTTAATTCTTTTAAATATGGCGTTTTAAAGTCAGAAAATGAAATCTCTGCAACTGTACTTAAGCATTCTTTTATGACTCAAGTCATTAAAGGATTTGAGTTTTTCGCCAAAATTTCGGATGCATGCGTTTTGGGGACTAATTATAACACTGCACCTTTGAGCAAACTTTGTTAGTGAGTAACCTGATTTATTTTCTCCCCCTGACTGATCATGTAAGATCTTTAATTACAAAATGTGGCCTTTCTCATAACACTTCAATATCACAATTTTGGAAATGGCTTTTTTCCCCACTATAAACGTGATGGGCTGCACCATCTTTAACATAAAAACATTTCTCAGTCCGCTTACTTTGAAACACACAGTTCTATCAAACACTTCTCTTTTCAGTGTTGGGGATTTAAATTTTACTTAAATAATAAACAACTCATTCTTTCCTCGTCACCACCAGTCTCAGACTAGAGAAATGAGTGCTTCCTCTCAGACGGTTAGCAGGCAGACCAGTCAACTGATGCTCAACTGCTAAATCTCTGTGTCCACACACAGAAGTGGGGTAGAAGCGAGAGCCCAAGCAGAACAAGGCTGAATTTGGTCCTCTCTGTGCCTCTGTTTCTCCATCTGGAATAAGGGGATGTTCTTGAAATTGATGAGCCAGGCGGTGGGTTGTTCCTCACCATTCACCACCCATCTATGGAAAGCAGTTCCAAGGGCAGCATGGTGCCAGGTGTCTGCTTTGAGATAAGGGCTGGTGGGTTAGCCTGGTAGGAAGGGCTTCCTGGATAGGCACATGGTCTTGGGAGGCAGACTGCCTTGGTTCAAATGCCCACTCTACTCCTTGGTAACCAGTGACCGTGGGCAAGTTACTTATTCTCTTTTTTCCTCAGTTCCCTTGCCTATAAAATGGAGTAATGGGAGGTGGTGTTCAAGTATCAGGTAGATGCTGTTAGTATGAGAACTAAATATGTGACATGCTTAGTATAGTGCCTGACACAAGGTAAGCACGTATGAGCACTTGCTCATTTTACTATGGAGGATGTGGAATTTGGATTTTACGCTTTTAATACCGAACCTGGTTCATCAAAGAACTTAAAGCAATTGGAATGTGGGTTTGGCCCATTTTGCTTTATCTTTTTATTAAATCTCAGCTCCATTAAAATAATCCTGGGCTAAGACACCTCAAGGCTGTGTTTTCTAAGTGTGTGGAACAGTGGTTCTGCAGAATGTTAATAGATGTTACGTTAAGAGAGTTTTGTGATCAAATAAGCTTGGCAAACATTGGGTAAAACTAAGTTAAACAGATTCCCTTATTTCAGGACTTCTCAGATCATCTGCTTGACTAATGTGCAATGGGAACATCTGTGCTAATGTCACAGTATTCAGGGTTTTGCAAACCAGTTTGAACAAGGAACACATTTTTTCACAGGCCATCTTTAGGGACTAGTTTTCCATGGAAAACTTTGAGAAATGTTGCCTTCATAGATTAATCGACTCTTATAAAACTTGAACTCATCTTACAAGAGCCCAGGACTGTAAGCATAGTGTTAATAGATGCTCAGTACATGTCGTTTGAATAGCCACTGAGGAACTTACTGGCATGTAGATGGGTAGAATAATTAGAAAGCAAGGCACAGTCGTTTACACAGATAATTCTTGATTTTTATTGTAATATATTTTGTATTCCAGAAACTCTATCAGAAAGTAGAACTGTAAAAACAAAAAGCCAGAAAAACAAAAGTCAGACTAGCTATCCCTTCTCCTGCAGGTGCTGTTGCGGCCTGGAGAGCTTACTGCGTGTTTACAAAGCATGCATTTCCCCTTTCTGCCACAAGATGGCCCCTTGCATCTCGAGTCAATGTGAATTCTGCTAGAGTTGCATTTTCCTGAGACCTGCTGGGAAAGGGACTTAGGAGTGAGTTATCAAGATGAAAAGCGAACTATGGGTGTTTTTAAGGACATATCAGTGGCAGAAAAATAGACCGCCTTTAACAAAATACTAAGAATTTAGCAAAGAAGATAGATGATTGTGGATTGGAATAAACAATTAGAGAAAGCTTTGTAGAGAAGGCGATGTGAGCTGGTCTTGAAAGATGTGTAGAATGTGGATAGACAGATGTGATGGACGAGGACATTCTAGGCAGGGGCAGAGAGAGAAGGGGTGTGGCATGAGCGGACAGTTAGGGAAACATAAAGAGCAGAGTTTGGATGCGTGGGGGAGAGTTGGTAAAATCAGACAGTGGATGGTCATGGATGCTGGCTCTTGTAAGACTACAGGTGCATCTCTCTGGCCTGAGTGCTTGTTAAGAGCTTTCCCATCTCCTGCCGTGCTCTGCTCATTACTGCTCGCTCCTCTTCCTGGAGTCCTGTCCTGTCTGTTGGTTAAGAACCTCTAGCGGCTGCTCTTGCCAAGCCTCTCAAGTTCAGACCTCATTCAAGCTCAAACAGGGTAACAGAAACGTACAGAAGCAATCTATACTTATTCCCCAGATCAATTAGTTTAGGAAATACGGGGCCTGCCATCACCTATTCTTGTAATTTTTGTTTAAGCGAAAACTCCGTGATCCTGGAAAGAGTTCAGAATATAATGTGATGTCAGTAAAGACCACAAGTAATAGTGTGTGTTCCCATCTTCCGTCATTTTTTTTTCCTGCTTTACCAGTGCAGATATGTAAGTCTATGTGTGTTTAGTCATTGAAAAGTGTTTGGAAAAATAGAGAAAATGTTGATAGTCATTATCTCTGACTGGTTGAATTTTCTTTTGACTTATGGGTATTTTTTAATTTTTTCTTAAGTGAGCATGTATTACTTCATGCTAAACACAAATTATTAATAAAAAAATTGATTTAGTTTTTCTCTCTGTAAAATGGGGATTAAGACGTAATGCAGAAGCCTAATGAGCCATCAATAAGTACAGAAGCTGACTGACTACAGTTCATTGACGTTTGCAAATTCTTTAAAATTAGCAAGGTCGTTGGACATAATCTCTTTTAAGAAACCTCTTTTAAGAAAGTTCAATCTTCCAACTGGCCTGAATCTGGGCCAGGGAAGAGAGCACAATAAAAAAAAAAAAAGGTTTTCTCCTTCTATCTTCCCAAGATTCAAATCAAACAGATAGAAATCTGACCTGCAGCAGGAATTCTTAATCTGAGATCCTTGGATGAGCCCCTGAAATTGTGTGCTAATTTGTACATATTGGCGCATGTGCACATTTCTCAGGAGAGAGTCCTTGATTTTAAAAAGAAGTTAAGAACCAGGATTAAGACCTGGAGAGTCTTTCCACTTTCAGAGGACTGTGAGAGAAGGCCTCTGCTTTTATCGCTAAGCTCACTTAAGTAGGACAGTCTTTACGAACAAATAAGTTGAAAATGACAGCGAAGAACCCACGGTGTAAACACTACTTACGTACAGAGGCACCTGGTAGTGTAATGTGTGACTGATGAAAAGATTACCAGAAATAATACATCCAGGTGGATGATGTCTTCTTAGGCTAAACTTCCTCGATGATGTTGACCAACATATTTTTGGAATTTCCTTCAGAGCTTATGATATATTCTTTTGAATTGCCTCACTTTTGAATTTCCACCACCTCAGTGGTGGTAAATCATACATTTTGGGGTTGAATTTGGGTTTTAGCAGTTGCAAAATGTTACCTAAAATGAATCCTGGTAAATAAAGAGGTAATCAAGTTGGGCAAATACTCATTTTTGGTTACTAATGGGTAAAGGTAAATCACAAGACTTCTTCTTTGATTTACTTATTTGACTTTTAATTACTCCCCAAAACATTTTGAACAATCATGATGTCATTGGAATAAATATGTAGCTTCCAGAGGCAACCTCTTTGAAAGACAATGTTTGGCTACATTTGATGTATATGGGCTCCTTACTCTACAGGCAAACCTCACATATTTTAGTTTTCATCTAATGTACTATTTAATATAAGCATACACTTTGTATTGAATCTCTTTGGATTTTTAATGCTGTTAGCCTTTATTCTTTTTACCCAGTTAATTTTCTTGTTTTTTTTCTTTTGTGAAACGGTCAGATATATTGATACAGCCAATGCTTTGGAGCAAGAAACTAAACTGGGCTTACGACGCTTTGAAGTCTGTGACAACGTTGATCTTGAAACTATTCTGATGGAATACGAGAGCTATTACTTTGTAAAATTCCAGAAATACCCAAAAATTGTCAAAAAGGCATCAGACCCAGGTATTTGGCTATTTTCTAGAAATTAGGCTCTATCTTGTCTTTAAGATTAGTGTTTCTTCCTCATTTTATTCCCAGATAGATGGTGCCCCCCTGTCCTGCACTGAAAGAGTAGACCAGGAAGATTATTTGGCTTCTCTTAGATCCAGTGCAGACAATTTAAACATGATCTTCTGGACATTGACGTCCCTTTATTCGTGTTGGCATTTATTTGAGGAATGTGTGTTTTAGGGCAATGAAAGCAAAACCCCAGTATATCACAGGTACTTTTTAGAAGAACGACATTACTTTCATTTCTTTAGAGGTGGAAAGAGCTGTTAGAAGAGGATAAATGACAGAAGACTTTTTTCTTGCTAGGAAGACCTATTATCTATCTTGAAAACAACATGAAAATGAGTATTGGTGAAGCTAATAGCTCATGTATAGATAATGAAATGCTTCTGAAAGCCATCAATCCAGATAATGATCAATATAATGCAAAGACCCAGTATAGGTTAGCAGTCAAGGAGGCTGGCTGGAGGAAAGATCTAAAGTGAGGGCCCTATGTTTTGTAGTAACATTGACTTAGAAGTCTGTAAGTGGGGGAAGTAATTATAAACCAAGGGAGATCATTGTCCTGTTTACAAGGCACTTGTTAAGCCACAGACTTTAACATTTCATGTGGGGACCAGGAAACCAAGAGGAACATCAATTAAAAATAGCCAGGGCCGAATCTCAGAGCTGGAAGGGCTCTGAGAAAGAAGTATTTTATCTGAGCTCCCTTTCAATGCAGGATTCAGAGCTTGGCATCCTTGGCTGGTTTTTGCATCCAGGTGTTGGTAGAGAAAGCACTGAATCCTAACCATTGGGCCACCAGGACTATTACTGACATGATCTGATTTCTAGATTGCACATTTCTAGAACCACATTCTCCTGGGATATTGGATATAATGTCTTTATTTTAAGGTAAACTGGCAGAGTATGACTGATAAATGTTCTCTGCCAGACTCATGCAATCACCCTGTTGTCCCACAGATCATAGCAAAATGGTGTCAAGTTTATGAAAACTTAATGAAATGGTAATTATAAAGCTAGCCCACATTGGAGTTGCCACTAGGTCCATAGTCTCCAACATGTTTAATATCTGAGGCCTTTGGGGCCCTGTAGGAAACGCTCATAAGGTCCTGTCCAAAATGCTCATAAGTCATTGGGTCCAAACCAAAAGGTCCTTAATATTTGGTCTTCTCCAAAACGCCCATGGAGACATTTGGCTCACGCCAAAAGGTCCTCAATATTTGGTCCTGTCTAAAATCATTTGGCATGGGCCAAATATGCTCATGGACATTTTGGACAGGACCAAATGTCAGGACCTTTTGGCATCTACCAAATATCTTATGGAAGTTTTGGGCAGGACCAAATGTCTGCTAATCGAAAAATCACTTCCTCTTAAAAATAAAATTCTTTCCTTTTCTCCCAATATTTGTTTTGCTACAGCAGAAAATAATTTGCCACAAAGAAGTGGAGGAAAGACCAGAAGGTAAAGTGAATAGTAACTCAACTTGACCAACTCAGCTCTGGGAATTTATGGGATCCCTTTCCAGAAGATTCTCCAGGGCAGCCCTGTGACTGTCTACCAGCAATACCAGACTGCGGTCATGTGACCTTGGTGGGCCCAGTCATGGGTTCCTCTCATATTACAGACAGGCCAGAGTCTGTTGGTTCTCCTGGTTTTGCCACAAATAATTTTATCCAGTGATGCTCTGTCTTTCTAAGCTGTGTGGTATGAAAAGTATGGACTTAAGAGATTAAAAGACCCAGGGTCAATTCCTGGCTTTGCTACTTATAAGCTTGGAATAAGTTTCTGACACATAACGAGTTCCAAGCACATAGTGAGCGCCCAAGAAGTATTGTGTTCCCTTTTTAAATCATACCTGTCATTTCTTTGTGCACTCCCAAATCACGTGTTCCGATTGTCTAAGGAGAATCGGGTGTTTGTTTTCCCCTCCTTTTCTCATGCTCATCTTATATTCCTTTCTCCAGCTTCTCAAATCCAAATCTCCTTTGGGACTTGTAGCATCTGATTGGAGCCCTTCTGTCTCCTGACCATTCTGGGTAGACACAAGCCTCCCCATTCTTGCCTCAGTGTCCTCCCCATTTCTCTCTTCCTGCTCCCGACCAACAGCTCTATTGTCAGAGCCTGTTCAGAAATGATCAAGAATGCAAGGGCGCTGTTGCCGAGGATGGCACAGCTCTGGGGCGTCAAGCCTGTGGATTTTTGCTATTATAATAAAGCCCAAACCTCAGGGGAAAGTTAAAGTGGGGTTCCAGTAGGGGCCACACAACCCTTCAATCAGTAAACAAAATTTTTAAAAATCTTACAATGTAATTGAAAGAAGAAAACTTAGATTGTGGGCATAAGCAACTCATCAGGTCCTCAAGAGGTGTGGTGAATTCTGCGGCCCTGATAAGTTCCCTGCTCTTGCGACTCCAGTCCTGTGTCTGCAGCCTAAGAAGGAAGGGGCAGAGGCACATCACCTTTTATAAGCGATGCCATCTGGAATCGTTTATGAAGTAGTCGTGGAGCCCATGCATGCTTCATGATCACACACACAGTAATGCTCTGCCCCAGGCTCCCTGTGCTTTGTGCTGTTCTTTAGGAACAGTTTTATTGTTTTGACCAGAGTGCTATTTTTTTATTTATAGTTTCCATAAAACTAGTCAAACTCTGGTAATAAATGATAACTACTTGTGAATAGAAACAGTGAGGAGCATTTTAAGAGGCCAGCTTTGGAACGCATTTGGGTTCTGAGTATTTTTCAGCCGTGCATTCACGCCTGGAATTTCCTCAGCGTTTCTCACCCGGCAGAGCCGTTCTGTGAGCGAAGGTCCCTGGACGGCTTTGCTTCCCTTTGCAGATGGAGCCTGTGCAACAGCTGGGCTTTCCTCAGCTCCTCTCTGAGTAGATGTTTGCACATGGCAGGCATAAAGGTTGGAAAGCAAGTGGTTGGAGTCAGGAAGGATAACTAGGAAAATAATGAATGGTGTTTGTTTATAATTTTACCCTCAAAGATAGTTATTGAGATGAGAGGTTGTGTCATGAGACTGGCTATTAGCAAATGAAAGTGCCTTTTCATAATTCTTGCATCCCACACCAGAGAGCAAGCTCACAGTTTACAGATTTGCAGATGACCCAAAGGAGGAAAGGTTATTTAATGTGATGGGTGACAGAATTAAGGTGCCAAAAGATCTTGACAGTTTGGGAGATGGGCCCAAAATAACAAGATGAAATTTAATGAAATAAGGTTTAAGCTCTAACCAGATTCACAACAAATGCTCCCCCATTACAAAATCAGAGATTTAGAAATTAGAGTTAATTGCAGATGCAATGAGAGTCAACAATGTGATGTGATTGCTGATGTGGTCTCGTGTGTTATCAATAGAAAGAAGGAGGTGACTCTATTGGTCAGAAGACAGTGGACAAAGGGAAGGTGACCAGGATGAGGAAGAATCTGGGAGCCAGTACCTTAGGAATGAGTGGAGCAACCGGAGATGCTTAGCTTGAAGAACAGAAGACTTAGGGTTGGGGGGTGGGGGTGTGTGTGGTTGGAACAATGTAATAGGGGCCTTCACTCTCTGAAGGGAGATGAGTTGAGCCAGCCCTGATGGCCTGGTGGTTAAAGTTCCATGCTCATCACTTCGGCGGCCTAGGTTCACTTCTTGATCATGGAACCATGTCACCCATCTGATGGTTACCATGCTGTGGTGGTGGCTTACATGGAGCTGCTGGAACAACTTGCAGCTGGGATGTGCAACCTTGCACTGGGGCTTTGGGGAGGAAAGAAAAAAAGAGCTAAAGGGGGATGGGGCCTTCTTTGCAGAATTCCACAGGGCACATCTAGGACTGGTGACTACAGTTAAAACAGGGTGAACTTGGTTCCATATTAGGAAAAATCATTTACATTACAGTCATTACATTTACAATCATTAGAGCTGACTGGAAATTAATTGCATTGCTTTACACATTAGTGCACTTATCTTTGGTCATGTTAAAGCAAATCTTTTTATTAGTTGCTTCCAATGGGAAATCAAAGTGGGAAAATAGAGTCCTCATTCCCTGCCAGCCCCACAAGGACATAGAGGAAAATTTAGCAATATATAACCTCACTCCATTTCTTTTCTTCTTTTTCTTTTAAAGATTGGCCCTGAGCTAACATCTGTTGCCAATCTTTGTCTTTTTTCTCCCCAAAGGCCTAGTACCTAGTTGTACATCCTAGTTGTAGGTCCTTCTAGTTCTTCTATGTGGACGCTGCCACAGCATGGCTTGATGAGCAGTGTGAGGGTCTGTGTCCAGGATCCAAGCCTGAGAACCCCAGGCCGCCGAAGTGGAGCGTGCAAACTGAACCACTCAGCCACGGGGCTGGCCCTTAACATCACTTCATTTAAAACAATGCTATTCAGGGGCTGGCCCCGTGGCCGAGCGGTTAAGTTCGTGCGCTCCGCTGCAGGCGGCCCAGTGTTTCGTTGGTTCGAATCCTGGGCGCGGACATGACACTGCTCATCAAACCACGCTGAGGCAGCGTCCCACATGCCACAACTAGATAGACACACAATGAAGAATATACAACTATGTACCGGGGGCTTTGGGGAGAAAAAGGAAAAAATAAAAAAAAATATTTAAAAAAAAAAAAAAAACAATGCTATTCATAAGGGTTTGTCCTTGTAAAATGCTTGGTATTCATTTTGTAGTTATTTCATTTTTTTGTCAGCAAAAGGCCTGAGGGACAGACATTCTTATCCCCAGTTTACAGATGAAAAACAGATGCCCTGAGAAAGTGTTAGTTGTCCACTCTTAGGACACTCACCCCAGTGGGCCCAAAACAGGGGTCACCACGTGCAGACATTTGTGGTATTGTTGGTGTGGATCGTCTTTCTGGCCAAATAGCTATGTGTTTATATTAGACACGAACAAACTTTTTCTTTCCCACAAAGAAATGGAGTTGAAATAGCAGCCCTCTGAGCCTACTTAGAATGTGGGGAGAAATAAGTCTAGCAAACCTCCTGCAAATGTTAGGACAAAAGAACTGAGAGAACCAAACAATTGATGATGTGGGAGTTCATGTTCTGCCCCCCAAGCAGGTCCTGTCACTCTCTGGATGTCATCTCCTATCTAAAAACATTCCATTATTGAATTGTATGTCTACTTATGAGGATGTCGTGAACACGTTTATTTTACATTTGTATTGATGTATAACATATATACAATGCACATATACTCCTGAAACCCCACCGCCACTCCCTTCCCAGTCAATACTCCCCATCTCCACCAGAGTTAGCAACTATGCTGACTTCCAGCTCCCTCAATTTGTTTTGCCTGAAGTGAACAATATTTGATGAAAATTTTTTTTGTTAATATGAATAATCTGTGACAATGGAGATGAGGTAAGGTTTGCTTTTTTTCCCCAAGCCCCCCTTGATGTCGATCATATGTGGCATGATGAGAGGTATTTTAAGTAGGCAGGGACACCTGGATTAAACTTCCGGACCAATCCCTAGGTTTTCTAATGTTTCTTAATTGGAGCAGGACTCCTTCCTCCCTCATACCTTCCCCTTGGCCTGCGAGCTGCTCTTTAAGGAAGGTGAGAAGAAACAATGGGAGAATGCTTGTAAAGAATGTCTTCTTGGGGACAGAGAGCTCTTTGCAGAAGGGCTGGAGCCGTGTGGTGTGAAGGGGAAATGAAGAGGGAGAGTTGGGGGCTCCAGGAGGAGGTGGACCCTCTAGTCTGGAAGAACCCAGTGGGTAGACTGGAGGGAGTCAGCGCCAGGATGGACAGGGTGGGAGGATGGTGCAGATAGAATGACCCTATTGTGGTGCATCTGCATATGTTTCCAGAACTTTCTTTAAGTGTGCGACACAAGTTGTTCAGTTACCTCAAATTAAGTGGTTACAATAATTTCCTCCAAGGTCTTTGTTCCTTTCCCTAGGGTGATGAGTGACAGCTGTCAAAATCTTCCCAGGATCAATCAGCAGAGGCCTCGGTCCAAAAGCTCAGTGGGGAAGCCAGGGGACACCAAGACCCTCCATAAGGAGCATCCTAAGCAGGTTGGGATGGCTTTGCTTGGCGTCGGTAAAATCACAGGTGGCTGAGAAATAGCCCCAAGAACATTTATTTATTTTTTGAGGACCATGTTTTCAAATTGTTGTGTAATTTTGGCAGATTATAGATTTCTTCCTGTATGCTGGATTAAAACCACAGGCAAATCCCTAGGCTTTCTTGTTTCTTAATTTGAGCAAGAGGCCTCCTTTCCCCCCAGAACCCTTCCCTGGTCTGAGCGCTGGGTGGCGGGCCTCGAGGGGTGGCTGGGCCCAGTGAGAGCAGGAGTGCCTGGCGGCTGTAGAGCTTGCTCTGCCCATTGGAGGTAATTCTAGGCGGCAGGTCTTCCCGTCCTGAAGCATATCCCTGGGTTCCTAAGAGTAGGCCAGGGGTAGTGTTGAGTGTGGCTGGGCCTCAGAGTCTCCTGTTGGGTTTCTCCAACGCACTCCTGGTTGATCCCCACTCCAGACCTCCACACTGGACTTTCTGGGGGAGGAGATGAGCAGCAAGAGGAGAGAGCCCAGCAGGCGGTGAAACCGATGGCTCCTGACTCAGGAGATCCAGGAGATGCGAGAACCTTCTGGTTTAGGACAAAACATACCAGCTTTCAAAGGAAAGAGAACCAATGGAAATTGTGAAAAAGAATGGAAAGAATGAACGTGAAAGATGTCGTTAGAAAGCAAGAACCACGAAACTCAATTAGTCAAAAAGAACCTCTCACCCTCATGGAGGTTGTATGGTTCTGGCGGTTGCAGTCTGACTCAATGGAAGGGAGACGAGTCCCACAGGAGGCTGGTTGACACTGCTGCTTCTGCAAACTCAGCCACTCCTGGCCACAAACACCTCTGTCACAGGAGAAAGACAAGCCAGCGAGTGGGGATGGGTTAAGGCACAGCTGTTTCCTCCGCTGGAAAAGCTGTTCGGAGCGCAAGGATTCCAGGGACAGCTCCTTCCACACGGTCCAGGCAGATAGTTAGTTCATCTTGTTGGGTCTGCACAGAAGTGGCCAAATTATGTGTGGGGTTCCCCAGTTACAGCAGTTGATTTGGGGTGACGGAATAGGCAGTTACAACCAGCATCTCTAAGTTGCTTTCTGCAGCTAACTTCTCACTGTCTTCCTCTTTCTTCAGGAGGTTGACAATAATACCCACGTAGTGAGTGCTGACTTTGGCTTAAGTATATCAGGAATCAACAGAGGTGGCGGCGAAGACAGCGTCCGCCCGCAAAAAGTACGTTGGACTCACGAACCCGACACTGGAAGGGGAGATACATTTTTCTTTTTAAAAATGAAAATTAAAAAGTGTTATTTTTGTCAAACAGAAGAGTTAATAAGTCATGATCAAAGGGTGGCTATGAGGTGAACTGGGAAGAGCACTGGATGAGGATGAGAACCCCGGGTTCTGGTTTGAATCTCCTTTCTGGATGGAGGGACTTGAAGGAATGCCGCTTCTCGAAGGAGCTCAATTTCCCCATTTGCAATTGAGGGGTTTAGAAGGGATGGCTTCTAATGTCCCTTTCAGCTTGAAAATTCTGTGATTAAATGAATCAACATTGGCGTGACTGTTCTGCATTAATTAGGGAGTCATGGCCTCATACTCATTCTTTTCTGCCCCGTTGGTGGCAGTTGATAAGTGTGGTCACCTTTCTCCTTGGAGGTAAGTCTCCAGGCTTAAACATAATTTCACATGAACCATGAAACTTCAATAGATAGAAGATTGATCTCATCCTTCATAGATATTTTTACCCCTTTCATAATGAACCTTATGTCCTGATTTGTAAAAAAATAGTTTTTCAAACAGGAAAGATGCCGATTGGGTGGATGTAGGCAAAAAGTAGTTAAAACATGTCATTTGGAATGAACAGCGGCACCCACACCAACATATTCTCTTGATTGTAACCTCCAAAGTTGTGCTTCTTTGAGAGTCTTCTTTCTTTCTTTGATCAAGTTCTCAAAGCAGAGGACCGCTGACTTAGCTCTGGCCAGCTCTTCTCGGGCAAACCAAACTCTGGGTGTGTGTGTTTGGAGGGGAACTGAGAGCATCTCCCTGGAAATCAAGGGGAGCTGCCTTGCTAGCCCGAACTGGCTCCTTTAAGGGCCTCAGTTATATGTAATTGCTGTAGATGATGCTATTTGAATCAGTGTCTCCCATGGAGAATTATTTTCCTGTTCACCTTCACTACTTTCGCCATGTTTTCAGTCACTTTTCTGCCTAGCAATTTGTGGCTTAAGTTTCTCTCATGAAGGTCTCAGGTTGATAAGAATGGATGCTTCTGATCAGGTCACAAGGAAGGGACTTTTTAACCCAGCACTTAACCTTTGAAAGAGCCTGGCTATCAATTCTCTTTCCAGCAGAAATGTCCTCAGAGTAAAATGTGGGCCGTTTTCTCTCTAGCATTTCAAATGTTCGTCAGATGAATGAGGGTGTACAGCCAGGGGCCCATCTCCACAAGGAGTCTGTCATTGCCTTGTTAGGGGCCCTGGCTTCGGGGTTCTCAAGTCCCCTACAAATTCAGGAGGGGTGTTGCTCTTAAAGGCACCGGCTTTGGAGTCCACCTACCTGGGTTCAAACCCCGGCTCAGGCCTTTCCAGCTGTGTAGCCTTGAGCAAGTTGTTTAATCTCTCTGAGCCTCATTTCTCTCATCTGTAAAATGGAAACAATCACAGTGCCCACTGTAAATGTCACAGTGAATAGAGAGCCTTTGTGCTTACTGTGCCTCACACGTAGGAAACCCTCAGTAAACGCTGGCTACTCTTATTGTTACTTGTTTTTGCACACATTCTTGCTTTTTCCTTCTGCCTCTAGGAGAGACAAGGTGGCATTGGAAGGAGTATGGGAGACAAATATCTGAGTTTGAATCTTGGCCTTAAGTCATTTAGCTGTGTGACCCTGGGCAGATTGCTTAACTTCTCTGGCCTTACTTCCACATCTATGAGACTAAGATGCCAGGCCCGACTAGCAGAGGTGTTCTAAGAATTGTAAATAATCCTCACAAAGTAGCTTGTACACCTATTTTGTGCCAGGCACTCTCCTGAGTGGTGAGTGTACATGATAGTCACTAAATAGGAACTAGGGTTCCTCTTGCGCCAGTGAGTTCTCCCTGTGTGTGGAGTGTTTTAAAAGGACGAGACAATATGGGGGAAGTAGACATATACGGAAGCAGATGATATGTGTCAGGAACTGAAAACGCTTGTGAATTTTTATTCAAATTCAACTTCATCCTGAAGAATTTATTTACAGCTTGTCTTTTTTAGACACCCCAACTTGAGGAACTCATCCTGTTCATTATTAGTACAGGTTCTTTTTAAAGCTTCACTTGAAGTTTGCCCTGCATACCAAGGTCCATAAACGTGTCTTGATTTAATGAAGCTGAGCCATTAAGGGTAGTCTTCCCTCATGTTTCAATGGCGTAAATAACCATCCCTCCCTTTCAGGGCCACATCATTGACTTCCGAGGGCTGCTCACAGACGCCATCAAAGGAGCAAGCAGCGAGCTCGGCTTCAACAGCTTCGACTGTAACCCAGACCCCTCAGTAAGTGGCTAAGATGTGACAATCATCTCACAAACTGCCAAAATCTAGATGACTTTAGAAAGATAATTTTGAGTCCAGAGAAACCTTGAGATCAAGTGGAAGGTCACAGCACCCTGCCACCATTTGTGTCACCGAGATCTGTGCCCTGTTTTTCTCCCTGAATTATGGAGCAATATTGTAATGTGAGGCTTTCTGTTCCCGTCCCCAGGAACGACTGCTGAAGCCTCTGAGTGCATTTATTGGCATGAACAGTGAGATGCGAGAACTGGCAGCCGTGGTGAGCCGGGTAAGATCTGATATTCAATTCACAAATTTACGGAGGCGGATTGGGGCTCCTGGAGCATTGCGGGCTGCTTCTTTTATTAATAACAATAAATATGATCATTTATTTATAAAGTGCCCCCACTTGTGAAGGCACTCATATTGTTTAGAGGCACAATAATGCATGATAAATAAATTATAGAATCATAAAATTACAATATAAAAAGCCCACCAGCTCACTATAGAGGCCAAGAAAACCAAAAGAGAAAAAGCCTTGGAGAGGAAGGGACAGGTGAAAGGTTTTAGAGCAGAGCCTAGAGTCAAGGAAAGAAGCCTCTTAGGGCAGGAAAGAGCATGTCTGCGTCTTGTTTAAACAGTCAAAGCCTAGAAATAGAGATGTCAGGAGCTGATGATCACATAATTGGAAATTTCCATAAAACACAAGATTACTAGGAAATATCTTACCATCCAGACTACTGAGTTTTCAAGCTCTCCCCCAGATTCTAAAGGCAGTGCAGTCTAATGGTTAACGACCCAGGCTCTGGGATTGGTTGGCCTGGATTTGATTTCTAGATCCTCCTCTTTCTTGCTGAGTGACTTTGGGCAAGTTCCTTGGGAATAGAATAGATTCCTGAGTTATAACATACTTTTCTGATATCCAGAGATCTCATATTTAATGAAAGACTGAAACCTAGGCATGCTAAGAACGATGTTTATAATGATCCCCAAAATGCACAGATACTCTGAGGTAAGGAAGGGTTCCCTAGCCTCTCTGTTCAGTTCAGCAGCTGTTTACTGCACGCCTATTATGTGTCAAGGGTGTGCTGGGGGCTGGAGACACAAAGGGGAATGAATCAGACATAGTCACTGCCCGAAAAAGTTTCTCATCCCATGGGCAAGGTGCACTCTGAGAGCATAAAGGAGAAGTATTTTGCACCAAAAGGTGGGGAAGGTGTCAGGGAAGAAGATACACAGGAAACTGCCGTGTGACAAAGAGTAGAAAAGGGAGAGTGGAGGTGATCTGGAGGTGTATGTACCTGTGAAATTGTATGGCTTGTGCAGGGTTTCTACTGAGCCAAGTAAGGTGCAAGGAGTGGTGGGAAAGGGGGCGGGAGAGAGAGACCAGGCTCCTGAGTAAGGGTTCTGTGAACAGGATCCAGGGCTGGGGACCAGCCTGTAGGAGATGGGCATCTTTGAAAGGTGCCCATTGGGAGAGTGGAAAGATCCAATGTGCTTTTAGATAGCGTGTTCTAATGACAGTGTGGTGGGCGACTGTCAAAGAAATGAGATAGGCAGACCAGCTGTGGAGTTATCTCCAGTGAGAGAGGCTGAGGGATTGAGCCAGGCTGTGGTCACTGGGATGCATAAGAGAGCAGAGAAAAATATTTTTTATACACACAAAAGTCAATAGTTACATTACTGTTTTTGCAAAAGGATAACATGACTAGTGATGATAGAGTTGTAGAGAGGAAGTGGCCTGAAATGATTCCATCTGGAAACCTTTCTATAGAACTCCAGGCTCTGCTTGAATGCTTACGGTGATGGGGAGCTCCCCATCTCATGAGGCAGTCCTATTGAGTTCTGACTGATAACTTTTGATTGATGTAAGGAGGAACTATCTGTCGGGAAATTAAACACGACCATATGGAACTCAATGTCAACTCTAGAAGAGGGCAAGAAATACTGCTATCATCTGTGGATGCTTTGACTTCCAAGGGAGATGAATCCCTATTATGTGTGAAGCTTTTCCTAAGAATGTGTGGTAATAAGAATGTGAGTGGCTGGTGGGCCAGCACGCAAATCCATCCTTTAAAGACAGGCTGAGTTTCTCCAAGATTTTGGGAGACTGAGTCCTTTCTCTGTCATTCCATCCAGGAATGGATCGTGCATATTATGCACTGCCAAAATCACTTGTATAAATAGTTTCTCTAAAAGAAATTGTCACCTGTGGTGGAGGGACCTGGGAGGATGGGGGACAGGAGCGGAAGCATAATATCTCACCAGTATTTTAAAAATGTATTTTTATATTTTTGTACCGTGTGCGTGTATTACTTATTTAAAAATTAAATAAATACAAAAATATTTTCCAGATTGTTCTCTAGTCACTCAGAATGACTTTGGAAAGGAGGCTTTCTTTCTTTCTTTCTTTTTTTGATGTGGCATCTAGATTTTCAGTTTGCCTGAAACAGCTCCTACTGAGAAAGGCCCCT
Organism: Equus caballus; assembly: GCF_041296265.1. Lineage (NCBI taxonomy): Eukaryota > Metazoa > Chordata > Mammalia > Perissodactyla > Equidae > Equus > Equus caballus. Next base: position 74,361,436 of record NC_091691.1, read on the forward strand.
GAGTGACTGTTCTGAGGCGTCTTGTGAAATTGAAGTTTGGAAACTGTAAATTAGTTATCAGTAAAAGCTACCTTAATTGATTACCCTGGATGGTTGCCACAGGGCTCTACTCTGAGACGGGAAAACTGCACTTCTGCCTGGTTCTTGGCTTCTTTGAATTTCGTAGAAGCAATTGTTCCTGATGGAAGTAGGCAGCGATCACCAGGGAAAAAAAGAGAAATTGGTTTCAGAGGAGCATTATTTCTTTTATGCAACAAATTAAGAAAGTGTTTGCGAGATCAAGGAGCGAGAGAGAGGCCAGGCACCAGCTAGGAACCATGTTTCGCGGTAAAAGCTAATGTAATTTGAAGGCATGTTCTGTAGCTCCTCTGATGAGGGTCGTAAATCAGTCTGGTTTGCTATTGACTGAAGGCAGGTACAGTCCATTGTTAGGAGATTTTTTTTCTTCCCCCTAAAAGTACCATATTATATCATCAATATCTTCTTTAGGGAAAAATCACTGAATATTTTCACGGCATCCCTTTAGTGAACTAGCCCCAAATTACAGTGTGTATATATACATATATCTAATATGAAAAGTTTTATCACCAGCACTTTATGTCCTTTTGTAAGTCAAGTCTTTTGCTGCTCCTGTGTTTATTACAGCTGTGGAGGAAAACATTAGTTTTAACAAAATGATCAAACGTGCATTGCAGGACATCTATCTCCATAATCCAAACATAAAGTGGAGTGACATTATTGGACTCGATGCAGCCAAGCAGTTAGTCAAAGAAGCTGTCGTGTATCCTATAAGGGTAAGGACGGGGAGCCTCTCGGGAGCTGTTTCTGTTCATTATCCATCGGACAAGCTGTATGTCACGTACCCATCAGGAAGAGAAGGGGAGGATGATTTTCTGTCCACAAGTTAACTTTTTGTCTGTGTCTCAATACTTTGTCAACACTGGAGGACCAAGGCCAGTCCATCCTAGGTAATTTGAAATCATGTTACATATTGGTTCAAGGCAGGTGTCTGCTCTAAGTGATAATTTAAGATCTAGACTCTGTAGTATATATGATTTGTCAGTTACTATAGATTGGTTCAAATAAGCCTGCCTCCCTAAAAATATACTTATAGTAGAAATGCCTCCCGTAGGAGAGGGCCTCTCACTTTGTTTCCATAGCTCTTCCCCTCCCCCCGCCCCCATCATCTGGGGCTTTGCTTTTGGCTGGTTGTAAAGGCTAGACCGCCCCTCCCAGGGCACTGGACGATAGAGCCAGCATGTTACACTCATTGCTTATTCCCGACAAGCCTTAGTGCAGAGTGGCTCACTAAACAGCAAGAAAAACAGAAAAACAAGACTCTCCCTCTTTGGTTTACGAATGTGATGATGAGAAGGTCAGTGTATCACATAGCTTTTGCTGTATAACAGACCATCCCAAAACTTAGTGCCTTAAAACAACAATCATTTATTTGTTTGTGATTCTGTGGGTAGGCAGTTTGGGCTGGGCTCAGCTGGGCCAGCTCATCTCTTTTCCACGTGATCTTGGCTGGGCTCACTCATACATCTGGGGCGTCAGCCAGGGTGGCTGGAAAAGATGGAGAGGCTGGGAAAGCTGGGACAAACAGGACAGCTGAGGTCTCTCTCCAAGTGCCTCTCATCCTCTAGTGGACAAGCCCAGTCTTGTCCACATGGTGGCAGAGACTTCCCAGACAGATGCAAGAAAGGGCAGGTCCTAATCCATGAGCATTTCCCATGTCTCTTCTTATACTTCTCATATTTGCTAGTCTTATATTTTCAAATCTCTTCTTATATTTGCTAATGTCCCTTTGGCCAAAGTCACAAGGCCAAGCCCAGATTCAAGTGGTGGAGAAATATGCTGTGCCTCTTGGTAGAAGGAGCTGCAAATAATTTGTGGCCATTTTCCGTAATCTCCCTCAGTCAGGATTACAAATTTATTTTATTGAATAACCTACTTATTCTTACCACAGAGCCCATGGAGCCCTTGATTTTTGGATGCTTCTATTCTAATGAGACAAAATCAATAAATTTGGATTGTCTTTTCCCCCTTTCTTCCTGTGTTCAAACATGGGGGTAAGAACTATACTGGTGTTCAGAAGTAGTAGAAATTTACTCACCATTTCCTCTATGTGGCTCTACAGTTGAAGACTTCTAGAAAGGATAGAACATCTCATTGAAACTCTCTGATGTGTTATCTCCATGATATTATAAATTCTGTATGTGATGGCATTGAGATTTTGACATTAGTATCAGCAAGAAACTAATAGCTGGTTATAATTTTATTATTATTTTTCCTTCTCCCTTGTTCTCTACCAACCCCACCCACCCTCCAGATTGTTTGAATTTGAACTAACAGGACAGACTTATTGAAGTCCATCACGTCCTGTGGGAGTCAGGGTCTCACAATGCGTTCAGCAGCGAGTGTTCCCACCTTCGAAACCAGGCTTCCCCATAGCTTTGTGCTTTGTGCATACACCTTCATTTATTGGTTCCAGCATTCCTCTTAAAGTTCGTCCCTGCTTTAGGACATTTGAAAGATTGCCAAATGCTCTGAATATGCAACTCTTGGGGGAAATGATGCCATGTATGTAAGAAATAACCATTGTAATGGAGAGGAAGAGTACCTACATATGCCTTTCTTTTCCTTAAAAAATTGCTCCTTTAAAAAGCCACAAAAATCAAGCCACACATTCCTATCAAGTGTGAAAGTAAAATTGGGATAGATAATATATATATAGAAGCAGGTGGCCTTAAAAAAGGAAGACCTGACTCTTAGTGTTGTGCTGTTCCATGCCAGCATCACTGGCTGGCCTGTGCTAAGGGTGTGCAGGCTGGCGTACTGACACCAAAGCTCATCGTTGTTCCTTTTACCTGTAGTACCCACAGCTGTTCACGGGAATTCTTTCTCCCTGGAAAGGACTGCTGCTCTACGGCCCTCCAGGTAAATGAGTCTTCCTGTTTGGGTCCTGATATTAAGTGGGTATGCAGAGGACGGGCCGCCCCGTCTGTCCTCACTTCAGGTCGGGGCAAGTGAGAGCTGAGTCACCACCTCCTTTGTCGCTTGTGAGACTGACTTCTGCCTGTCAGCAGAGGAATGGAATTCAAGTGCCGCTCACATTTATCCACCTGTGTCTCTAGGTACGGGAAAGACTTTACTGGCCAAAGCTGTGGCCACAGAATGCAAAACAACCTTCTTCAACATTTCTGCATCTACCATTGTCAGCAAATGGAGAGGGGATTCAGAAAAGCTTGTTCGGGTAGGAATTCTTGATCTGGATTTTTAAGAATAAGTTCCAGCAGAATACAGTGGTAGAAAATGATGTTAGACCTTAATTGTTTTTAAGTGATTTATGTGTTAGAATTTATCCTGGATCTTGATTACCAAAGGCTGGGAGATGGATTGGCTGCTGTATGCAGATATTAATCGTGTCCCATCAGCAAAACATGTGCTCCCTTCCTTTGGGAATTTGACTAACAGGTTTTTTAATTTTTTTTTTTTTTTAGGAAGATTGGCCCTGAGCTGACATCTGTGCCAATCTTCCTCTGTTTTGTATGTGGGATGCTGCCACAGCATGGTTGACAAACATCATGTAGGTCCACGCCAGGGATCCAAACCTGTGAACCCTGGGCTGCCGAAGCAGAGTGTGCGAATTTAACTACTATGCCATTGGGCTGGCCCCAACTAACAGTTGTTTTCTGATTCATGCAACTTAGGAATGGAAGCTGGGAAAAAATTGTCCTAAAATGACCTATTTTTTCCTTCATTCCAGAAGCATTTATTATTAAGCATATACAGTATATTCAGTTAATGTTTGTTGAGAGGCTACCACTGTATCCTAGTCCTTATAACTAGATACTGTAAGGAAGAATCTAGAAACGTAAAACTTCATTATTCTTTCAGATGCCCTGTGGCACTTTCCTCCACAGGGCCCATAGCCTATAGGGGTTTTTTTGTTCCCTGAAGAGATCATTTCCACCTTTACAAAATCTCCTTCACAGGCCACGGTGTATTTTATATTGTAAAATTTTCCTATATCATCCGGTCACCTTATGAGAACACCTACTGTGATTTATGCCTCAGTGTAAGCTGGGGAGTCCTTCTCAGAAACCCTGTCAAACTGTTACACTCTGTAGGATGACTGATAAGTGATCGATACTAAGTGAGTATAAACACTATATATTTTCTGAAAAGAAATTCCTCGAAAATATTATGCTTAAAATACATTCCCTCGGATGTCTCATTTTAAAAACATTATGGCTTATTTGGAAGGTATAATAGAATATTTTTAAAGGATTGATTTACCTAAAATAACCTAGGACTTATTACTTCGATATTGTTCTCAAGCTGTTTCAAATGTGTACATTTTTATAAATTCTTATCGCTCCTTCAGGATCGCAATTCGTGGAAATCTGTGTGACATCTTTTGTTTCTTTGTTCTTCATCTTGAGGCTGACTCAGTGCCAGGTCCAAAGATGGGGCTTGAATTTCACTGCTCCTAAATTTGTGAGTTCCATGTGATTCTAGTTTCAGCTAATTGAAATCCAACTAACTAGAATGCTTATCAGCCTGAAGACTTTTGTTTTAAACCTTCCGTAGCTGTGTGCTAAGAACAATAAAACTCCTACAGGATGCCCGCAGAGTCAGTGTAGCTTCATCTCCTGTCGTGACAAGTGGTGTTGAGAGCTATGAACACAAGACACCGCAAGGTGCTCAGAGAAAGGTTACGTCATGTTCCCTGGACGGGACTGACCCACACAGAAGAGCAAATTCAGATATTTTCTGAATATTCTTAATAAACGTTGAAACTAAGTGGATTTCTTGTTTCATGTTGAATAGCCGGAGAAGTCCTTGAACAAAAACTCTCTATTCTGTGAGAGAAATTTACTGAACTGGAGTTTTCCTCTGCTTCAGTGTTATTTTGTTAGAATTCTAAGAGTGAGGAAATTTCTCCCCTTCCTTTACAGTATATTTAAAAAGTAACTAGTCTTTTTGAAAAAAAAATAGTACAAAGGGTATATAGACCCGTGAGCCCTCTCCCCAGAGGCAGCTACTACAGTTGCTGGTGTAGCTATCCAAAACATTTCTCTATATCTAGAGAACCCCTGGTGGGCTAGTGGTTAAAATTTGGTGCTTTCACTGCCGGCCAGGCTTAATTTCTGGGTCAGGGAACCACACCACCTCTCTGTTGGTTGTCACATTGTGGTGGTTGCTGTGATGCTGAAAGTTATACCACTGGTATTTCAAATACCAGCAAGGCCACCCATGGCGGACAGGTTTCAGAGGAGCTTCCTGACGAAGAGACGAGGAAGCAGGACCTGGCCACCCACTTCTGAAAAATTGCCCAAGAAAACCCATGAATAGCAGCGGAGCATTTTCTGATATAGCACAGGGGGGTGAGAGGATGGCACAAAGACGGGGCAGGGTTCCACTCTGCTGTACACGGGGTCGCTGGGAGTCAGAATCCACTACGTGGCCCTAACAACAAAAACATTAACAGCAACAACTGAATCTATGTCTCATTTTCTTTTTAAACACAAGTAGAAGCATACAACACAAACCCTTCCGTACTTTGTGTTTTTTCTTCCACACTTAACAATATAACTTGGATATTCCACACTATTGTAGACAGAGTATATTCTTTATATGTTTGCATAGCCTTTCATTGCATGGGTGTGTCCCCAAACGTATTTAACCAGGCTTTTCTTAGTAGACATTTAGGTTGCTTCCAGTGTCTTGCTGTTATGAACAAAGCTACAGTGAACAGTCTTACTACATGCGTCTTGGCATATATCATAGTGTAGGACAATTTCTTTGAAGTAGACTTGCTGGGTCGGAGGGAATGAAAATCACTGATTGCCAAATTGCCTGCCCACAAGGTTGCACCAGCTTACACTTCTCTCAACGGTGTGTGTGTTTGCTCCCCACACCCTGGCCAACACTGCATAGTACCCAAATTTAAAATCCTCTGCCAATCTCATAGTGAAAGTAATATGTCAGTGCTCAAATATGCATTTCTTTAATTCTGATTGAACTTGTACATCTTTTTACAGGTTTAAAAAATATTTATATTTCTTTTTTTCTGTGAAATGCATTTTTATTTTGGATGTTTAAAGAAATAATTCCAGAGGATAACAACCTCCGCTAACCTTGAAGGATCTCATCTCATACCCTTTCAGAAATTACTTAATTTTCTCAGCTCTTGGAAAGATCCTTGCCTGGAAAATCTTGGTCAGGCTATCAAGCTCCTGACTGTGAAGCTTTCAGATAAAGAAAAGCCTTCAGGACCTTCCCCTAAATCAGAGAAGCTTTCCTACCATTTGTTTCTCTTTCTATTCCAATTAAAGAGTTATTTATAGGGAGCCCTTGGGTCCCCCCTCCCCTCCTAATGTTCTTGCCTCTTAGGAGTTGATGCTATTGAATAGTTGAGTGGTCTCTTTAGCAAATGCACACACCTGTTGGTGCTTACATCTTTCAACACCCCCCTGCCCAATTGTATGATTAACTTCCTCCAAGTACTTTTGAAAATTTTAGACTAATGCTTCCAGAGCACTCACCCAGGATTCTGTACATTCTCTGGCAGTGGGAAGAGCAGCGGCATGGTCAATATGGAGACATAGGCCCCAGATGTGGTTCTTCTTTCAACTGGATGTTTAGTCTTGTCCCGCCCCTTGGTCTCTCTGCACCTTAGGGAGCTCCTTAAAAAGCGTACAGTTCTAATATTCCATTTTTCATTGGGTAGATTGCTGCTGTTGTAATCATCCTTAATATCAGGTATATTTGGCCTTTTCTTTTTGTGACAAGGAAGACAAGGTACCTGCTTCTAATGAGGTGATCTCTATTGTGTCTAAAAGGCATTTGTGATGAGTGTCCCAGCATTGACACTGTTCTCTCAGTTCATTAGGCTGAGCCAATTGTCTTGGCCGAATGGAATAGGATTCTGTACAGGGAAATACTTGAGCATGAGCGTGGATGCACCACACACACGCGAGCAGTGGTGAAGGTGAGCACCTCGCCATTCAGCGATGGGGAGATCTGTGAGCGACAACCTGCCGCTGCTCGTGGAAACCACCATCTGGCCTTTCCTGAGCCCTTCCCCTCTTAGTTGTTCTGTGATGCCCTGCTAGCACTAAGTGACACGGAGAATAAATCCCCTATGCCTATTAAAGAACCTCTATCCTTTTCTAAATCTCTCCTGCTTTCTCCGATCAACCAGTGAAGAATTGTATATGGTGCTCAAGAGATCAGTTTCAGCGTTAAAAAAAAAAAGGCTTTTGTTTTTTATACTCTTTTCATCACGACCACATCTCCCTTTAGAGCTCTTTATTTTGTTTTTATATGTCTGTTCTTTTGCTGCTTGCTTTCCTGTTCTTGTTCAGTCTATAATATTTTATTCTGGAATGGAACGTTTTATTCGATCGGGGATTGCCTTTAAGTACCTGAACCTATTAAATGGCAGTGTTGAGGTGGTGGGGGGACACCATGGAGTAATTTGGGGAGCAGAGAGGGGCAAAATTCTTTAGTCTTGTACTCGTGACTGGAACCTATCCTTTGCCTACAATTCCTCCTTTTGAGAATAACTCTCCCATTGTCTCTAAGGTTAAGGGAAAATCATCAAATGATTTTACATATGCCAAGGCTTTTGTGTCCGATGGAACATGTTATCGGCAGGGGTCTCTGGGATTAACTAACCCACTGAAAGCTTGGTAACTGAGTTTTGTCTTAAGCTTTCCCGCTTATGATTAGTAACCTTGAGCTAACCACTTACTCTCTGGCTCTAATTTTACCAAATGATAAATGGAAATAATTGGACCATCCAACCCCATGGGGTGGTGCTAGAGAGAAATAATTGTAATGATTACAAAGTTATTGTGAAATAACAGAGTGCAGCATAAATGCTTAATATTGCAGCCATCCTAAACTTTTGATCTCTGGGAGCATCTGAGAACTTTAATGTAAGTATATGAATTTGACCATGTGGTTGCTTTTCTCCCACCCAGGTGTTATTTGAACTTGCCCGCTATCACGCCCCCTCCACCATCTTCCTGGACGAGCTGGAGTCGGTGATGAGTCAGAGAGGCACGGCTCCCGGGTAACAGACAGGGGTTTTTTTTTGGCATCACTTCTCCCCTCTTGTAAGTGTGTTTGATGGTCGGAAGCCCATCGACATTTACCAGCAGAATGAGCCTATTAATAAGCCCACAAATTTTCTGCAGACACATGGAAAGGTCTTTAAATTAGATCCTGTTAACTGAATAGCTGATTTAAGTCGTTTTTATAACCGGAGGAAATGTCATCCTCCCTTCCCCACAGAGTGGTTCTCAGGCCTGAAGATCACCCAGCCCCACGATCCCAGGCTGCCATAACGGTCCTGCCGGCTCAAAATAGCCACCTGTGACCACCTCCTCTGGAGCCAGGGGTGCTGCCTGTGGGGAACGGGACTGCAAAGGGCTAGGTCCCAAGAGGAAGTCCTTGACAAAGTGTGTGGGGTCAGGGAAGCCACCAGTTCTCTGTGACATCGGGTTGTGGCTCAGCCTGTCCGATTTTTAATATGTCACGTATGTTATCTCTAAAGATTAAGTGTCCAGTAATGTCCGAAGCAGGAAAGAACACATCTCAGACTGTAATAAACCTTGTGTGTGTGTGTGTGTGTGTGTGTGTGTGTTTTAAGAACGCCTTTCTGTCTTCATCAGGGATAGTTTTCTTTGAAACTTTTTACTAGACTTGGTACCCCTGGCTTGAAAGCACAGGTCCCCAGGAAATCTCAACACAGCTGCATTTGTTAATGGCCTCTAATGGTCTCTCATCAAGACAGAACTAATAGTAATAATTAAATGATTAGCTTGTTGGAAGTACAGCTAGGAATTAATTTATGAAATTTTACTTATTGAAAACCATTTTCCCAGTAGGGAAAAACAACCATCAAGTTGTACCCAAGATGCATGGGATTCATGCCGTTGATTGAAATGGGATGATTTCCATGGCTTAACGGGTGCTGGCCAGCGCAGGCTGGGGCGCTCTGCCTCTCTCTGGGGCCTGACAGGACCAGACAACTGCACAGGCGTCCAGGTGGGAATCCACCAGACCACCCTAGCAGTCATTTCTTCTGCAAAGACCTGCCCTGCCTGGGCTCCCTTACCGCAGTGACCTGTGCATGCGTTCTGACATTTGCTTTGTCTGTCTCCATCCCCAGGGTTCCCCGTAGCTTTGGTTGGGCTAACTGGGAAACTCTTCATCTCCTATCCTTGAGTGTGCTCCAGGTTTTCCACTGACTGTCAGCTTCCTTCTCTGGAACTTTGAACTTAAAACTAGACTCTTCAAAGGGTCAGAGAGTAAGGCCAGGTGCTCGGGAGACTTCCTGGGTCATATTATGTTGAAAGAATAATAATTACGAGGGAATGCCAAATAAATATATAACTCCACTGTGAGAGTGTCTTCTCTCTTATGAAAAGGTAGTTGGATAGTCAGGGGCAGAGTTCCTAAAAAGACACATACCTAATTTGGGCTGCACCACATACTCGCAGAGATGAGAAGTTGAATGTCACGTTGTTCCAGAAAGGCATCTTTTGTCCTTTTAACTCGATGTGTACAAGTGAAGAGGAAGCAGAGCCTGCGGAATGTGGTCAGTGTTTAGAGCCAGTTTGCACTGTTCAGGCCTGTAGTGAGCCCCTTCTTGGTGGGAGGGTCTCTGGCAGGGGAGAGGCGAGGGGGGCAGGCTGGAAGATGAATTTGCACAGAAAACTGTCTCCAGCCCGCTGTGCAAGGAAAGCATAGTTTCCACGCATTCTCTTGCCTCATATTAGAAGAGAGTGAAACAGATTCAGTGTGGTAGTTCATCCCTCTTCTCTGACAGTTTATATCTGTCAATTATATTAAGGAAAATACTGTGTGTACAAGTACTTTCATGCCTGCTATATGAATGAAAAGGATTACCCTCAATTATGCCATTTTTAAGAAGGGTAAATGATACTGCAGGCAGACACCGCCAGGCTGCGTTTCATCTGTGAGAGTCCCTGTCCAGCCTTCAGTTACTTTCTAGTTTGCTGCCAACCTTTGGTTTTCTTTCCAGTATGATCATTATATTCATTTCCTTCCTCTCTATTCCTTTCTATGTGAAAATAGTACGAAAGTGCTTGTTTCCTGCAACTCTAGTCTGAGTGGCTCCTAGACATGAGGTAGGGAAGGGGTGAGCTGTCAGAAGGGCCCCTGTGCTGTGGTCACTGAGTCACTGCCGTGAGTGCCACTCCTGTCGTGGGAGCAAAGGCTCTGCCTGGGGACAGTCTCACCTCCTCGTCCCTCTCCAGGGGAGAGCACGAAGGAAGCCTTCGGATGAAGACAGAATTACTGGTGCAGATGGATGGGCTGGCTCGCTCAGAAGATCTCGTGTTTGTCTTAGCAGCTTCTAACCTGCCATGGTAAGGGATCCAGAGCGCACACTTTGAATATATTTTCATGAGCCACTGAGCACAGATGAAGACATTATATTGACCACTTCGGGCAAAGCCTTGTTGCTTGAGTCCAGCCCTGGAAGATAAATCTGAAGCCCTTCCTGGTCCAGTCCTCAGTCCTTGCTATCCATACCATGAAAGAATCTGCCTCAATAGAAGAAACGTAGGCCAGGGCTATCACTGACAATATTTAAAATGCACATTTTGAGTTTAAGGTCAAGTTGTTTAGTATGTTAAACAGGGCTTTGGCAGAGAACTGTAAAATGCTAAAATCTCCAGGACTCAAGGAACATTCCAGAAATAATGTTTGGATTTTAACAGTATTAAAATTTAACTTTTTTTTAGTTAGGAGGAAAATCTTTTCTTTAATGTTGCACAGTAAATAGGAAGCTAAATAATCTCTAATTGAAAATATAATCTACTCGCAGAGTCTTTTATTCAAACTGTATCCCAGAGTGGTTTAAGATCAATTCTAGAAGTGGCAATGGGAAATAAGAGGTGTTGACAAGGGAAAAACACTATTTACATGGAAAATATATTTAAAAAATATAATCCCTTTATAATTCCAGGAATATTTTCACAGCCATTATTTCTTTTGAGCTACAGGTAAGAGAGGAGACAGGTAAGGAAATGCTGCTCCTCCCCTTGGCAGAGGGGAACGAAGGTCAAGGGAGGTCAGTCGACCCCAAATCAACAGCTCTGCAGCAGAGCTGGGAATTGTGATGCCTTCCCCCCACCCCGACCCCGTCCATTTCTGTTTCCACATTCAAAGATGAAATGAGAAACTCTTCTGTGGTACATGCTGATCGTCTGGGCTCCCAAAGGAGTCACTGAAAAGAGATCATGATGTTCATGCATAATCATGCGTGGTTCCACCTCTCCTCAACTTTAGGCTAAGGTGATCAGCATTTTACATTTTGAAGATACCGGTGTTTATACACAGTATTAAGTGGGGTCCAAACAGAGAACCATCATTTAAGTGTGATTGTAGAATCCTCTAGAGAAAGAGTCTCTGTTCCTTTATCTATTTGAAACAGGGTTGATCACAACCACTTTACTTTGTCCCAGGGACACTGTGAGAGTCAGCTGGGGAGGGTGTGTGAAAACTGTACAGCTTCGTGCACGGCTCTGGGACGGTCCCTGCCCCCAGGAGACTACACAGTTTCTGGAGGAATAGAGAGCCCCCGCTCCCGGCGCATGCCCAGGACTCTGTAGAGGCAGTTACTGTGCGGCCGTAATTTCCCTAAGATGACCAGTTTTTGGTAAGCCCTAGAAACGATGGTTCAGAGGAGCCAAAAAAATAAAGCTAGCAGACAATCCAAAATGAAAGAAGCTTAGAAGGGCTTTTCTGAAAGAGTTGCCTCTCAACACGTCAAATGGCAAAGACGTGTGCTTTTGAGCTTGGATTCGTTTATATACAGATTGCTTCGTTACAATGAACCTTGCAACCAATATGTTCTAAGCCATGCATCCTCGAGCGTTGCTGAGATTTTAAAAAATTTTTATTTTGAAAAATTCCGAGCAAACTCTGAAGAAGAGAAAAAAGCACAACGAATCCGCCATTTGTCAGCTTCAATAACTAACAATCTTGCCGAGTTGATTTCATCTATTCCTGCTCCCCATTTTTGCTGCAATATCTTAAATTACATCCCAGATTATTGTTTTATTTCTCACATAAATACGTCAGTATATGTCTTTTAAAAATAAGGACATTTTCGTACATTGCCACGATGCCATTAATACCCCCAAGAAAATTAAGATTAATTCCTTAATACCATTTAATACCCAGTTTATATTCAGATTTCCCATATTGTTCCAGAAATGTCTTTTTACAATTGGTTTACTGAACTGGTATCCAAATAAGGTTTGCATTTTGTAATTGGTTGTTCTCTTTGGTGTCTTTAATCTAGAACAGATTCCTTCCCTTTTTTTTCCCTACTTGACATGACATTGACTTGATTGCCAGGGAAATTGTGCTGTAGAATGTCTAAACTTTCTGGATTTGGCTCATTGTATCCTCATGATTGTATTTAGCTCGTTCTTCTTACCCCTATAATTACTTTAGACTAAAAGTTAGACTGATTGGATTCAGGATCAATATAATTTTTTGGCAAACATACTTCATAGTTGATGCTGCGTACATCACATTGCATTGCATTCAGATGTATGTCATGTCCTGTTGTCCTGCTTGAGATGATGCCAGGGTTTCTCAGTGGGTTCAGGTGTATCATCCTGGTTCCTCCACTCTATGGTTCCCATCAGTAGTTTGAGCATCCATTGATAAGTCACTTATTTCACTAGGAGTGTGACTGTATCATTCCTTCTGATTGACAGCTGGAATTATTCTGTATAATAGAACTTCTCTCATCCAAGAGGGTTATTTGGTTATCCTGAAATCTAGTTCATACTAGAAAGGCAGGATTCTTTCTTTTGGATTTTTAGAGTCATGAGTTGGTGCCCTAACAACCTCCAGTGGTAACCAACGAGTCAGTCTCTCTCTCACTATGATCTAATGACTCAGTATGACTTCATTAGTTTTTTTTAAAAAAGCTTTCTTGAGATATAACTTGCATACCATAAAATTCACCCATTCGAAGTATACAATTCAATGGTTTTAACTATATTTATTTCATTGTACAACCATCAACACAATCAATTTTGGAACATTTTTCTTTGTCCCCCAAAGAAACTCTATACCCATTAGCAATCCCCCAGACCCCCAGCACTAGGCGATCACGAATCTATTTTCTGTTTCTATAGGTTTGCCTATTCTTATACCTACGAGTAGAATTATTATGGTAACTCTATGTTTAATCATTTAAGAAACTGCCAAACTGTTTTCCAAAGCAGCTGCATCATTTTACATTCCTTCCAGCAGTGGATGAAGTTTCTAATTTCTCCACATCCTCATCAACACTTGTTATTATTTGTCTTTTTGACTACAGCCATCCTAGTGGATGAGAAGTGGCATCTGTAGTTTTGATTTGCGTTCCTATGGTGACTAATGATACTGAGTATCTTCTCATGTGCTTATTGGCCAACTGCCTATCTTCCTTGGAGAAATGTCTTTTCAAATCCTTTGTCCACGTAAATACTTGTCTTTTTATTATTGTTGTGAGATTTGTTTTATATAGTCTGTCTTTTATATGTACAAGTCCTCTGTCAGATATTTGATCTGCAGATATTTTCTCCCATTCCACGGTCACTAGTCCTTCCTCCCTCCCTCCCTTTCTCCCTTTCTGAACTTTTTGGTTCTTCTTTCTCTCTTTCTGCCCTTGCTAAACTTCCCCTGTCAGTCCCACTTCCCAAGCCTGCAGACTCTCAGAAGACATTGTAACTGGTTATTCTACAGCAGCGCTGTCTAAAAGAAGTATAATGTGAGGCATACGTGCACTTTTAAATATTTTAGTAGCCACATTAAAAAAAAATAAAAAGAAACAGGTAAAATTAATTTTAACGTATTTTATTTAACCCAATATCTCCAAAAATATTATCATTTTAACATGTAATTAATATAAAAATTATTGCAACTTTTTACTTTATTTTTTATACTAAATCTTTGAAATCCGGGGGGCCGGTCCCGTGGCAGAGTGGTTAAGTTGGTGCTCTGCTTCGGCGGCCCAGGGTTTCGCCATTTTGGATCCTGGGTGCAGACATGGCACCACTCATCAAGCCACATTGAGGTGGCATCCCACATGCCACAACTAGAAGGACCCACAACTAAAAATACACCACAACTATGTGCTGGGGGGCTTTGGGAGAAAAAGGAAAAATAAAAAAAAAAAATATTTGAAATCCAGTGTAATATTTTACACTTATGGCATATTTAATTTGGACTAGCCAATTTCAAGTGCCCAATAGCTACATGTGGTTGGTGGCTACCATACTGGACAGTGCAGATCCAGACACTAATTTGTCCGCCCCCATGCTGCTGTGGCAGAGATCGATAAGTGCCTCCCCATATTCATTTCACCCCTCTAATTTAATAACAGAAGCCCAATTTTGGAGTTCTATTTTTCAGTCTCCTCTGCTGTTAGGTGTGGCCAAGGCTAAGCTTCTTTGTTATTTACCCAAGATGACCCAGGCTCTGTTTGCACAGTCTGCTCCAGACCTGGAATCAACCATTGATTCACAGAGCTCTGCTTCCCTTTAATGGGAAATGATATTTAGAGATGACAGTCTCGCAGTTAGGGCTGCTCCTGGCTACTGGGTTATAATTGCTTCTTGGCCTTTTGATTGGGCAGAGCTGGGAAATGCATTATTTTTTTTCTTTTGGTAAGGAGATTGGCCCTAAGCTAACATCTTTTGCCAATCTTCCTCTTTTTTTTTTTTCTCCCCAAAGCCCCAGTATATAGTTGTATATCCTAGTTGTAGGTCATTCTAGTTCCTCTATGTGGGGTGCCACCACACCATGGCTTAATGAGTGGTGTCAGGTCCGTGCCCAGGATCGGAACCAGTGAACCCTGGGCCACCGAAGTGGAGTTGTGAACTTAACCACTTAGCCATGGGACTGCCCCCAGAAATGCATAATTTTAAAAAGAGGCAAATAATGAGTTTATACTAGTATTTCCCATTCAAATTTAAGAGTATAAGGTTATTAGTTAAATTATTTTATTTTAAGAGATTTTATTTTTTCCTTTTTCTCCCCAAAGCCCCCTGGTACGTAGTTGTGTATTTTCACTTGTGGGTCCTTCTAGTTGTGGCATGTGGGGTGCCACCTCAGCGTGGCCTGATGAGCAGTGCCATGTCTACACCCAGGATCCGAAATGGCGAAACCCGGGGCCGCCGAAGCGGAGCGCACAAACTTAACCACTCGGCCATGGGCCAGGCCCGAATCATTTGATTTTATATTTGTATCTTTTCTCTAATTGTGAAATATTAGTTCTTAACAACATTTACATAATTAACATTCACTTTATCCTAATATGTAAATATAGTTTATGTTTGTGTAGATAACAGAGTTTCTCAGTAATAACACCAATACTACCGTGACAGTAACATTTTGATGAGGAAAACGGCACAGATCTGGCCTAAGATGGAAGAGCTGATTCAGGGTTTCTCAACCTTAGCACTGTTGTCATTTGGGGCCAGATGACTTTTTGCTGTGAAGGGCTGTGCTGTGCATTGTATGCTGCTGAGCAGCATCTCTGGCCTCTCCACACTAGGTGCCAACAGCACCTCCCCACTTCCCCAAGATGTGACAACTGAAGTATGTCTCCAGATATTGCCAGATGTTTCCCGGGGGGCAAAATCACCCCCAGTTGAGACTCACTGGACTAATGGATGGAACTGACAGACATTATATAGAGACAGGCTGTCATGTGCTCCACAGCTAAACTCAAGGTTTTATTTTAAAACTCCATAAAATAACTGAACTTGCTTTGCTTACTCAAAAGGTCCATATGATATAATTGTTCGTGTCTTGATTTTTTTTCTTAACAAAGTGTTTTGGAGATCTTTCCAAATAAGTATAGAAAGTTCTTTCTTACTCCCTTTATAGCTGCTTATGTTCCATTTTGTGCATATGATAATCTATCCCAATCACCTGATGATGGGCATTTGGGTTATTCCTACTCTTTTGCTATTAAAAATAATGCTGCAGTGAGTAACAGTGTCCATATATCACTTGTGTATTTGCCAGTGTATCTTTGGGGTAGGTTCCTGGAAGTAGAATTGTCGTGTCAAGGATTTTTTCTTTTGAGGAAGATTAGCCCTGAGCTAACTGCTGCCAATCCTCCTCTTTTTGCTGAGGAAGACTGGCCCTGAGCTAACATCCGTGCCCATCTTCCTCTACTTTATATGTGGGACGCTTACCACAGCATGGCTTTTCCAAGCGGTGCCATGTCCACACCCGGATCCAAACCAGCGAACCCCGGGCCACTGAAGCAGAATGTGAGAACTCAACCGCTGTGCCACTGGGCCGGCCCCATGTGTCAAAGGGTTAGTGTGCATGAAATTATAATGGAGATTGCCAAATTTCCCTCCATAGAGGTTGTATATTTTGTATTCCCACTAGGGTCCTACTTTCATTAGTTAACATTATAGTAAGAACATTTCCATTGTCATTAAATATTCGTTGAAAATTGGATTTTGTAATGGCTGCCTAAAATTCCCACATGTGAATGCACCATACCTTAGTTAGTCATTCCTTTCCTGTTGAACATATATGATGCTCCCAACTTTTCTCTATTATAAATAACACTGAAATGGACTTCCTCGAATAAAAATCTTTGACTAAAATCTGGATATTTCCTTAGGACAGATTTTTCGAAGTAGGAATACCGTATCAAAGGTTTTTTAAGTCCCTGGCTACATCTCGCCCAAGTCCTCCTGTGAGGAAATAGTGTATTTTTATCAAGAATGTTGGAACTTCAGAAGAATAGTGGCCTTCAGGGTCTTTATCTGATTGAAGCAGTTTGTCCTTCTGGAGGAAATAAGTAAATCATATCAAACTGTGTAAAAACCCAGTTCTAAAATCCCAAAAGAAATTCTTTTTTTTTTTTTTTGAGGAAGATTAGCCCTGAGCTAACATCTGCTGCCAACCCTCCTCTTCTTGCTGAGCAAGCCTGGCCCTGAGCTAACATCTGTGCCCGTCTTCCTCTACTTTATATGTGGGATGCCTGCCACAGCATGGCTTGCCAAGTGGTGCCATGTCCGCACCCAGGATCCAAGCCGGCCACCAAAGCGGAATGTGTGCACTTAACTGCTGTGCCACTGGGCCGGCCCCAACCAAAAGAAATTCTTTGATTGGGTAGTGGTAGTTCTCATTTGTAGCATCTTTCAGGGCACTAGGCTATTGTTTACTGCCTGTTAATTTATCATTTTCCCTAGACAATCCATTCTGTCTCAAAGGGGCAGCCACTTTCTCCCTTCTTATCAGTGAGATGGCATGCAGCATCTTTGTTTATTCAGTGCATCTCCTCTGAGGAGTGCCTTCCCTGGTCACTAGCATCACAGAGAGGACAAGAAGGAGGCAAGAAATAACAGCTCATCTGTGTCATTTGATGTGTAAATAAGCAACGAGAACAATAACAAATGTTGCATCTTTAATATTACCACTTAAAGTAATAGCCATGGAAGAAATGTTTAGCGAGCACAATTAGGGCTAATTTGACCCGCCTCGATTGTTGAGTATTCACAAGCTCAGGCCGAGGAGTCCAGAGGGAAACTAAATACTGAACACGGCCATTAAGGCAAATGCCATCTTTAGATGTCTATTTAACTTAATGGTAGTTTGTACAAATAAGATGTGAAAATTGTATGTGTGAAGCATGTTGAAACTCATCTTTTCCTTACTATTTGAAAAAGGTCTAGAAATTTCACTATCCCTCTTAAAAATCAGACACCTGGGATGACTAAACTCTGGATTAAAAACACCCCTAAAATCCTGATATTTAGAAGAAAGTATACAATCCAGGAGATTTTTGCACTGGGAATGTGCAAAAATGTACCTGTGTAAACTCACCTTCCCATGTGAACTCTCCCCTGTCTGGTGTGGTATTTCTATAGAAGTGTATGCATGTGATGGAAGAGCTCAGGAGACATAACCCCAGCTCTTTCCACAATAACTCCATGCAGGTCCTGGGCTCCAGGGAGAAGCTGTGCTATCTGAGGTCTACCTTTGGGCTCATGCCTTGACTATCATCATCTTCTAGATCAACATTTCTCTAAGAGTAGTCTGCCACAGGTCAGTAAGCATTATCCAAAAAATGGGATCTAGTGGTCTACTAAGTTCAGGAGATACTGAGTTAAGGACAGTTCAACTGGTTTCCCCCATGGTAGGACTTCTCAGTGTCTTTAAGATGCTATGTGTGTTGTGACTCTCCAAGAGAAGATATGAGAAAGCAGTGATTTCCACCCTTATTGGACTCCAGAATCCTTTCCTCAGGGAGCATCTCGCAAGACCAGTGTTCATTTGAAAACCCTTTTGGGAAATAGTGGTTTGCATGAACTCACTCTGATCTGATGATTGCATCTTTCATTGCAATCACATTCAGTCATGCTTGCAGACTTTTTAAATCTTTTGTAGCATTTTTGTGCCTACCAGCGTCAAATTGTTTTGCCTGAAATTGCTTTTCTCCATACAGAACTTCACTATCCCATGCAATAATATCAAATCCATGATCCTGCACATGTGGTTGATATGGGATTCTGATACAACCAGGAAAGCACTGTGTGATGCAGAATTTGGTAGGTGCAATGGGGCAGGCACACGACTGACTGAGCAGGAGTTACTAGTTGTGACCTTGCCCTTGCCCCATTCACACCTTACTCTGTTTGTTCCATCAGACGTAAATCACTTCCAAGCCGGCCTACCATGGCATTACTTTTTCTTCTTAATAGGGTGCAGGTTGATGTTTGAACTATAATTTTGAAACCAAATTTTAAAAAGTATAAAATTAATATACCCATGTTATAGAAAATTTGAGAAATAGAAAAAAACTACTCATAATTTCACCACTGTGACACAAATATTTTCATCTTTGTATACACTCTCTTGGTGAAAATAGTTTGGTTATTTGTTATCATTTGTTGCCTGTGTATCATCCTGTGTCATTCTTTTCCCCCAAGAAGGAATTAATTTTATCATTTTAGCTGTTTAGAAAACTAATACATGTTCATTATAAAAATCACATTTCATATGCTTTGGTATTGCTTGAAAATGAACAGTCCCCTACAACTGTACACAAACACACACAAACACACACACACACACACACACACAGAAACAAAAATGTGATCATCCTATGGATGCATGTTATTTTTTTCTATGACCTGTTTTTCTTTTCTTTCACTTATATTGTGGACAACTTTGAAAATCTACCTAATCTCATATAGAATTACATAATTTATTTGACTTTTCTTTTTCTTGAGGGTTTTAATATGGCACCAGCCTTTTGCCCCTGCTCCTTCCGCCATGACTCGGCTCCCAGCTTGGCCCCATGGCCACTGTGAGATGAGAATGCAGTTTTCCCTTTGGTGTTTGGCTGGAATAGGGCAGGTATCATCCCAAAGTTCTTCTGCCCTGGTAGCCCTCCTTTTCCCAGACCTTTGGCTAGGGAGAAGGGGCTTTTGTCAGCGCGTGTTAGCAGGTTTCTGCAGCACCCCACTGGGGGTATATGGGAGCCAAAAAGAAAACCCTGAGAATATTGCCATGTCATTCCTCAAGACCTGAGATACCAGCCAGTCCTCCTCCTTCTTTCCACCTTTCAGTGTCCCCCTGTGTTTATCTGTTCCCTGATATCCAGGGATTTTGGTTGTAAGAGGGTGGACGAGAGAGGAACGGGCTACTCCATCTTGGCCAGAAGTGCAAATCCTTTGCTCATATTTTCGATTCCCTCTTTTATCTCTTTATACATCTTTCACACAATTATTTTATCCTCTGTATCAGCAGAGTCTGTTGTTAGTTATTTCTGCTGGCTCTCATTCACGGTGGTTTGTTATATGTTTCGTAATTTTAGATGATGAGTTTGCATTTAATAAGGGGGACTCTATCTGTGGGAGTCTTGCATGTGTCCCTCCAGAGAAAATTTATGTTTGACTGTGTCAGACTTTGAACCACTTTAAGATAATTTCTCAGCTTGGGGTTTCTTTGACCATGCCAACAAGGGTAGGTCTGTGGTTCTGAATGATCAGTGATGAGGTTTTCACATTTTCGCACCCCAAAGTGCAAGACAGACCAATTTCCTTGGTTCCTTCCATTGCCTGTGGGGAGGTTTTTCTAACCCACCCTTCCATAGAGGATGTACCCTCTGGTTCTTTTATGTGATGGGTCTTGACTCCCCCTCTCATCTTGAATGGGCCCAAGGCTTTCTATGCTATCCCCTATGTAGACTTCCAAATCCAAACCTTTTTGTAACCAAGGGGCAAACACCCCCAAATCAGCCACAGCTTCAACTTCAACTGCCCTGTCTTGAGTTTTAGCTTCCTCTTCATTTTCAGTCTTTGAGAATTTTGGCACTGCTTCCTTGTGGACGCATTTCTTGTGTATTCAGAAAGTGTTTCCTGATTCATCAAGCTTTTTAACGGGCTTTATAGCAAGAGATTTCTGGATATCTAGTTCATCATTTTGCTGGAAACAGAACCTTCCTTTTTTTTTTTTTTCTCAATTATTGGTAATATATTTTCTGGCAAGAGTAATGGGAATATATCTTCTTTGTTGGTATTGTAGTAATTAGAAGTAATTTTCATTCTGTATTATAAAGCAATGATGTTCTTAACGTACTCATCAGTAGGACATAAACTGAACTGATTGCTCCAGACTCGCCTGCTAGATCCCCTTGTCTCATGCTTGGGAGCTCATGCCTCAGAATGAGAAGTGGAGTCTCTGGAGATGCGAGGCCCCACGTGGAGACTACAGCTTTCAGTTCATCTTCACAAGCACTGCTCACCCAAGTGAGTTGGATGAATCATCCTTTAAAATCATTGTTTCTCTTGTTTTCACTATAGATGAAAATAAAATGTTTTATTCCCATTGCCCAAGTTGATGCTGATGTTCTCTATTAATTAGAGCTAATGTTGATTATAAAATGCTAATTTTCAACAAAGCATATTCACCTTCATAAATAAATACTGGGCTTTAAGGAAGCAGGCCATTTGACATGAAGCCAATAGCCCTGCACCAAAAGTTCATTCATCCATCCAAGTAGGATCTATTGAGTACCTATTGTGAGCATTCTGCATGATGGAGGGAGGGGGTCCTTGAGACATATGGTCGGTCCATGGTCCTTGGCCTCTAGAAGCTGGCTATCTGATGGGACAATGGATGAGATATAAACACAAATAACTATGAAGTGAGGATATAGCCAGCACCATGTAACTGGTACAGACAATAAGTAGAATAAAATTGTATAGGGAAGAGGCAATTTTTTATGACAGATGTTTAAAAGAAAAAACAAAGGGAAAGGCTGTCTAGGATAGAGAGCACCCGGACTAGGCCTGTAAAGATGACATGGCTCTTGGCAGACAACGTAGAAGTTCCACGTAAAGAAAATGGCATAAGAAGCAGCTCAACTGGGATGGCAAAAGGTAGGTTCAGAGAAGGAAATGTAGGTAGGAGTCAGCTTATGCAGGGCTCCCTGTGGGAGACAAGGTAACCTTCTTTATTCATTGGCTCCTCGTCATCTGCCAAAGATTACTACAATTCCTTCATCTGCTCTTCAAGGATTGTTACGATCACTAGCTTCATGTTGCTACGGACATACTGGAAAGACTTTGCTTACAAAACCGAAGGCTGCTTTTCTCTTACCACGCTGAGAGAGTTTGAACTTAATGTTTAAACTATTGAATGAATGAACTAGAATTATGTTTGGTTTCCACATTCTGTAAAATTCGGAATGATCACTGTCCCCAGAACCATATGGTTTATCAGAGAAGACAGGCCGAGGGGCTGAGGAAGGGCCCTGAAGGTTTGGCGCAGGAGCCCAGTGCTCAGGTCAAGCCAAGGTAAACTGACCAGGTGGCCAGTGGGCACTGCCACCTTGTATATAGCAGTGGGCATAGGTCCAGTGGCCAGGCTCTGGGATCTGTGAGCCTTTGCTGTGTCACATGTCACTCTCACTAGTTTCTTTTGACCTTTGAGTTGATGGAAGTACTAACTGACCAAAATAAGGGAGACATGAGAACAGAATAACTAGTCAAAAATCAAAGTGTAAGAGCTAACAGTGAGTGTTTTCTAGTTGCCACAGGTTAAATTTTTTTTACAAGTATATTGGCATAAAGAATGATTCCTGGGTGCATTCCATTTGTCCTTTGTTTCCTCCCTTGTATGATTATATTATTATTGATGTCATTAAAAGTACATTCATCAGGGCTGGCTGTCAGAGAGTTGCACTTGTTTTGTGCCCACAAGCAGTTCTGAGGTGAATCTCTTGCTTTAGGGCATTAGCTGATCAATACAGACATCTATAGTGAGGAATTGTTTTCCCACCTCCCTCTGCATGGCTCTACTTTCCTAGGGCATTCTGGGACATGGTCTTCCTTTCAGTCAGAAGTCACTCTGGATGGGATAGGGAGACCCAGAAGAAGGTGTCCCTACAAAGGAGTCTTCCTTCTGCAATCCCCTGGCAGAGGGCAGCTGGTCCAAGAAAAGTCCTTGGAAGAATTACGGCAACTGCTCGCCTCTCCTAGCGCTGACACTTCTTCAGCTTATTCTCCCTTCCTTCCTGGTTTGCAGTCTGATCTCAAGTCTTCCTCTATCTTTGAAGTTTCCAGGACAACGTTCCTACAGTCCGAGGCCAAAACCTCCCTGTTATTGCCTTTCGTTACCTGTAAGTAGGGAATTTGTCTTACTCATTTCTGCCTATTGGAGACTTAGCAGCGGCAAAACGCCTGGCAGGTGGTCCATACTGCTGCACTGAACTGAATTTCCAAAATGTGAGTTTACTGATTTCGCTTCTTTCCCCTCTCTCCTTTCCTTGCCCACGCCCTTCACCGTCTCCTCCCACTAACTAGTCACAACCCTCTGCTAACTGTCTAGATTGACTCTGCACTCATTCGGACACACTAGGTACTCTACCAATTTCATCTTCTTGGAGACATGTCTTCTGGAACCTTCTTACCAACTCCAAACTGAACCAGTTGTCCTCTGCCCCCAGTAGATAAGGACACCTGGGACCTCACCTCCCCGTCCTGCAGATCTCCTTCTCGTTCTGTGCCCGAGACTCCGTCCTTGGGTCCATCTAGCCCTTTGGTTTGTTTACTCTCCCTTTGGTCCTCCAGGACTTTCCTGATAAAGGGTACACGGCAGGTATACTTTTTTAGGCTTTGCATGTTGAAAATATCTTTATTCTAATCTCCAACTTACTTGTTTGATCAAGATACGGATTTCTACATTGGAAATTATTTTTCCTCAGAACTTTGAAGGCATTGTTCTATTTTCTTTTAATCTCTCACGTTGCTGATGAGAAGTCTTGCTCTTAATCCATTGTATGTAGCCTGGTTTTCCTCTCTGGAAGCTCTTATGATCCTCTCTTCGTTCTCAGGGTTCTGAAATTTCACCACGATGTGACGTGGGCTCTGCTTACAGACACTGCACTGGCGTCACACCAATGACTGAGGCACAGGCTCCAGAGTCTCACTGTTTGGGTTCAAGTCCAGTGCCACCATTCACTAGCTTTCTGGCCTCAAGCAAGCTCCCGAACCTCTGAGCCTCAGTTTCCACATTTTAAAATGGAGATAATAGTAGTACCTACCTCACAGGGTTGTTGTGAGAGTTAAACGAATTAGGATCTGTAAAATGTTTAAAACAGTGCCTGCCACATAGTGAGTGCTATTTAAGCATTAACCTTCACTAATATTTCAAATATGGAAAGTAACCTCCTAGAGGTCTGCAGTTTCCGTGACCCTGTGCCTGGAATGCGAATGTTGGCCTTGAGAGGAGGGGACGGTTGTGAAGGGGAAGAGGTGGCTGAGTCTCTGATGTGAGACCGAGAAAGAACAAGGTGGATGTACAACAGAATTAGGCTCATAAAGAAAAAAGCAAATGCGAAAAAGAAATAGGGTAATTGTTATTGCTGGTAAGGCACCCCTGGACTAGGGATTCTCAGATGAGGATTGGAGGAATAATAGGTAAAGAGAAGACACAGCCTTTAAAGAAATCTGGTCACTCCAACTTAGGATTCAGATATGCTCCCCAGAAGGGTGTTTTCATTTTTCAATTTAAAAGGAAATATGACATAGATTCAGAATGAGAGTAAGAAAAATGGGGGGATGCTTTAGAAAGTCTCGGTGTCGTTATGAATGGGAAATATCTGATGATGACGTTTTCACTTATCAGAGGTTAAGCTGGACAAGCACAGGCACTTCCTAATTGATATACTAGAAAAACAAACAGATGTTTCCCTCCCTGGTAGGAACTTGAAATTTTAACACTAAAGATTTCACAGACTTACACTCAAAATGATCTATTGATAACAGGACTGGTAATTCAGGGTAATCAAAGAGTCCCAGGTAATGAGGGAAAGCTCTACTTTACATAATAATTCCAAATAATACATTTGGAATGAAAAAACTTTTTTAAATCACCATTTTTTTTACTCTTGTGAAATAATTGATTCAAAGATCATTAACAGATGCTAAAACCACTAATTGAAAGGGGATGGGAAATGGGGGTATTCACATGGTGCCGAAGTGTAGTCATGCGTCTCTTAACGACAGGGATATGTTCTGAGAAATGCATCGTTAGGTGATTTTGTCGCTGTGTGAATATCATAGCGTGTGCTTACACAAACCCAGATGGTATAAGCAACTACATACCTAGGCTCTATGGTACTAATCTTCTGGGACCACCATCAAATATGCAGTCCATCGTCAACCATAAAGCCGTTATGCAGCACATGACTGTATTGTACATAGGATACTTACTACTTGCAAAGAGATGTTTTCTTTACAGTGGAGAGATCCGTGGTCACCAGATGATCCCAGTAATTAAACATCACATTGCTAATAGTAAGACACCAACATGTGGATCCCGATGTAATGAATATGAAGAAACATCATCATCTATGAAATATACTTGCCAAAAATGTTTACCCTGATTCTAATTAAGCTTTTAGATCTAATGTCCATCTTAGAGGACAGGGGATAGAGGAACCAGCTACCTGATAGCATGAGGAAAATACCAGGTGAATCTAAATTGTTAGGACATTCTACAACTGGCCTTATCTTTCCAAAAAGGGGTGAGTATAAGGAGCCTGGTCTAAATTAAAAGAGATTTAAGAAACATAACCATATGTAATGCATAATCCTTGATTGGATTTTGGTGGGAAAAACTCTGAAAGATATTTTTGGGACAGAGAGATTTGAATATGGAATGAGCATTAGACGTATTATGCAATCAGTGTTAATTCTGTTAGGTGTCATAATTGTAGCTATTAAGAAAGTGTCCCTTATTTGGGAAAAGCATGCTGGAGCATTTAGGGGTGGGCTTTCATGATGTGACTTACTCTGGAATAATTTAGCTAGATAAATAGAAATGAAGCAGATATGGCAAAAAGTTAACTGTTGTTGAATCAAGATGGAACGTGCATGGAGATGGATATTCATTGTTTTATTCTACTTTTCTATGTGTTTGAAAATTTCATATTAAGAAATTTGGGCGAATGGCCTGCAGATGCAAAATTGCATAAACTTGGCTGATGGTGTTATGGGAGGAGCGGGAGTGAGTGTCTCAAAGGACCACTTTTGCATCGGGCACCCTGGAAGGAGCATCCGCTCTTTGAGTTCACCAGAGCAAAGGAGTGATATGGTCATTCGCTCCAGAATGTATGCAAGTTTGAGGAGAATTAGTGTACTTCCCCGAGTACCCAAGTTATTGTCAGGAATAATTTACTCACTAGCAGGATCAGAGTGAATAATTCATGTTATGACTGCAATGGGAATGCTCATATGTTTGGTTGTTGTTAGCTGGATTTTTTTTCCCCAAAATTAAGTGACCTAAAATTACCTCCTTTACATGAGGTATTTTGGGGATATCTTTTCTTTTCTTTTTTTAACCACTTCTTTCTTCCAAACAACATGAAGTAACTGCCCTATCCACACAGGCACAGATGTAGACTAACAGTCAAAATGCAGAATTGCTTCCTCCAATGCTAAATTGTTCTTAAAATAGAGTTGTTGCTTAGGAAGTGAGTTTACTGCCCCAGCTGAACCCTCTGTTTCTGATGTAATTTCAGGGAGCTGGACTGCGCCATGTTACGCCGCCTGGAGAAGAGGATTCTGGTTGATCTCCCCAGCCGGGAGGCAAGGCAGGCCATGATCCACCACTGGCTGCCCCCTGTGAGCAAGAGCAGAGCCCTGGAACTGCGCACAGAGCTGGAGTACAGCGTGCTGAGCCGGGTAAGCTGCCTGGATCTGCGGGCCAAGCGGCCACACATGGCAGTCTTCTAGGCCAGCTCTTCTCATAAGCTGTTTGGAGCATCTTCCTTGAGTCACTTAGAAAAGATCCAAGCTGCCCAGCAATGCAATGGGCCTCTTGTTCCAGAAAGAGTGAGCTTTGTCACTTGGAAACAACCAAGCAGAGGGAAACAACGTGATGTAGTGGGCATAGCATAGGGTTTAGACTCGGACAACCCACGGTCAAATCCTGGCCCTGCCCCTCATTAGCTGTGTGGCCTCAGGACAGTCACTTACTCTCTGAGCCTCGGCTTCTTCATCTGTAAAATGGGTAACAGAAATGCCACAAAGGATTGCTGTGATGACTAAATGAAAGTCTTCCACAAACGGAAAAGCCCTAGGTACATGTCTTATTCCCATTGTCCCTGGACACTCGAACCTGATGTTCTCTGAGGTTCCTCAAAGGCAGGTGTGATGTTATTTACAAGAACAAAAGTGCCTACCAAATTTGATCATCCTGATTTGGGCACGAGGGGCCCATTAGGCTAACTTGGGTGGTCTAGGCCTTCCCCAGCATCTTCCAACATACATTTGGATGGTGTTAGGAAGTGATTTATTGCCCAGCTTCACAGGTCATCCAAATGTGTTAGCAGTCTCTCTTCCCCCAAGCATAACATACCTGGGAATCTCTGTATGGTGTTCATGGGGGCTAGGTAGAGAATCCAAACAGGGGCTCTGAGGCTGGGTCCTGGCTACAAGAATGTAATCCCCACCAGCATTCTGCCTGCTGACCAACGGCTGGGGTTGTGGCTGTTTCAGGAGACTGAGGGCTACTCGGGCTCAGACATTAAGCTAGTCTGCAGGGAAGCAGCCATGCGGCCTGTGAGGAAGATCTTCCACGCACTTGAAAATCACCAGTCAGGTATGCTGGGATCACAGCAACGGGGCTCTGGGAGAAATTGTTTAAAAAAAAAAATCCAACTTCCACCAGCAGAGGGAGCCTGGCTCCTGTTCTTAACGGCTCTTTACACTTAGAACATTGTTTGGTCAAATCGTCTCTCTTGCACTCAACTCATTCCTCCTCTGGTGTTCTGATTTGGATTGACTTTGCCTCCAGATGATAAACTCCTGAGAGCTTGAGCTTTTATTTCTCTGGCACACTATGACGCTGCGCTGGATCCATTTGAGGCAATATATAAATATTAAATAATACTTGAATAATGATACATTTAAGTCACATTTTTTGTCGGGGCTTCAGGGGCCGAGTTGCACATTAAAGAAATTTTTCCCTAGCCCTCTTTAGTCTTGCCTTTTGCTGCATTAACCATTAAGAATGCTGCATTATGCATTGTCTGGAAAGAAGGTCTATTAGCATTTCAAGAGCATTGATCACCATGAGGTCAATTGTTGTGCTGTTACTCTTTCTTTTTATCTAGAGAGCAGCAATTTACCTGGGATCCAGCTGGATACAGTGACCACTGCCGACTTTCTGGATGTGTTAGCTCACACCAAGCCTTCAGCAAAGAATCTGACTCAGAGATACTCAGCCTGGCAAAGTGAGTTCGAGTCTGTTTGAAATCACATTTACCCTGACCCGGCCACAAAGACAACCATAGAGGCCTCCTGGTTTATTAGTGTAAGGGAAAGAAGAACATGATTGGAATCGACAAAAGAAACTTATTCTTGAAGACTGGATAAAGTTGGACAACTGGATTGTTAACATGAGATATTTTGGCTAATTTTTCATGACTGATGCCAGCAAAATATGAAGATTTCAATTACAGGTACATGTGCCAGTAGGTCAGGCAACAGAGACTTTTCTCACAATTAGACTCCATAAAATTTTCATGAACAATTTCTTGTAGTGTTCCTCATTTGTGAACTGGTCTTTTCATTTGAAGAAAAAGATGTATGTAGTTAGGAAAGTTGTGTTGGAATGCACAGGGTGGTTCTCAGTTGGGGAGCCAATTAGAAGCTAAGCTTGGGGGCCGGCCCCGGGGCCGAGTGGTTAAGTTTGCGCGCTCTGCTGTGGCGGCCCAGGGTTTTGCTGGTTCGGATCCTGGGCGCTGACATGGCACCGCTCATCAGGCCATGCTGAGGCAGTGTCCCACGTGCCATAACTAGAAGGACCCACAACTAGAATACACAACTATGTAGTGGAGGGGTTTGGGGAGAAAAAGCAGAAAGGAAAAAAAAAAGATTGGCAAGAGTTGTTAGCTCAGGTGCCAATCTTTAAAAAAAAAAAAAAGCAGCTAAGCTTGACAGACCATCTGACCAGCTCACAGTTCAAGGCTGGATAAGGATGGGAGCAGAGAAGCAAAATACTCTGTTTCTTTTGACAATATTCTGACTCTCATCAGCTCTCCCTAATTCTGACCCCTACCAGACTAGGCTCCACTAGGAAATGTCACTGACAGATCTCTAGAGATGAGCGTTTTGAGTCTAGAGTTAACAGCAATGGTGACTAGCACACCACCAGCACCAGCTACCAGCTTGTTTTAAGTTCTGGCCCCTAATAACATCTTTTAACTCTCCACATTGCACGTCCCTTGTGCTCTGGCCCTCCTTTCCATTGCCACAGCTCCTTGTTGGATCCAAAGCTTAGGATGGGGTACCTGAGCTTCTACAACAGTCATCCTGAGTATTCTCTGCTTTAGGCTCCTCATCTCCTTATGGGGTTACAAATAGCCAGAAGCATCTCCCTCAGAAACCCACAATCTGAGGCATCTACTTTCAACTCCTGATAAATTTTGAAGGCTTCCATTAAGTAATGCCACTCCTCTCCCCAACTAGAACTTAGCTATGGTAAGTCACCTTTTCTCTTTCTTGCCTTGTTTTCTTCATCCTTGCAAGGCAGACTCCTCCAGAGGAGAAAAAATTCCAGGAAAAGAGACATTTTGGATAGGCAAATATTCCAAAGGATTTTACCCTTTTAAGGTAAACAAAGCATTTTCGGGGTACTAACTATTTTGAGCAGAATACTCTCAAATGCCTTTTGAAATGTCATTTCATGGAAAATGAAGTCAAATTAAAAATATACCTTATATAATCAATTTAAAATAAAAAGATATTTCATCTTAGTGTATGCTAAACAAACTTTTCCGTGATCATCAGGTATTACCCTATGCAGCAAGAGTGATACGCTAGACGTACAGATCTCTAAATGGCCTCAGACAGCTGTACTGGTCAATTCCCAACATCTGCTTTCTGTGCTTTTGGGTTCTTTTCTTTGTTAGGCTTTCAGCTGACATTTCTTGTAGCTGTGAGTTCATTGGCTCGTGGCCACTACCATCCTAATTTCATAAAATCTCAATGGGATGGAACCTCAACTGTTGTTGCTAATTTGCTGTGGTTGGAAAGCAGGTAAGTTTGCCTTGTATGCGTACTTAAGAGCAAACAGGTAAAGGGGCAGAGGAGACGCTCCTGTGGATAGCGTGCTTTGTGACAACATATTTGGGCCCTTTTAACTTACTGCCCAGCCAGCCCTGGTGGTCTAGTGGTTAAGATTTGGCATTTCCACCATGACCCAGGTTCGCTCCTGGGTCAAGGAACCACATCACCTGTCCGTCGGGTGTCATACTGTGGCAGCTGCATGTTGCTATGATGCTGAAAGCTACGCCACCAGGATTTCAAATACCAGCAGGTCACCCATAGTGGACGGGTTTCAGTGGAGCTTCCAGACTAGACAGACTAGGAAGAAGGACCTGGCCACCACTTTCAAAACATTGGCCATGAAAACTCTATGAATAGCAGTGGAGCATTGTCTGATACAGCACTGGAAGGTGAGAGGATGGCACAAAAAGACCAGGCAGGTTTCTCCAAAGAAGATATATGGATGGCCAATAGACACATGAAAAGATGCTCATCATCACTAACAATCAGGGAAATGCAAATCAAAACTACACTAAGATATCCCCTTACACCTGTTAGAATGGCAAAAATAAACAAAACAAAAAGTGACAAATGTTGGAGAGGATGTGGAGAAAAAGGAATCCTCATACACTGTTGGTGGGAATGCAAACTGGTGCAGCCACTATGGAAAACAGTATGGAGATTTCTCAAAAAATTAAAAATAGAAATACCTTAGGACCCAGCCATCCCACTACTGGGTATCTATCCAAAGAACTTGAAATCAGCAATTCCAAAAATCCCATGCACCCCTATGTTCATTGCAGCATTATTTACAATAGCCAAGACATGGACGCAACCTAAGTGCCCATCAACTGATGATTGGATAAAGAAGATATGGTATATGGGGCTGGCCCTGTGGCCGAGTGGTTAAGTTCGCGCGCTCCGCTGCAGGCGGCCCAGTGTTTCGTTGGTTCGAATCCTGGGCGCGGACATGGCACTGCTCATCAAACCACGCTGAGGCAGCGTCCCATATGCCACAACTAGAAGGACCCACAACGAAGAATATACAACTATGTACTGGGGGGCTTTGGGGAGAAAAAGGAAAAAATAAAATCTTAAAAAAAAAAAAAAAAAAAAAAGAAGATATGGTATATATATATATTTTATATATATACACACAATGGAATACTACTCAGCTATAAAAAAGGATAAAATCGTCCTATTCACAACAACATGGATGGACCTTGAGGGTATTATGTTAAGTGAAATAAGCCAGACAGAGAAAGACGAAGTCTGTATGACTCCACTCATAGGTGGAAGTTAAACATGTAGACAAAGAGAACTGATTGGTGGTTACCAGGGGAAAGGGGGCATGGGGGGAGGGCATAAAGGGTGAAGTGGTGTACCTACAACACGACTAACAATAACGTACAACTGAAATTTCACAAGGTTGTAAACTATCATAATCTTAATAAAAAGTTAAAAAAAAAAAAAAAAAAAGACCAGCCAGGGTTCCCTCTGTTGTACACAGGGTCCCTAGGCGTCAGAATCAAGTAGCAATAAAAGCTTTCTTCCCACTCCTGACTCCAATCAGGGTAAGTGTGGTTTTGCCATCCCTCAATACACGTAACCTTCTTCCACAGTCTACCACGTGCTTGACACACCTCCACATCCTTCCTCCATTCCTTTTAAGAATTTCCAAGTTCATCTTTTTAATACTCCCATCTATATTCAATCACATATTCAATCATCCTCTCGTCTTTCCCTTGGAAAGGCTGTCTCTGAATAGTTATGCATGTATGTTTTTAGGTTATGCTTTTATTTTTGTGGGCTTTTCTTTATCAGTTTTATATATTAGCAAATGACTTCTTGCTTTGGAAGAAATGAAATGTAGCTCTTTCATCCCCCTGCCCTGTCATTCCCAAATAGTTATACTATGATTTTAGGTTAACTCAATAACCAGAATTTTTAGAACTGTCCATTGTTCACTGCAGAGCCAACTAGTGTATCAGGATTCATTTCCTTTTTTCTTTTGTCATTCCTGGAATTAACAACTGCCTTTTCATTTGCTTAATTTTCTAAGTACCTATTATTTTTTTTTTTTTGCAACACCTTCTTAGATCTGTCAAATACCCATCAGTATTATTTCCCAAATGACCAAAGATGAGGTAAATTTTCAGTTCACCCACACCCTCTGGTTCTGGTGTTGTAAGGAAAGGGAACCAGAGGACCACTGCAGGGCAAGCAGGTTGCACTAATCCTCGTTTTCAGCCTGCATCCCACCCTGGCCCACCACCATGCCCACTGTCCCAAGGCCTTAACTTTGATGGTTCTACTTTTCCAGAGAAGAAGCCTCCATTCTCCTGTCTTGACTGGGGGTGCTGATCTGGCTGCTCAGGGTGGGGAGGGTTTCTGAAGCTCTAACCATTTTATCAGCTTTGAACCAACTCCTCGCTTCTCAACCCTGCCTCACACCTCACTTCCTCTCTACCTACTGTCTCCAAGCCTTGAGTCTTTGAGGTTGCTCTACAGGACGAATTTCAGTTGTCTTTTCTTTATACTGATTTTAGCCATTACACTCCATCCACTTTCCATTTCCCAAGTTATTGTACCTTCTTGTCCACTGACGTCTCCTCTACCATTCTCTTGTGGGTCGTCCTTATGGGTTTATACCTCTATTCCTTTCCTTACTTTAGTGGGGCTTTGAGAAACCAACCAACTCATTTGACTAATCTGTCATTTGACTAATTCAAGTCTGTATGATTATTTTTTAAATAGCAGATTAAAAGTACATCTAAGTCTACATGGATATAGGAGATTGGCCTGTCAGTTGCTGGAGGAAAATTTAACTTAATCCAACATGTGGTATTTTCTTCTAACGCAGAGGTCTCAACTCAAATGCCTATAGGAACTTGGAACGTAATAACAGGAGTAGAGTAAGCTGGGTCTAAGACAAGAAAGAGGTGGGACTGCGGTGAAGTAGAGAGGGCCAGAACCATCTGGACACAGCAGTGACTCAGCTGCAACTGAACATGGAAATTCGAACCTACCATTGCCAGATCTTCCAATCTGCCGAGGAAAACCAGTCATCGATTTGCATTTGAAATCTCCTGATACTCAGATTTTGGCAACTAAGGTTAGCTATCTACATCTCCCACAGCTTGCTCCCTGACTTCATTCAGGTCACCATCCTGGATGGTCCGTCATCCCTGGATAACCATACTTACCTAAATTAACTCCAACCTCACTCTTCTTGGCTTTCTTTGTCTTTATCGCTTATCGATAGCTCTACTGTATTGAGTCCTTGTGTGCACGTCCTATTAGTCTGGGCTACCCTACTCAAACATAAGCACCATGGTTATGGGACTGTTTTCACTGCTACTGAATGAATGAAACACTCTCTAGTGACGTAGACCAAAGGCTATCTGAGCACTGTATCTGCTCCACAGGCTGGAATTTGATTCCTGTCCCAAAGCACTTAGCTCACTGTACACGGCCTCTTTCCTGAAAGGACTGATACAACCATTTGGAACCTGCCAGAGCTCTGTGACTGTTAGGTATATTTTTATATGCTTCAATTTCCCAACTAGATCTGTATCTTAGGATCGGAGCTACATTCTGCTCTGTCTTCCTCAGTGCTTTACCCTCAGTAGGCATTTAATAAATAGTCTGATTTTCTCAGGCACATCAGCCAGTGAAACAAACAGGAGTTGAGATGTGTATGACATGAAGGTAAGCAATGGGAAAAGGTGTTAAAAATGGCTTGATTTTAACAGATATGCAATTTAAGTTATGATAAATGATTTCTGGTGCACTGGTACCTTGCTCTGTTTGCCTCTTAAAGAGAGCAGCAGGCTCTGGGGTAGGACATCTTGATGGCTGGCATAATAAAATGTCAGCAAAAGCCTGTGTATTTATGCCAAAAAAAGGCTTTTCTGACTTATGTCAAAGAAACCTGATAATGCAAACACAGCTCTATGCAAACAACTGCTAATATGAAAAAGGGATTCTATTTCTTGAGGCAGAGTGTTTTAGTGAAACAGATTAGTGAAGTTTTAAAAATTCTTTATTATAAGTACTCAAGGACTTCAGTTTCATCCTACACGAACAACTATTGATCCAAAACCAACTAAACACCAATACAAGTGTGTTTTTCACTTACGTGTCCAACATTGTAATTTTTAAATGTGGGATTAAGAGTGAGGCGATGACACTGTCATTCCAAAGGAATGTTTGACATCCCCAACTACAGGTGTTTGATGGGGCCGTCACTTAGAGTGAGGTGGGCTAGCCCCCTTTTCTTTCCCAGGCATTAACAGCAGCTCTGACAGGTGCAGAACAGTGGGTAGAGCTACTGCATAACTAGCTGATTCTGGAGGTTTGAGAGTGAAGTGGGGGCAAGAGCATCTGTGTCCTCCACTGGACCAGTGCTTCACCCTCCTCCACACCTGGCATGCACCTGGCTCACAGCAAGCTGCTCAACGACCATTTCCTGACAATGGGTCTTCTCTAACACCCTTTCCAGTGCTAAGATGCCACTTGGTCCTTTCTGGGCCCAGGACAGGATTACAGTAAAACTGATGCAACCACTTCTTTGAGGTCAAGGTCAATACCACAAGACAACCCTTTAAATGGGATGGCTGGAAACTGAAGTCCTTTAGATACTTCAGTTATTAAATTTCCACAAGGCCCAAGGCAGACCAACCAGATGAGCTGGGAATGTTTATAATAACATGAATCTAAACCAAGATTCTCCTTTATCCTCATGAACCTCACTGTGGACAGGTCATTTAGTAAGCCCTATAAATGTTTGTTAAATAAATAAAATATCAAACTAAGATTTTAATGGCCCACAGGGCCAAACTAGATGGGAGGAAAGTAGCGCAGCCGTTTCTCTTGGCTGGGAACATTATACTCAGGTGATCTTACCTGTTCCTGCCCTTCTGTTTAACTCCTGACCCATCAGTGATGTCTGCTTCTTTGCTTTACCGCTAACCTGTCTCCAGAGCATCTGATCCTTTATTTCCAAGCGTCTAATGGGCGTCCCCTATGGGCAACAAGTCTAAAACGAAACATTTTCTCCTCCCTACCTACAGCTATACCTTCTACCATTCAATTCCCATAAGATTTACAGCTAGTTTTTATTGGTTCATTGACCATCTGACTGACTACCTGTGTTGCAGCAGATATAAAAAGAATGAGACACAGTCCTGTCTGGTGGGGAGAAGAGACGTGAAGATCTAAGTGTAATCTAACAAGTGCTAGGTGGGCACTAAGGAGGGAACACCCTACTCCATCCTGCAGTCAGGACGACATCACAAGGTGGGGGGACACTGGAGTCTTCATGTCTTGTGTATTCTCCTTAGTTCCTTAACTAGTAAGGGTCCTCAAGGCAAAATCTTTTTCTTATATGCTTATTTCCTGGCATGGCACTTAGCCTGTAGCAATGAGTAAACACTTGATAACACTCGGGCCAAGGAATCACTCGCCCAGGTGCCTGGGTGACAGGCCACAGCTCAATGTAGCCCACCCGCAGGCACCAAGCAGCGCTCTCTACCTGCATGTGAGCTTCCTTCTCATGTGGCTTTGTCCTGAGGGAGTCTAAATATAGGAGAATGTCTCTCTTTTTTAATCTCAGAAAGACTTTCTCCACTGAACTGACTGGAGAGATACGTTCTACCAACCCTTCTGAGATTGTTAAATGTGATGCTCCTGCTACATCTGCACCATCATCATCGCAAACGCACAGCACTTAGCATTTGCCTGATTCTATTCTAAGTACTTAATACATGGGTCATGCGTTTAACCCCCACAACAAGCCTATGTGGTGGGAACTTTCGTTATTATCTGCATTCTACACACAATGAAAAGGCGGTATAAGAGGCTAGATGACTTGTGCAAGGTCACAGAGGTGGTGAAGTGCTGGCGAGGCTCCCAAATCTAGGCTCTCTGCCCCTCCACTAAGCCATCCAGTCTGGGGTGGGAGGCCTGTCACATCTGCTTTTGGGCTCTAGGCTGTGTGAGTACTAAGTTGGGGCATCTGCAGGAACAAGAACGGTGTTCACCAAACTACCAAAAGGAGCGGGAGCTACCACTCATTTAGGTTCGCTCCCTCCCATCCAAGGCCGAGCTGATCTCTAAACAAGCATCAAAACCCGAAGCTCATTACCATCAGCGTGCGATTCTAGAAGGTGAACACTACAATGATGTACAATTACATGCTAATAATTCAATGCCCAAGAGCCCTGTAAAACAATTGCAAAGGCCCAGGATTATCACAGTATGCAAATGCTCTAGGAAAATCATTACCTCCTTAGTCCCCTTCATTTTGGTGGGTTTAACACGAGAAGAATAATCCATGCTACAAGATGAGATTTCATTTTACAGCTGTAGTAACCAAGTACATAAAAGCTTGAATCTGTCCCAATAGCTTCTGAAAGATTTTCCCATAGTGTCAGAGGCAAAAATAATGAAATCCTGCAAATGTACAGTTAATAGGACCCTGGTGGACACTAACGTCAAAAATGCATGGTCTATACGACATTAAAGGCTTGATTTTAGTTTCTGCACTGTTCCTGTTAATAACAATGTCTAATTAAAACATCTGTAAAATACTGATAGTTTTAATTTTACATAAAATTTCCAAAACAACTGTTACACAGTATAATAGGTATCTGCAATGAATAGGTTATTAATGGAAATATTATTTTAAATTAAAATCAGGTTCTAAATTTAAATTAGTCATCTCTAGCTAATGAAGAGAAAAAGAAGTCATCCGTGCTGGGAATAACACAGCAGATAATCTAGTTTTCAACATTCGTTACGGCAAATTCACTCGCTCACTTGGGCGAAAGGACAATCTATTTCGCTGCTTCTGTCTTGTACTCCACTTGGTTCTTCTGACGGATTTCACAGTTGAACTCAATATTAAAATTATGGCCTAATGCACCTTTCAACACATTATTTTACAATTTAAAAAACAACACTCAACTTTATTCACGATCTGAATCCCCCTTGCTCCCAATTTTCTAGTGAGGAGACAGCAGAGAACAGGACTCCCCACGGCAGATTCTCCCCCAGCCCTGCCGAACCCCATGAATATTTTAACAGCAATGGCATAAAATCTCAGCTTTCCCTTTCTTCGGGTCTCATCTTCTTTTGTGAAATAAAACAAAAGGGATTAGCAAAGCTTAGGGGCTGCAATTCAATACCTTTCTTTCTGATTAATGCACAGTAAAAGGTTACAGCGTCAGCAGCACTGGCTGTCTATCTACGCTGGCATCGAGCTGGTGAGGGATTCATGCCCGACGATGAAAAGCTGCGTTTCAAGTTGCTTCTGATTCACAGAACAGTTGACAGTAGGTGCTGCAGAATGTGGTCCACAGCATGAGGGAAGCTCTCACAAGTTAAGTAAGGAGGTGGATTAATTTTTTCTTCATCTCCTGCTCGATACTTGCCTGAAATAAAAGTAAAGTCAGTGAACAAAGGCCACTGCTAGGATGCCACCTTCACCACACCCGAGGGCACCTGGGCCACCACAGAACCACCCTTTCAATTACCAGAGAGAATCAGGGACTCCACACCCCCAAAACCACCTCTTACTGAGGCTTCAGGATGCATGAGACAATTCAGAGAGAGATCATTTTCAGCATTTTCCCAGGCCCTCTGGTCTTTCAGGATGGACAGTCACAGGGGCTGGGAAACCTGACAGGTAAGGTGTCCTTCAAATCCCGAGGGCTGTGGAATCATTTTCTCCCCCACCAGCCCTAAAGACAGGAATGGTGATTAAATCAATGCTTCTAAATGGAGGCCCAGACCCCACAGGGCAGAGACCTTGCCAGCTCCTGGGGGTGACTGGAAACAGCATGTGCGGCTGCCACGCAGGGACCCTGTGAGCCTGGCAAATGGAGCACCTGGGGCTGGGGAGGGAGAGTGATGGATGCTCACAGGCCTGGGCCAGGCGGGACAGGCCACCAAGGGGCAGGCACGCCGCCTAACTCTCCTCAGACTCTGGAACTCAAGATACACAACTGAACACCCCAACCTAGCAGAGGAACCATTCCACAGAGTGGTCAGAGAGAGCTTTTACAAATGTAAATCAGATAATGCATGTCCCTATTTACATACCCCTTAATGGGTCCCAGTGCCCTTCAGAAAGAACCCCGAATCTCTATCCTTGCCTACCAGGCCCTCTGTCCTCAGCCCCAGCACCCCTCTCCCCTTACTACAGGCTGCAGACCCAGCTGTGTTCCTACACTGGACCTGGGTCTTTTGAGGACCTTCACACCTGCCATTCCCTTTGCCTGGAACATTCTTCTCACCTGACTACCTCCTTCACACTTTGGGTCAGACCTACCTTCTTATCCAAATTAGATCCCCTCTCTGTTTTTCTCTCTTAGCACTCTGTTCTTTGCCTCCACAACATGTCCAAGAGCAAAAATAGTTATCTGAGGATTTCATCAATGACCAGAAAATAAAATGGTGAATAGGAGGAATTTTAAAATTAAGACACAGGCTGGGGCCGGCCCGGTGGCACAGCGGTTAAGTTCACACGTTCTGCTTCGCCGGCACGGGGGCGGTTCAGATCCTGGGTGTGGACATGGCACCGCTTGGCAAGCCATGCTGTGGTAGGCATCCCACGTATAAAGTAGAGGAAGATGGGCAGGGAGAATGATGAGTGTGGCTATTTTTCTTAACTTTATC
The DNA here is from genome assembly GCF_041296265.1 of Equus caballus. NCBI lineage: Eukaryota > Metazoa > Chordata > Mammalia > Perissodactyla > Equidae > Equus > Equus caballus. Next base: position 74,399,769 of record NC_091691.1, read on the forward strand.
TAATGCTTCCTCTTTTTTGCTTACATCAAAGGGCAGTAATGTTCCTGGGAACGTGATGATCATTTTGACTGAGAAATTTGAAAAACAACCACACTGTTAATTCCAGAGTGACTGGTGTCACCATCTGCAAGGCTCTAATGGTCCACCCCAGATCCTAAGCACGAGCAGAGTGTGTTTCCACTCTTTGTTCATACAGGGCCTTGCCAAATACTTCTTATTCAACTGTAGCTACAACTACATTTTCTTGTTTCTATTTTAAAATTATTCAAAATAACTTTTACGCAACTATATTTTCTTGAATGTTACAGTCATGAGTAAAGGTACTTTTCTAAAGTTTCCCAGTAGCAGCTCTTCTGTGACTTTGTTTAAATCTTCCCTTTTATGAACAGCCTATTAAATAGTTTCACTATCATTAAATGAAACCAGGCAAACGGGCTCACAGAACCACTTATAGAACCACTTATCTGCTATTTGATTTTTAAGAGCCCAATGACAATTCTTGGACAGGACTTCTGGCTGTCATCCTTAAACATGTGCTATTAGTTCCAAGCTCAGCAGGTGCCACTTGGGTGTGAGGGAGACTTTTTCATTACTCCTGGAGAGGCTCATTAAGTTCCCAGTGCAACAGTATTCACCTCCACACATAGGTCTCATGCCTGTTCTTTCTTTACCTTGAAAGGACTTTATTAATCACACTCCATTTGGAAAGTTGCACAGAATCACATACTGTGAGAGCTAGAAGGGACCAATCCAACCCCATCATTCTTAAAGGGCCCAAAGGGGTGAAGAGCCTTGACCAGGGTCTTGCACAGCTAGTCAGTGTAGACCTGAGACAAGGACACAGGACACCTAACCAGTCCACTATAGTCATTAATAGTCTATTAGCTGAGTCCTCCCCATTAAGTTCTTTCCGTTTCCTTAAATTTATTTCAGGGACCACACAGAGTATACCTCATCTTGGTATAGGAAATAGTTCCTAAAACAGTTAAGTGAAAAGACAAGAAAAAAGCTTTTATGTGTGTTTTTTAAAAAACGCAAACATTAACAAAAGGTATCAGATCACTTAGCTGGCCAGTTCATAATGAGATGAACTTCATCATCTTACAGCTGGCACAAAAAGAAGAGATATTTTTACAGAGCACCACAATTCACGGTCTTTTGGTCCACTGCAATCTGATGACCTGTATATTCAGAAAATCATATAAATGCTAATTGTTAACTGTATATGGTTACCTCTGGGTAAATATTAAAATACCTCTGAACTCTCATCTTCCAGTTTTGTATAGCATGGGCCCTCCCACACTGTCTTTTTCCCCTGCGATCCTAAGTCCATTTTATTTTTGCTTTGTGGTAGAAAGAGAATTAAAGTGCCCAGTGGGTTTCGCCATTTCTGCAGACTGTTCTTTAAGCAATTGTGTAGTCCACCGTGCTGTTTTAGAGAAGGCTTATAGAAGGTACATACCAGTTTTCACTAAGATGCCCAGCATGCCGACATTCTGAGCCCCACCAACATCATCCCTGCAATCCTAGAAAAGCATAAAGGAAGCATTTAGTCCAGTGCCTTCAGTAGCTTGTGAACAAACCCCTACTCAATGATTTGATTTAGGCTGGGATGGCCAACTGTAATCCCACGATTTTTTCTTAAAATGAAAGAAAGGAAGGTGTAAAAAAGAGGTAATCCACATGTAGTAGTGTAAGGAAGCATCCTCCTGGAAAGGGAAGCGTCACAGAGGCGGAAGGTGTACCACAGAGCAGAAATCCTCGGAACCAAACACAAAGAGCAGCCACAGTTCTTCATGCTTTGCCACGTGCGTCTACCTCCTCTTAAAATAGGTCATGGAAAAAAACATTCTACTTGGCAGCTTTTAAGGTGGATGATCCAACTGCACAGAGTGAAGGAACTAGAGTCAGAAGTCAGCTTTTCCGCCGCCCATGTCATCTCCTTACTTCCCATCCTTTCGTCCCTAACAGGTGGCATCAAGACCAATCAGTACACTTGAACAGATTCTGTGACTGATATTCGCTTCACACTTGGGGACAAGAGATCAGTTAGAAAAGGGAGCTCCTCTTTCCAATTCTTACTCAAGATAGGGATGAATATACTTGGTTGATTGTGATGATAAATGCAAGGTAATAAAAATCCAAGGACTAGACAAATATCAAGAAAAATCAATCCTGCCATCTCATTCAGACCGTGCCTGAAGAAAAGTTTTTTCCTTAAAAATCATTAAAATTATTCAACAAAGGCCCCGAGAAATGAGTTTTAGAATGTCAAAATCTTCACTTAAGGTCTAACTTTGAAACCTTTTCTGCTGCATCTAAACTTGCCCTGATGAAGCGGCAGGGATGGGGGAGACGGACGAAAGGAAGAAGGGAGGTGGGTAACAGTGGACAAGGAAAGGAAGGGAAAAACCTGCCACTCTCTTGGATAACAAGCAACCCTCCATGCAGCCGAGGATTCTGTCACATGCCCTTCCCACCTCCCACTCGGTCCCAATGCCAGTATCTCCGGGGATAAGAATTCTGAAGTCTCCAGGCTAAGACGACCAGCTTTCAAACACACGTTCGCCTAGGAAAGTCAGCTAAAGGCTTGCCAAGAGAAAAAGGTTTCTCTAAATAGTGTCAAGTTCAATGATTACTCTATTCAGTTTACGTGAATAAGTATGCAAGTGGAAGATGAAATCAGGAGGACTGTGACACTTTTGCACCATCCCAAGTTAAGAAAGCAAGAGATCTACAGTTTGCTTTGGAGGGAGTCCAGAGCCTCGAGTTCAGCTTCCAGCTGTGCCACTAATTAGCTAAGGGAATTGAGGCATGGAGATTTACCTCTCCGGGCTTCAGTTTCCCAGTCTATAGAGGAGGTTTGGACCAGACATTCTCAATGGTCCCTTCCAGTCTAATGCGTTATTATTTAAAAACTGAAATATAATCCTTGCCACCTACTTACCATGAGGCAGTGTGCTTTCCAGCTCTTTTCCCATCATGGCACATATGCAAAATAATGTTTGCCCAGTACACTGGGGTAAACTGAGAAGGTGTCATGGCCAGATGCGACCGGCTAGGGCCTCCAATCCATCAGATTCAACCCTGCCACCCAAGGGCTGAGGCAATCGATATCTTTAGCTATTTGTGGCACAGTGATTGGGAAGTTCTTCCATAAAGCATATACTAAGAAAAAAATCATTAATGGTAGAATTCTCTGGGTATAGGTTTTTTGCCTGCATAATATTTAAAAAAAAATCTAAATTTGTGTAGAGGTTTTCTTCAAAAGACACATAAAGCATTTAATTGACTTGCTTTTAATGGTCTTTTGAATAGTATATATCTCATCACACTATGAAGAATGTCAGAAATACTCAAAATTTCAGTTCTTTCGAAGAATACCTCTAAACACCTAGCAGAAAGCCTGCTTTATAGGCAGCCACTTGCTACCATCTGATATCATCAGAAATAGAGTACGCCTGGTTTTGAAGCAGCACTTCCAAGTCAGCTCCTCCCAGTGTGACAGGCGAGCTCGGCGCGTTTCCTGGCTCTTCTACTTACATCTCCTATCATGACGGTCTCCTCTGGTTCGCAGCCAGTGCCCCGCAATGCTTCCAAAAAGAACGTTTTTTCTGGTTTTCCTACCACTGTGGCTTTGATGTCTGTGGCATACTCTAAAGCAGTCACGAATGGTCCAGGTCCCAGGGCTAGGCCATCTTTCCTCTTGTAATACCTGGCTTTGTGGATTGCTATCAGAGGCGCCCCATCTAGGAGTAACCTAGAGAGACAGAGAAAATGGAAACTGGCTAAAAGCAAGGCTTTTATGACTGGAAAGAATGTCAGACTTACAAAGAGATTTTATTCACACTCACAGAAACAAACAGTTTCTTATTAACTTTTAATGACTTGCTGTCTTCTAATGAATTTGCTAAGAACTGCTGGGAATTACACTCAGATACACGAAAGAAAGGTGATAGATTATTAAATTTGGGACTGCTTCAACCTTTTACCTTTAGTGGTTTCAGACACTTTAACCAAATCACCAGGGAAAGAGAATGAAGAGAAGTAAAGCTAAATAAGACACTCAGGGGAAGAAGCTTAACTTAATGAGACAAGTTGTTCCAGCCGTCCCTGCTGGTAAGCAGGAGGCTCGCGAGCCTTTCATAACACGACACGACTGCTGCTGCAGTGACATATTCAGCTAACTCCTAAAATACCTGAATTCCTCTGTCCTCTACTCCAGAATGTAAGCTTCTTTCTAACTCAGAAATGTGATAGGGCATTTTACAATACTTTCTGCTCATGCCTTTACCTCTTCCTTCCACCTTTGACTGCTTCTGACACTTCGCACATCAGGCCATCTTCCCTGAAGAAATGCCAACATGGTTTAACTGAAAGCCTTTACTGTCAAATCCTTTCCTTTGTCCTGAGATGGGACGATTACTCTCATACCAAACAAAAGGGCATAAAGAGTTTTCCCATTAGTTTGAGAACAAACTCTACATATAGCTAAGGATTCTCATTAGTGACTCAGTCAAGCATAACAAAACAGGTCCAAAAACCCCCACCAACTTCTTAACACTCACCTCCCAACCCCCATCCAAAAAAATCCAGTCTCTCCCAGCAGTGCAGCCCATAGTCACACAGCACAAACAGTCCCGCACACGTTATCATCTAATGGAACGTGGGACGTGATGTATTTCTTAAACTGCTTTTAACCAACGTAATAAATGATCTCACAAGCTTAATTTACTTTAAGTCATCTCTATAGTTAAAATATTTAGTACGTCCATCAAGGAAAAATTCATCACATCTTACCCTTCACAATTATGAGTAATTAAGCGCTCAACTATGAAACTGCTAAATTATTCTTGTCAGTGGGCATGGAAACGTCTTCCTGTGGGAGATGCAGAATTCAGACATTTATGATTAAATATTTTATTAAGTAAAAACCAATACTGGACTATTACAGGGACTTATTGTTAGTTACTACAAATTGCTCACAGCACAGGCTAGCTCCTTCAAATTTATTCACTAATATTAATACAAATTTATTTCTTAAAGCAGATTTTGAAATTCAACTGTTAGGAAACCTGGTAAAGCCACTATGTTGGCCTTAAAGGACCACAGCTGAGAGCAATGAGATAACGGCAGGTGATTTATCTATCTCCCCTCTTGTCACCCTGCCCCCAATCCCATTTATTTGCTCCTCTACCACGGAACTGGAATTCTTTATGCAACAGACCTCAAAATTGCTTTCCACTTACATAGCTAAACTAAAAACTCATTTGATTTAGCTTTGTTAATATTTTATTATATATTAACTGGGGATAAGACTTATCAGCTTGATTGATGTGTGTACTTAATTCCCAGGCAGTACTTTAGTGCCTTCCCTGGAAGGGCTCAGGCTGTGGGTTCCTCCACATTTCTCTAAATGGGAACTGGTTCTACACTAGGCTGGAGAAGATGGGCCTCTCTCAGGGAAGTGGTTCCTGCTTCTATCATTCTTCTCTGCACAGCATAAGCTTTACTGAATCTTTGAAGAGCCAAGGCATATTTGGGATGGATTTAAAAGGTAAAAGGTTTTCTAGGACACAGATTAAAAGATCTTTTACAAACATTTAAAAAAAATAAAAAATAGACACCCCAATACTTGCTGTGTTTTTACACTTACTAAACAGGGCAACAAAAGGTTGGTTGTTTTTACCAGAAATAATGCATCAGCAGGAAATCTGATAATTTTGCATCTGTATCTAACTAAAAGCCCACTGAGGTGCAAGAAGCGAGGGAAAAAAAGGGACAAATAAGGCCTGATGCAAAAATCTCTGGCTGTAAATTCCCTGAAGGCAAAGGAAAAATCTAAAAATTCCGAGCCAGGGAGCAGCCCTACACTATAAAAATCTTAGGCAGAGCAGTGAAAGAAAAGCCAAGGGTATAACTTAAATTCAGAGCCACAAAATGTTAGTGAAAGGGACCTTAAGGAACAAAGTCCAACATGCCCCATTTTATAGATGAGGAGCTCACCCACAAATGCTGGCCAAAATCAATCACACCACCAAGGAGAGCCAGTACCCAGAACTTCTGAAGTACTTCAACATAATACAGGCCATATATGACAAACCCACAGCTAATATCATACTCGGCGGAGAAAAACTGAAAGCTCTCCCTCTAAGAACAGAAATCAGACAAGGATGCCCACTGTCACCACTCTTATTTAACACAGTGTTGGAAGTCCTAGCCAGAACAATCAGGCAAGAAAAAGAAATAAAAGGGATCCAAATTGGAAAGGAAAAAGAGAAATTGTCACAATTTTCTGATGACATGATTTTATACATAGAAAACCCTAAAGAACCCACCAAAAAACTTAGAAATAACAAATGGATATGGTAAAGTTGCAGGATAAAAAATCGACATACAAAAATCAGCTGCGTTTCTATATACCAACAATGAAGTAGCAGACAGAGAAATTAAGGATACAATCCCATTTACAATTGCAACAAAAAGAATAAAATACCTAGGAATAAACCGAAGAGGTAAAAGACTTGTACACTGAAAACTGTAAAACATTGGTGAAAGAAATTGAAGAAGACACGAAGAAATAGAAAGATATTCCGTGCTCTTGGATTGGAAGAATTAACAGTTAAAATGTCCTTACTTCCTAAAGCAATCTACAGATTCAATGCAATCCCTATCAAAGTTCCAAAGACATCTTTCACAGAAATAGAACAAAGAATCCTAAAATTTATATGGGACAACAAGAGCCAAAGGAATCCTGAGAAAAAAGAACAAAGCTGGAGGCATCACAATCCCTGATTTCAAAATATACTACAAAGCTACAGTAATCAAAACAGCATGGTACTGGCACAAAAACAGGCACACAGATCAACGGAACGGAATCGAGAGCCCAGAAATAAACCCATACATCTAGGGACAACTAATTTTCAACAAGGTAGCCAAGAACACAGAATGGAGAAAGGAAAGTTTCTTCAATGGTGCTGGGAAAACTGACAGTCACATGCAAAAGAATGAAAGTAGACCATTATCTTACACCATACACAAAAATTAACTCAAAATGGATTGAAGACTTGAATATAAGACCTGAAACCATAAAACTTCTAAAAGAACACACAGGCAGTATGCTCTTCGACATTGTTTTAGCAGCTTATTTTCAAACACTATGTCTGACCAGGCAAGGGAAACAAAAGAAAAAATAAACAAATGGGACTACATCACACTAAAAAGTTCTGCACAGCAAAGAAAATCATCAACAAAACGAAAAGACCATCTAACAACTGGGAGAAGATATTTGCAAACCATACATCTGATAAGGGGTTAATATCCAAAATATATAAAGAACTCATACATCTCAACAACAAAAAACCTAACAACCCAGTTGAGGTTGTGGAGGAAAAGGAACCCTCATACACTGCTGGTGGGAATGCAAACTGGTGCAGCCACTATGGAAAACAGTATGGAGATTCCTCAAAAAATTAAAAATAGAACTACCATATGACCCAGCTATCCCACTACTGGGTATCTATCCAAAGAGCTTGAAGTCAGCAATTCCAAAAGTCCTATGCACCCCCATGTTCACTGAAGCATTATTTACAATAGCCAAGACATGGAAGCAACCTAAGTTCCCATCAACAGATGACTGGATAAAGAAGATGTGGTATATATATACAATGGAATACTACTCAGCCATAAAAAAGAACAAAACTGTCCCATTTGCAACAACATGGATGGACCTTGAGGGAATTATGTTAAGTGACATAAGACAGATAGAGAAGGACAATCTCTGTATGACTCCACTCATATGAGGAATTTAAAAATGTAGACAAAGAGAACAGATTAGTGGCTACCAGGTGAAAGGTGGGGTGGGGGGTGGGCACAAAGGGTGAAGGGGTGCACCTACAACACGACTGACAAACAACAATGTACAACTGAAATTTCACAAGATTGCCAACCTATCATTAACTCAATAAAAATTAAAAAAAAAAAAAAAGAACGAAATCTTGCTATTTGTGATGACATGGATGGACCTAGAGGGTATTACGCTAAATGAAATAAACCAGACAGAAAGACAAATACTGTGTGATTTCACTTACGTGTGGGATCTAAAAAACAAAAAAAAGAAGAAACAAAACAGAAACAGTCTCACAGATACAGAGAACCAACTGGTGGTTGCCAGAGGGGAGGCAGGTGGGGAGCTGGGCAAAATAGGTGAAGTAGATTAAGAGGTACAAACTTCCAGTTACAAAATAAATGTCATGGGGATGTAATATATAGCATAGGGAATATAGTCCATAATATTCTAACAGCTTTGTACGGTGCCAGATGGTTACTAGACTTATCACGGTGATCATTTGGTAATGTGTCTAATAAATGTCAAACCACCATGTTGTACACGTGAAGCTAACATACTATTGTACGTCAACTATACTTCAATAACAAAATAATAGAAGATTCTAGACCTAACTGTTAAAGGTCAAACAATAAAGCTTGCAGAAGAAAACACAAGAGAACACTTTCACGACCGTGGGGTGGGCAAAGATTTCTTAAGCAGAACAGAAGAAAATACTGGCAAATTCGACTCCAACAAAATTAAGAACTTCATGTTCTCAAACTATCAAGAGAGTGAAAAAGCAAACCACAGACAGGGATAAGATATCTGCAGTACATATATCCAACCAAAGACTTGTATACATAACACATAAACAGCTCCTACAAATCACTAAGAAAAACAGAACCCAATCAGAAAAGGTAAAACATTAGAATGGGCACATCACAAAGAAGTTACCCAATGGCCAATAAGTATAGGAGAGGTTTCAACAACATAACTCCTCAGGGAAATACAAACTGAAACTCAGTAAGATACCGGTATACACACACCAAACAGAATACAGTCATGTGTCTCTTAATGACGGGAATACATTCTGAGAAATGTGTTGTTAGGCGATTTTGTCATTGTGCAAACATCATAGAGTGGACTTACACAAACCTAGATGGTATAGCCTACTATACACCTAGGTCAATATGGTACTAATCGTATGAGACCACCGTCATATATGCAGCCTATTGTTACCAAAATGACATTATGCAGCACATGACTGTAGCTATAATTACATAGACTGGCAAGAGATTGGTGAGAATGCAGAGCATTGGAACTCTCATTTACAGCTAGCAAGAACTTATGACTCGGTACAATCACTTGGGAAACTGTTTAGCAACATTTACTAAAACTAAAGTACCTATTTTCCAGTAATTTTACTTCTAGATACTGACCCAGATGAATGAGTGCATATGTCCCCCAAAAGACTTGCAGAAGAATGTTCATAGAAGCTTTGTTCTTAACAGCCCAAACTGGAAACAATCCAAATGCCCATTAACAGCAGAATGAATAAATAAATTGTGGAATATTCATACAATAGACTGCAACAACAAAAATTTAAAAAGAAGAAACAAAACAGAAACAAAGTACAGCTACCTGCAACAACTTGCATAAAACTCAAAAGCAGACAGAAAATGCTACAAGTGTATGATTTCATTCATGTGAGGATCAAAAACTGGCAATACTGACAGAAGTCAGACTAGTGGCTGCCTTGAGGAAGAGGTGGTATTGACTGGCATAGGGAGCCTTCTGGGGGCCGGAAATGTTCTATATTCCTACCAGAGTGGGGGTTACATAGGTATATTTATGTGTAAAACTCTACTGAGTTATACACAGACAATTTGTATACCTTACTGTGCATGTTATACATCAAACTAAAAAAACCAGTAACAGAATATATTTATGTGGCTTATTCACCTGAAATTTTTATTTAGAGTTGCAAGAATTGCCTTGATCATAAAACAATCTCCCCAAATTGAAACATGTAACAGCACTTACTGACGATATTTACCTCAATTCTGTATTCTACGATTTTCAAACTGGCATATAAAATTGTTCTCCTGCATACACTAATGGAACACTTTAAATAACTCAAGTTCTTAAGTCTTGAACAATTTCTCATCTCCAAAGCATCTTATTTTTATAGTCTGGACTTTAATTAAAAAGATTGCGTAGCAGTCAGTCCATTCAAAATGGAAAAAGCCCAGAGAAATATTTCTAATTTGAGCCCTGCTGCCACACTGTTCTGGAATTACTCATGCCCAGGGCTCTAAATACTTAGAAAAGATTCATGTGTTACAGTAAAAATGCAATAATAAGTGAGGCCATTATTGTTGATTTTTTTTTCTCTTTCTCTTCTTCCCTTTATAAGCAATTGAATACACTGGAGTAATTAAACTTTTTATTTTTTCTTAAGGAGATGGGGAAAAGAAAGCAATCCAATATTCAACAGAAACCATTCATAGTGTTAAGAATCTCCCCCCCAAAACAAAAAAACTCATTTCTGAGCATCTCTAACACTTCTGGAGGATTCTTGCACCTTGCAATGGCTGTAGGAAAGAAGTCTTTAACAAAGCTTCAAAACATTCTTCTAAGCAGCCTTTGCCTCTGCATTTATACATGGAAGTCATGATGTCACTTATCTTCAGCTACAATGACATTTTAATAAGCACCTCAGATGGAGAGCAGATGCTTTTAATTTAGAAAAAAACCTTAAACTTTTCCTAGGTTAAGTAATTCCATGCAGTTTTTCCTCAAAATTCCTTTGACCCAATAACTATACTTCTGAGAAAAATCTTGAGGAAAAAACATAAATATTGCTTAACAAACATTTTCTCAGAAGTTTTTTTAAAACTAACTTCAAAAACTTGGAAATAACCAACCATAGGAAACACATGGATACACAATTTATTGTACTTCTTAAAGTGGAATATGTTGTGGGAATCAAATGTGTTTTTAGAAGAATATTGAAGAATACAGAAAAACATGCACAATATATTGTTGGGTTTTAAAAAAAGCACATTATCACACAGTATATATACATTCTCATTTTTGTCTAAGTCTATATGTGCACAGATCAAACTAGTTTACATGCTAAAATGTTGACTGCGGTTCTCTTTAGGTGGAAGGATTACAGGCAATTTTGTTTATTCTTTTTTGAGCATTGAAAATTTTCCACAATAAAGACATATTATTTTTGTGCTTGGATACTTTTTAGTCTTCTTGATACTCAGTTCAAGTTAGATTATTAAGTGATCTGCTTGCCAGGTAGCCTTTCTCCTAATAGATATGATCAAATTTTATTATAATTGGTCCATTACTAGAATGCTCAAGCTTTGGGTTTCTAACTCAAGTCAGAAGATCAAAAAAGACTTTGCTACAAGCTAGTACTATAGTAAAAATGAATGACCTGGAGCTACGGATACTCAGATTGATGAACCATACAATAGAGGTAAGAAAGAAACTAATGAATATATAAAGTATAAAACATGCAAAATAATACTATATACTGTCTAGGAACACCTACAAGTGTATTCCAACTATAAAGAAATTCATGAACACGATAAATTAAAACTCATAATCCTAAGTACTTCTGGGTCTTGAGTGTCAAAATTGGGGAGCAATACGCAGGCGATATGAAATGTGCTGATAATCTGTATTTCTTAAACTGGTTGATAGGCATATGGGTGGGTGTTCATTATATTAATCCTTGTCTCTTTTAGTAGTAGGTAAAAGGAAAAAAGCCATTAATGGCTTTTAGAATTCGAATGTTTTATAGAACCCAAATCCAAATCATGTCTAATCCCTATAAAACCAGTCCATAGCCTTCTCCAAAACCAAATCTTTAAAATTCAGCGTCCTCAACTTTATTCAGATATTTACGACATATCTGTAGACAGACTGTACTATGCATTTGGGGGTGGGGGTGGGGTCTACCCATCCAAAACACAGTAAGTAAGAGGCAGTGCCATGTAGAAGGTTGATTATCTGTCTGAGGGCAATGTGCCCCAAAGCTGGTATTCAAGGCAGCTACCCAACGGGGTTTAAAATCCAATGTTTATTCTCATTATCAACCTGAATAGTAATTTAACTAATTGGTGGTTCATTTGAGATGTCTATATGTGCCACACACAATCCAAACAGCTGTACTCATTGGTTGGAAGGCACGGTCTCTGTGGAGACATCAATATGCAAAGAAGGGTAAGACCTAAAATCCTTCTGTTAACTCTCCACCCAGCTGTTAAGTGCATTTGTGAAATTAGAGTTGACCTATAAGTGCACTGTAATGCTTTAAAATGTAGTGTTTAAAAAATCAATATGGTTAGGGAAGTGTACTAATTAGACAGGATCCAAGCAATTACAAAGCCAGCATTATGTCAGCATACCTTTTTATTACCCTGGGTCTAGTATTCATCTAACACAGAGACCTCCCAACCTCCTATTAAATATGTCCTTCCCAAATTACCGGCTAAAATCAATCAACTCCTTCTCCTTGAATTCTGTGGTTAAAGAAATGAATAAACGGTAGTGGGGTAAATTCGGAAGTAAGAAATAGTAGCAGGTTCTCTACTTCAAATAAAAACTGACGCTGGTATAGTTGTCATCCTTACTTAAGGGAGCAGGTGAGATAATCCCCCCGCTCCCCAGAAGCTAAAGTAGGGCCGCCCCCCAGAAGCTAAAGTAGGATAATAAAAGTAGGTGAAGCCAAAGAAATTTTAACACCATATACCCTGAAGTACATCTTCAAGGAATCTGGCATAGCAGTGGATCTCCAGGAAAAAACTACAGTAAATGGATACTGAGTAACTATAAAAAGTGAGTTTGTTCCTTTTAAACAAAGACTTGACTACCGCAGCGAGTGAAAGAGTCACAAATAAAAGTGCATTACGTAGCCATAGTTTCCATTAACCGAGGATGGAAAATTGATGTGCACACAGGAAAAAAAAGGTGGCTGTTCCCAAAGTGCTATTTCTGGCCACAAAGACTATATATGAGAAGAGCCATTTTCAAGATCAACAGTAAATAACGTGCCCAGATGTGTGAAGCTTGTAGTGAGTTTTAAAATTTCCTAAAAACATTCTGATTCTAGCACATATACATCAAGAAATGAATTCTACATCAAGTATAAGTTAGAATGATTCTTGTAGATCCTTGTACTGGTAAGAAAATGACTTTCTTATAGTATTCTTGCAGTTAACTACCAAATTCTTTTTTAAGTTAGTTCAACGTATCCCTATGTAATATTTTGAACTACTTGTCACAAATTCAAAGGCAAACTATTCTGTTTAATGGTTTGACAAGAAGCAAAAGGCAAGATAAAAAATGAAAAATGCAAGGGAAAAAGCCACAGTCTCACTCTAGAGCAGATTTGCAGGTAAACTCTGACCCAATTTCTGTTAGGAAGTACGAGAACCAGTATGCAGCCTTCCTTTTGGAAAGAGCAGCAAAAACTTCCTATCAGTAAAATGCACACATGACTGAAGGTTTATAACATTTTATGTGTTAGTTGTATTTCCCCAAATTTCTACCAACAGACATTGGAACGTCTCTACTTAGATATCCCACAGGCCAAACAGCCCCAACCAAAACTTACCACCTTCTGAACCCCGAGCAGAGAGTGTCCTCTATCACACGTGCTCAGGTTAGAAACCCAGATGTCCTTCTTGATGCACCGTTCTTCACCCAGTAACCCAATCATCCATCAAGTCGTGTTGATGTTACCTGAACCTGGTTTTCTTCACCCTACTGCCACTATCCCAGTTCAGAGTGTCATTACCATTCATTGAATAATTTCTTTGAAAATGTGATCAAATGTGTCACTTTTTCCCGTAGCCTGGATCCTCCTTGGAGGAAGAATCGGATTTACTGTTTTTTGTGCATTAGCCTGCCTGCTGTTTTCCATCAGAAATTGGCATAGTTAGTTAAGAATCACAGGAGTGATAATAAAAGAAATCTGCTAACTTTAAGAGCTGCAATTTTATTATGAATTTCTACTCCAGAATATTGATTCTATAAATGAGAAAAACCCTAACGATCATCACATTTTTAACATATTGATCACTTTTTAAAAGCACTACACAAGATGGAAATAAATACTATCTGATGGTCATCTTGAGGTGATCTTGAAGATGTCTGTCCTCATGTATAGTCTAGGTGGACAGAAAGTAAAACAGTATAACCTCACACGAGAAAACACAGGAAGGGGAGAAGGGGAGTGTAAGATCAGGTGAAAAACAAACAGGTAAAGACTTACCGGAATGCCTGATTCAGAATTTGATAATGAAAACGTTCTGGTGCCAATCCTACGACCACAGCATTAGGATCACTTGTTTGTATTCCTGAGAACGAAAAAGTATATACAATTGTTGAAAAATGCAATTAAAAGTAATGTCACACTTTATAATAAAGTAGTTTTAATCGATCAAGTCCAAATTTTTGCTGTAGCCATAATCTGAAGTTTAAGAGATTATCCTGCCCAGTGTACTTTGGAAACAGAAGAGATACTTAAAAGAAAAAAAAGAAAAAAACATCTCCTAGTATTTTCGCATATTCCTTTTGCATGGTCTTAGAGCTACTCAGTAACTAGGAGATCTAAAGTGAAACTTGGAACCTGATGTTCTCCAACAAGTAACAATTTCTAACTTCAAAAAGCTCTACTGATTACAATCAACAGGAACAGCCATGAATTCCCTATGAGCTATCAGATCAATAGCAACTGATGCGGGACTGAAAATCTAAGAGGCAAGGGAAATGAGACTCTCTAATTGACACAGCTGAGGTTAACACATTCATGATAAATACGGACTGTGCTGTGCATTCTACAGTTCTCTACATAATGCCTAATCTACTTCTAGTTTTACGAATATTATTCTATAATTAAAGCACGTTTTAAGAGCTTGGTACCTGGTAACAGCACTTTAGATGCAACAACCAAACAGGGACATTCACTGTCACAGTTATTAAAACTCTGATTAAAGGTTCTATGGATTATCCATATGCCAATTCCTATTTGCCTCTCTTATTGCCTGCCTTTACGAATTTTCATGATCAAGTCCACTAAAATGTGAGGGGAAGAAATAGGAAGGGCAGATATCCAAGATTCCCAATTTCCTCCTTACCAGCAGCCCTAAGTATTGAGTAATTGGTTAAAGTTTGTTGAAGGAAGAAAATAAAATTGTTGGCTACAGTAAGAGTTGAAGTTTTTTGTGTTCTTTTTATTATCTCCATCTACCACTAGCAAGGATAGTCAAAATTAGCAAAGATATTTCCATTCCTTTCAAAAACCCCTCCACTTTGGGTATTTTCATGTATATAAAGATGGCACAAGTATAGCTCCAGACTGAATGGCAAAGATTTCTTCCACACCAGGGACTCTGCCTATATATCCCAACTCCAGCTCACTGCTGATACAACTAAAATCTTAACCTTCTTCAAATAAAGTCAAAAGAGAAAAATCTGATTAAAAACTTGTTTTGTAGTACTTCAACTAACCCAGAAACATAAATTCGTTGATTATAGAGTGCATTTGTCATTATTTTTGGTTGCCCCGTTTCTGAACACCATTCTCATAATTAGGGGATTCACCAGCTCATAAGGCTTGCTGAGAGGCAGAGCTCCCTCTCATTAGAGAGGCTGAAAACACCAAAGACTTTCCCAGCCTCTCTTGCAGCTATGGGTGCTGCCTTGAGACAGAGGCTCTGCCAATCAAAAGCAGCCACCCTGGGCTCTGAACTGGGAGCTCATAACACAAAGAAGCAGGGAGAACGTCCTGTGTAAAAGGTGACGGTTGCAGCCTCAGATTCTAAGGCAGCAGTGCTAGCTGGAGCATCCAGTCTCCAGTGCCACTGGGGTGAACAGGGCAAGCTGCAGACCTCAATGCTCAGCAGGGCTATCGGTGGCACGTTCGGTTTTGTGCTGTGATACTGCACATTGCTCCTGGCTGCACAGCCACTAAGGCTAACTCTCCTGCTCTCCTTGACAGTTCTGTAAGCTACCCAAACAGCCTGTTTTCTTTTTGTCATGGGAATTTTCAAAAATACATAAAAGTACAAACACTAGCATAATGAGCCCTGATGTACCCATCATCCAGCTTTTGCAACCATCAACATTTTCCCAATCTTATCTATAACCCCTTAGATTTTTTTGAAAGTCTTTTTAAGGCAAATCCCAGATATTGTGTCATTTCACCCCTTCATACTTCAGTATGTCTCTTTGATAAAGATTTTTTAAAAATTACCACTTTAACATTATTATACCAACAAAGTTAATAATTCTTTAATATCACGCAAAACCTGGTCCACATTTGAATCTCCCCAAATGTCTTTTTTACATCTGACATGTAATTGGCACCCAACAAGGTCCATACATTGCATCTCACTGTTATTTCCTGCGTCTCACTCTATAACAGCACTCCTCTCCACTTAGGGAAGCAACTAGATGATAATCCCTGGAAAATGTCTTACATTCTGGATTTGGCTGACTGCTTATAATAATATTTAATTTGTTCTTTTACCTTTATATTTCTTCCAAACTGGTAATTAGATCTAGAAGTTTCATAGGTTCACATTCAACTTTTAGGAAAGATTATTTCATAGGTAATGGTATAAGTTTCCTATTATATCACATCATGAAGCACAAGAATTCTGGCTGTTCAACTTCTAGTGATAAGATTGATCAGTGGGTTTAAGTGGTATCGACTTGATGCCTCCATTCTGAAGTTCCCCATCAGCCCTTCACCTAACGTGTTTAAAATCTATTGTTGTTGTTGCTTGTTTCACTAGGGCTTGCCAAATGGTGATTTCCTAATTCTGCCATTCCTTTTAAGTTTACTAGCTGGAATTCATCTACAAAGAATTTACCCTCATCAAATATCCGATTACTCTATGATACAGTTCAAATAGGAAAGGCAGGATAAATGCTTGTTTCACTCCCTTAATTTAGCCATTTTCAGAATAATGAATTACGGCCCTAACCACCTCCAATAGTGATCAATGAGTTCTGTGGGGCTGAGCACCATTTTGAACTCATGGTTTTTTTATGTATATGATGCACTATCTATTGCAATCATTTTTTTTTTTGATCCTCAAATTATGCCTTCAAATTGGCCCCAGGGTCCTTCAGACATGACCTCATTAGTCTTCGATAGTTTCCCTGCTAACACAGTTATCCCAGGCTCATCTTATACAATGCCTGCCCAGATCTGGAAGCAGCCATTTCTCCAAGGAACTAAAGCGGGAAATGGTAGAAGACACCAGTCTGAGCACCGGGTTGTCACTGCTTCTGGGCCTTTTCAGTGGAAGATCTAGATAATGTATATTTTAAGGGAACAAAGGAGCTGATAATGGTATTTTCAATCCAAAACTAATAATATACAGCTTTTAATTAACTTATTTGATCTTCATATTTCTATCTCTTTTCACTTACACTTGAAATCTTGGATCCTAACAATATTAGCATAATTATTACTTTGTTTTATCCTGTGTCTATAATTTTAAATTAACAATACCAACATTAACAGTAAGATTTCTGAATGCAGTTCTTTTATCCTTAGAATTTATTTTGCTATGAACAAACAGTCAAAATACCATATTTTTTGTGTTTGTGAGGAAGCTTTGCCCTGAGCTAACATCCATTGCCAATCCTCCTTTTTTTTTTTTTGCTTGAGGAAGACTCGCCCTGAACTGACATCGGTGCCAGTCTTGCTCTACTTTGTATGTCAGATGCCTCCACAGCATGGCTGATGAGTGGAGTAGCTTCGCACCCAGGATCTGAACCTGTGAACCTGGGCCGCCGAAGCAGAGCATGTGGAACGTTAACCACTCAGCCACAGGGTTGGCCCCCAAAATACTATATTTTCAAGTCATCTGAAGTAATTCTTTTCTTTGAGTGGTTATGTCACCAACTTGATATAAAGTAAAGTTCTTTAGTTTTTTTTTTTTCTTAGTTTTCAGGGACTGGTTTGTTTTTTACTTTTTAATTGTCTTTTACTAAATACATCAAACATTTACACGGATCCAAAGTCAAAACTAAATATAACAAGGTACTTGTTATATAGAGAGAAGAGATGTCTTCTCTCCTGGCTCTCCCTCCTCCCTCCCTCATCCTTTAGATAACCATTTTTATTAGTCTTTCACTTATCTTTCTTTAGCTTCCTTTTACAAATATAAGAAAGACATATATATCCATTTCCCTCTCATTTTCTTACATAGAAAATGTGTAGGATTTTCTACACCTTTTTTCATTTAATATATTTTATGAAAATCACTCATCAGGAGATAGAATTCTTCAGCATTACTTATTTTTCAGTTACAAACCATCCCATTTTGTGGATATCATAGTTTAATTAATCAGTCCCTTCCCATGAACATTCAGGTTGTTTCCAGTCTTTTATTATTAAAAATAAGGCCATAATGAATAACCCTCTTCATATGTCATGCATTTCTGTAACTATGTCTTGGAGATAGATTCCTACAAGTAGCATTACTGCTTCATATGCAATTTTTCTAGCTATTGCGAAATCCCTCTCCATAGGAGATGTACCATTTTACATTCCTGTCAGCACTCAGATCTTTTTAATAAATTTATTTTCTGTTAAATTCAGACAAAATTGGTTTCTGTTTCTTACAGATAATAATTCTGATTGATATACTGGTATATTTCCTGATTGTACAAGTTTTGAAGTTCTGCCCAATGGTGGGCATGCTGAACTTACCTAATCATTATTTGTAAAGCCATTACAAGGTTTTACGACAATGTATTTATACCCATTTTCCTATACTGTGTCACTTCACTCTGAGTACCATCTACAAAAAGAAGCAATGTAGCAAAGCTTCATAAAATGAGGATATTTTTCCAGAGTCCGTTAATTTTGCCAAAGAGAAAACAGTTTTATTTTCTCTTGATTAAAAATATTTCATGGTCAATGCAAAAACTTCACACTATACAAAATGACATCTATTTTTAAATAAAGAGATCTTGCCTTATCTCATTTAATCAAATTAATACAGTGGCTCCTAGATTGAGGATTATAAAACTTACTCCAAGTAATTTTGACCTGTGTTTTTTCAAACCACGGGTCATGACCCATTAGTATACTGTGAAACTATTTTGGAGGGCTCTAAGCAGCATCAAAATCAAACAGACAATTAAGTAAACCAAATAGAAAATTGAGTACTTCTCACACAGTAAGAGTAAGTACTGTTTAGTGCATATGTACTAAGTTACTGTGCAATGTGTTTCACTTATTGTGGAGCGGGGTGAAAAAGGGTTTGGGAAAAACCAATTTAAATTCAAACTGTTGATCATTTCAATAATAACAGGAGGAAATCTAAATAAACATTTCTTAACATCCAGCTTTAAGAATGACTTATAAGAAGATACAAAGAACCAATTTTCAAATCTTTCCAAATTCCCCCACCGTTGAAATCAGGTAGTGCCCGATCATCAACTAGCAGCATGGGTCGGACTTGTTTCTGCTCCACTAAACTTCTGGCAGCAGTCAGAGAAGTGAATATTTCATCTTCAGAGATATCAAACTCCAATTTTTTCAACCTTTCCAATAGGTCTCGTTTGCTCTCTTTGGTGGTGTTGGTCACAAACCTAACCACTACGGAAGCGCTACGTAACCTGGAAAAGGAAAATTCAGATGTCACTAGGCAGCTTTTATACTCTAGTTCCATAAAACCTCCTAATTTGGTAGCACTTGCCAAAAGTCGGAAAAGGAAGGACAGTCACTGAGAATGGTCAATAAGCTTTTTAAAAATCTACCCAGAATTGCCTAAATATTATCCACACCTTATGGGCTGTTTCATCTCCAAAGGCTGCAAAGTCAAATTATAAAAGCTATTTCTACCTTTTGGAGGGCCTTCTATACCTTAACCAAATTTTACTGCAAGGTTTTAGTAAAAAAGAAAAAAAACAAAGCTTAGCACCATCCTCAGAGAATATGAGAGGTGAAAGTCATCTTAGAGATCATCTACTAGTGCAAGCCTCTTGTCTTAAAGATGAGTAAACCGAGGCCTAGAGGAGTTCAGTGACTTGCTCAGCTTTATACAGCCGGGTGGCAGTAGGCGTGAGACAAGAACTCCAATCTATGTCCTGGTACAGGGTTTGATCTCCTGTAGTAGGAGAACAGAGGACACCTCGGGATGTTGTTCTTTCTGTCTAGCCAATTAGAGACTGGCTAAGCCCTAATGTGTTACTGAGTTTATAAACAGGAACTCCTCAACAGCTCAAAGAAACACTCCACTTTTATAGACTGAAATGTATTTTCTCCTTGAACTACTTACAAGATTCTTTTGATTCCATGATCTGCTTTTGGAACCTAAACTGGCAATCAGGTATTAAAGAAAGAATTCATGATAGTCTAGCTTTCTTTAAAAATAAAAATTATTTCTGAGAATAAAGAACAAAGCTGGAGGCATCACAATCCCTGACTTCAAAATGTACTACAAAGCCATAGTAATGAGAACAGCATGGTACTGGTACAAAAACAGGCACACAGATCAATGGAACAGAACTGAAAGCCCAGAAACAAAATCGCATATGTACACACAGCTAATCTTCAACAAAGGTGCCAAGAACATACAATGGAGTAAAGATAGTCTCTTCAATAAATGGTGTTGGGAAAACTGGACAGCCACATGCAAAAAAATGGAAGTAGACCATTATCTCATGTCATACACAAAAATAAACTCAAACTGGATCAAAGACTTGAAGATAAGTCCTGAAACCATAAAACTCCTGGAAGACAATATAGGGAGTACACTCTTTGACATCGAACTTAAAAGGATCTTTTCAGTACCATGTCTTCCCAGACAAGGGAAACAAAAGAAAAATAAACAACTGGGACTTCGTCAGACTACAGAGCTTCTGCAAGGCAAATGAAACCAGGATCAAAACAAAAAGACAACCCACCAATTGGGAGAAAATAGTTGGAAATCATATATCTGACAAGGGGTTAATCTCCGTAATACATAAGGAACTCACACAACTGAACAACAAAAAAACAAACAGCCCAACCAAAAAATGGGCAGAGGATATGAACAGACATTTTCCCAAAGAAGATATACACACGGCCAATAAATACAAGAAAAGATGTTCAACATCACTAATCATCAGGGAAATGCAAATCAAAACTACACTAAGATACCACCTTATACCTATTAAAATGGCTATAATCACTAAGACTAAAAATAACAAATGTTGGAGAGGGTGTGGAGAAAAGGGAACCCTCACACACTGCTGGTGGGAATGCAAACTGGTGCAGCCACTATGGAAAACAGTATGGAGATTCCTCAAAAAACTAAAAATAGACCTACCATGTGGCCCAGCTATCCCACTACTGGGTATCTACCCAAAGAACTTGAAATCAACAATCCAAAGTAACATATGGGCCCCTATGTTCAACACAGCACTATTTACGATCGCCAAGACAGGGAAACAATCCAAGTACCCATTAACCAATGATTGGATAAAGAAGATGTGGTATATATATATACAATGGAATACTACTCAGCTATAAAAAAAAGACAAAATCATCCCATTTGCAACAACATGAATGGACCCGGAGGGTATTATGCTAAGTGAAATAAGCCAGACTGACAAAGACAAACACCAGATGATTTCACTCATATGTGGAATATAAACAAACACATGGACAACGAAAACAGTTCAGTGGTTACCAGGGGAAGGGGGCTGGGGGTGGGCACAGGGGGTGAAGGAGAGCACTTATGTGGTGACAGACAGGAAATAATATACAACTGAAATTTTACAATGATGTAAACTATTATGAACTCAATAAAAAAAATGAAGTCAGAGAAAAAAATAAAAATTATTTTCTGGGTCCTATAGTATTTTAATCCAAAATCTAAAAATAATTTTAGTTTAGCTACAATTTAAAATTTTATATTAATGCCCTGTTGCTTTTTATATTATGCCTGCCCCAAAAGGATACAAGGCATAAAAAGCACTAATCTCAACTTAAAACAAGAAAGCAAATAAAACAGAAAAGAGATTTTTAAGTATTCACCCAAAGAATAGTCAATAAATTTATATGATTAAATAATTCACTGTAGTCATGACTACTTCTATAACATCTGTTTGGTAGCTTTTCTGCAAAACATTAAATTTGGTGATTTATCTCTCAAAAGAAATTGATTACTTCAACACAACTATTACCCTAAAAATGAACAAGTATGAGTGTTGAAATAACCACATCATTTTTAATGAGTTTTTTTTGTAAACTTTTCTTTTTACTAGTCCCTCAACTTCCCCTAGTCTGTTTCTATAGAAACCAAAACTGGCAGTGCCAGTATAGGGAGTTCTCCAGGATGGAAACCCACCAGTGCCAGTAAGAGAACAATTCGTAGGCTCCCGTCCCTCCAGAATGGCAGGCTCATAGTTTATTAGAGCTACTTAGACGTGTCATTGTTTGCTAAAAATAAAAAGTTTTTTTTCAATCCAGAGTAGAAAGTTCATTTTTATAGAAGTAGAAGGTCCTGTCCAATGCTACTTATTCCACAGACTTCACACTTCCTTAAGGAGCTTACTTTCCATTTGAGGAATCAACAAATATAAAGAGACTTTATCTGGTAGGCATCAGCTGGAAGCTATCAATTTAGTCAGGAGTCAGGATGTTCACTTTGTAGGTGGAGAAATGGTGGACAACATATCCTTTAACGTCAACAGAAAATCAGTTGCAGAGCTGGACTTCTCCTGACTCCTTGACACAGTCTCTCTTACTTAGGTACTGTGATACTAGTCACTGATTTTCTGAATAACAGGATACTATGAATATTTTAAGGTTGGAAAATGATAAGCACCACAATGCTAAGCATTGCTGATTTTGTAAACTTCTCTAAATTATTTCAGGGTGAAGGTGCTTAATACTGATAATTAGTTCTTTTGTGTTGATGAGTATTTTTTTCAGGACACCCAGAAGCACACATCCACATTCAGTTCACTTTAACCATCTTTTACTACGTATCTCTGGTTTGTATCCAGACTTGTGTTTAATCCTGTGGTTGGTACATCAGAAATATAAGACAGTCTCTAACCTTCGAAAGCATTAAATTTAGTTGATGGAAATAATTCTAAAATTTCAAATCCCTTAATTAAATCTTATTTGAGCAGCTGCACATTCAAGGCTAGATCTTAGGTGAAGGGGGAGAGGGTGGAACTAGGACTCTGTGTATGCGCATGTTTCCTTTTGTGATTCCAGGATTCACTTGTGATTTTTCCCATGCTATTCATTCCACGTTTTTGAATTTTGAGTTTTCATTCCCAAATTTACATTACTGACTTAGAAAAAGACACATACAAAGAACAAAAAGACTAGATCAAAAGGCCAAACCTAATAAAGGCTTAGAGAACAATGTTTGGAGGATATTACAATGCATACATCTTCTAGCTAAACCCAAGGCAGTTCCTGTATATATGGTAAGCTGGTGAAATGCCATCTTAAGGCCATCCATTTAGCTAATGATCTGCCTTGGCAAAACGGCACTTACAAACATATTTGTCAGCTGAACCTGGAGGATAGCTTGCCTTTTAAGAGCTTCCTGCGCGCCTGGCACAGCTGCATCTTCAATGTGAAGTGTGCCACTGAGATCTACCAAAACAGCTTTTAATGCACGGCGTGCTGCCATCCTTCATTCCCTAGGAGAGAGCAAATGAAATTAAAAATACAGTTTAGGAAACAATGGACAATTAAAAACTGGTAAGTCTTCAAAAATATCATTCATATCCAGAAAGATACTGCACAGTGTTAAGCTGCTTCTCTTCTGGAAAAAAATGTTTTTAAAAATAAAAAATCCACAATTTGATCCATAAAATTTTTATAATGCTTAGTTTAAAAAAAAAATCTTGAATTAAAACCATAGGAAGGGAAATGCTGAAAGAGAAGTTAATATTTACTTCCAGGTTTCTTAAAATAACTCTTTGATAGAACAATTCATTCATTTATTTTATTTTAAAACATGAGAATAACATACTCTGCAGAATGGGTGGTTGGAAGCACTAAATCACTGGCAGAATCTTTTTCATCTTTGGCTACATAGAACGAAAATGTTTTAATTGCCCATCTCCACTGTTATATCCTGAAATAGCACAGCTGGCGAAGGAGCTCCCAGTATTTACAGGTCACTGAGGAGGAAATTTCAAGTTCTACAGTAATTTCCAAGTCAGGAGATAGTTTCCTTACCTTACAATGTACAGCTTTCCTTTTGCATATTTTCCCTTTAAAATTTGTTTTTTATGAGTTATATCATATATACAGTGGAGTAATAAGGTATACGTACAGTTTAACGATAATAAAGGAGTGGGTAAGAAGAGTATGAAAGCTAAAGAGAAGGGGACGGGACTTCATTTTTAGTTTTTCTTAAACATTCATTCATTTCTTCTTTCCTTTTTTTTAATAATGAAATATTTTCGACACATAAAAAGGTATCAAGAATAATACCTACCATTCAGCTTCAGAAATAAAACACCACAGACAGAGCTGGAGCCCTCTGTGTACCCTCTCTGATCCGATTCTCCTTCTTCCCCTCTCCAAGGTAGCTGCTCTTCTGATTTTGATGTGGTGAAAGCTTTGCATTAATGTTAATATATGTATACTTAGCGACTTGCTTTACTACTCCACATTATGTTTGTGAGAATATATCCATGTTAACACATGCAGCCATAGTTCATTCACTGTCACTGCTGTATGGTATTCCATTGTATGAATACACTATTTACCTGTTCCCCTGATCACGAACATTCAGGTAATTTTGCACATTTTATTATAACAAAGAGTGCCTCTGTGAACATCCTGGTACATGTCTCCTGGCGGATGTGCATGTGAACATTTCTCTTGGGTCTTGCTGGGTCTGAAGAGCTGTGCTCATCTTCACCCCCCACAGGAGGTTGCCAAGTTGCCCTATTCATCTGCACACGTTGACCGAGCACTTAGTAAGTGTCAGGCCCTTATGTGAGTGGCAGAGCTAGAGGGACTATCTCCTTTAACGTGAGAAGTGGCGGGAAAGGGGAAAGGACCTGGGGAGCTGTAAGTAGGCAATTACCAAGAATGTGTGGAGAACTTCAGGGGAAGAGCTTCCAGGTGGCTTATGGCATCTTACCTTGGGACAGATGGCAGGTAGGGGGAAGACCTCTCCCTCCTAGCTAGCTCCCTATGAGACGCAATTGTGAGAGCTCAGGACTGGCAGTCAGCAGGCCCGGTGGTGGTCTTGGTTCTGCCTCAAATTCATTCTGTGACCTTGGCCAAGCGCATTCCCCTCTGTGGTCCTAAGTTTCTCCTCCATTTGTAGGGCAGGGAGGCAAGATCTTTCTCTACCGCCTATAGTCAGGAGATCTGGGCTGAAAGAATCAATGTATCACACTGCCCCTCCCCCAGAGCCTTGACTCCCCTTCAACACGGGCCTGCTAATCCCTGCTGGGTCCACCTCCCAAAGCTGCCAGGAATACTCTAGACTGTCCAGTACTATCTTTTTAAGTGTTGTTCTCCCTTAGGTGCATTCCTTTCAGGAGGCAAAGATGACCCCTAAACTCCCTCCCAGCTTCTTGCTTTTAGCTCCTTTGCTCCTTCCATTTCCCAGACCCTGCTCCCACTCCAAGCCAGCCATCTCTGCA
The DNA here is from genome assembly GCF_041296265.1 of Equus caballus. Lineage (NCBI taxonomy): Eukaryota > Metazoa > Chordata > Mammalia > Perissodactyla > Equidae > Equus > Equus caballus. Next base: position 74,425,270 of record NC_091691.1, read on the forward strand.
AACAAGGTATAAGTATAAAATATAAATAAACCCAGAGTGAGTCCCAGAACTGAAGCCAATTGCTGGCAAGTGCTGGCCAGTGATTAGCATAGTGGACATGCACCTGGGCCTATCAGAGAACTGCATTTCCCCACAGGACAGAGCTGTTGGCATGGTCTGCCCTGGGGGGGAAGCAGAGGCAGGGGGACCCAGAAACGGTGCTCCGGTTGGACCCAGGGAGCCCATCAGCCAGCAGGGCCCCAGGTCTGCTGTGTTCCCTATACATGCTCCCCACACCTGAGCAGGGGTTTTCCCTAAGCAAGCTAGAACCTGGGGCCTAAGTGAGGGAGATGCAGAAGGTGGGGGAAGTGGAGCCAGGTGATAAGGGTCACATGGGTCCAGGATCTAGGGTCAGCTGAGGGACCTTGGAATAAGCCTCCATTTCCTCATCTGTAAAAGGGGAAGAATAAAAGGGAATGGTTGCAGGACTGTGAGGGTTCAGTGAGTTAAGGAGAATGCCTAGAAGTGATGAGCACATAGTAGGACCACAAAAGATGTGAGTTGTCTTCCTTCCCAATCATCACTATGTAACAGGGACCTCCCTGCCCCCTACAATGTATGGCCTGGGATCACAGACCAGGAAAAGTAAGGAACAAGAGCGGTGACTCAGGAATCCACTGAGAAAGGAGAAGAAAAGCAAAACCAGCTCATAATTATGGGACGCTGTATGCCGTTCTGCATGTGCTAAGCTCTTTGCAATCTTTATCACTTCATTGAAATTTCTCAGCAATCCTACACAGACGAGGAAATTGAGGCACTGAGAAATTATTAACTTGCCCACACTTTGAGTTTTGACTTTGAACCATGTTAATGATTTATATATTCAAATTTAAATTAAACCAGTCCTAAAATGGAATACAAACAGAAACAAACTAACCTAGCTATGATGACTTTTGCAGAGTACTCTGACTCCAGTCCTTCCTAGGATACAATCAAAAGACTAAAGAATAGCAAAGAAATCTTGACCTCTACTTGGTAGGTTTGTTGGTGGTTAACGCTAGTGGAATGAGTTCCAAAACCATTCTGTCTACTGTAGGACTCAGCAAATGAGTAAATATATTGAGGATCTTAAAAAAAATCACGGTTCCCAAGTGGGAGAAAACAGTTATAAACATGGAGTGGGAGGAGAGGAAGAACCCTGTGGTGTTGCTTTGGAATTGGAGGTGTCATTCTGAATTCATGATTTAAAAAATATATATTCTTCTTAGTGCTGTCCACTAAAAAGACCAAGAAGCAACAACACTCCAACAGCTATAAGCACAGCTAAAGTGCACAAAACAGAACCAGGGCCGGGCAGAGAAAGTACAAGGTGAGCCTGGAACATATCGTTTCACCAGATCACAGGTGGGGACACAGGACAACAGGACACAGAAGCTAGTTCGAGGGGGTTCCCACTGGCCAAATCTGGGGCAATCTGAGCACCAAAATTAAAAAAACAGGAATGAATAATAAGTTGAATTAAAAAACAAATTCATGAGTCGATGCTAATGCTAAAACTATTTTAAAGGAATGGGAAAGGTAAAGTCTTCTACAGAAGAATGCCAACTAAAAAATGTAGAAGCAATGCTGGAAATAGAAAATCAACATTTTACAACTACCATAAGTAATAACTTATTAAGGGAGGAATCATCAATGAATGCTAAAACCGCTGGATGAAAAATTGTTGAGGGATAGTATATTCACCCAGGCTCAAAGAATCACTTGCAAATTAAGAATCTCCATTAATTATAGAGGAGAAACCTGCCAGGCACCACCTTAACCAAAGGATCAAATTAACACTATTAATAATGGGACAAATTGACATCATGTGCTTCCTGAGAAGGCGACAACATCATCTATGTAGTACTCCTGCCAAAAACGTTTAACCTGACTCAATCATAAGGAAAACATCAGACAATTCCAAACTGAGGAAAAATTGTACAGAACAATTGGCTTGAACTTTTCAAAAATATCAAGGTCATAGAAAACAAAAAAAAAGCTGGGAACTGTTTCATAAAGAAGGAGTGTGAAAAGACAAAACAACTAAGTGCAATGCATGAGAGAAACATAAAACAGAAAATATCAACAGTTAGTGAATTCTGGTGAAAAGTATATAGTTTTCATCACACTATTCTTACAAATTTTCAACATAAAAGTTGGAGGAAAATAAATTAAAGGGATCTTTTTAAAAAATCGGCTGAAGGCAAAAGAAAGATATTTTCATACCTAGTATAATAGTAATAGCTATAAAAAATGAAACTTGTGTATCTACCCAGCCCCCAGCTTACTAGAACATTGCCAATACTGTTGAAGTCTTCTAAACGAGCCTGCTCAGTTACATTCCCTTCCTACCACTTAGAGTAGTTAATATATTAAATTTTGTGATAGTCATTATCTTGCTTTTCTTTACATTTTTACCTATTGCTTATGTTGATGCCTGCCATTCTCCATTAGAACAAAAACAACCCACCTTTTGGGATTCTGACTAGAATTGCATTAAATCTATAGAGCAATATTGGGAGAACTGAGATCTTTATTATATTGAGTCGCCCTATCCAGCAATATGGTACATCTCTCCATTTATGTAAGTTTTCTTATACAGTTTATAAATGTCCACATAAATGTCTCGCATATATTTGGAGACATATCCCTAACATTGCTATAGTAAATGGCACTTCATTTTAAACTACAGTTTCTAACAGTTTGGTGTGGGTGTATTAAAATATAATAAATTTTTTTTTAAGGATTTAATTTTTTTTCCTTTTTCTCCCCAAAGCCCCCAGGCACATAGCTGTATATTCTTAGTTGTGGGTCCTTCTAGTTGTGGTATGTGGGATGCTGCCTCAGCATGGCTCAATGAGCAGTGCCATATCCGCACCCAGGATTCGAACCGACGAAACCCTGGGCCGCCTGCAGTGGAGCGCACGAACTTAACCACTCGGCCATGGGGCCGGCCCCATAATAAATTTTTTATCTTATATCCTTTAACTATTCTAAACTCTCTCATTAATTATAATAATTAGCCTGTAGATTCTCTTGCATTTTCTACAGACACTATATTATCAACTGCAAAAGATAATTTTCTTTCTTTCCGAGCCTTTTCTCTCCCGTTTTCTTTTCCTGTTTTATTACTCTGGTTAGGAACTCCATTACAACTGAACAGAAGTAGTGCAACATGCATCCTTATTCTGTTCCTGATTTTAAAGGGAATGATTTTAATATTTAACCATTACACATGCTTACTGTAGGATTCTTTGTAGCTACTTCAGCTGGTTAAGGAAATTCTCTTTTAGTGCCAATTCTCTTCTAGTGCTAAGAATTTCTGTCACAAATGGCTCTTGAATTTTATCTACTACTTTTCCCATATTCAATGAGATGATCATATTCTTCCTCTTTAAGTTGTTAATGTGGTTAATTAAGTTAATGTTGAACCAATTCTGCACAAAATCCAACTTGGTCCTGATGCATTACCTTTTTTTAATTCATTACAAGATTCAAATGGCACAAGATTAGAAACAACCTACATGACAATCAACAGGAGGCTAGTTAAATAAATTATGGTGTTTGCCAGGTTTCTCCACATTTACTCTTTTTCCCTTTCCGTATTGTATTCTTTGGAAGAGAGTCACTATAGGGGGTACTAGCTCTACCTCCTGGAGAGGGGAGTATCCTCAGATATTATTTGGAATTCTTCTGTAAGGAAGACTTCTCTCTTCCCCATTTATTTATTCAGTCACTTATTTATATAATCAGTATGGGCTCACAGATATTTATTCTTTGTTTATTTGCAACTTCCCTCTCAGAGGGTCTGAAATCTGGCTCACACCATCCATCATGCACTCACTTACTTGTTCATCTCTGGTAAACTCATACAGCAGTTTCAGGACTGCTAACTCTTATCCTCATGGAAAACAAATTACTAGAGGACTGTGTTTATGTTCAGTTCATTTTGTCTCTATCCTTAGAGTTTTCAGTCATAACACAATTTTCCAAAGTTACTTAGGTCAGCTTCTCCCCACAGCCTTCAGTGTCCTTATGTCATATATTTGCAACATAGTTCGATTCATTTGTCATGGTCTGCTTCCCATCCAGGGATCTCCCAGTCAATTTCTTTTTAAGTTTACAGACACTGAAGTTCATTCTCTGTGACGTAGTTCTATGGGTTTGCATAGAATTAGGAATCTACCACCCCAGTACTACAGAGAATGGTTCCATCACCCTAAAAATTCCTGTGTACCTCATTTGTAGTCAACTGCTCTCCCTTCACTAACTCCTGGCAAACACTGATGTGTTTTCTGTCCCTACAGTTTTGTCTTCTTCAGAATGTCATATAAATAGATTCATAAAATGTGTAGACTTTGGGCTGGGCTTCCTTCACTTAGTAAAATGCATTTAAGATTCATCCATGTTTTTCCCTGAGTCAACAGGTCATTCCTTTTGTTACTGAACAGTAGCCCTCTGTATGGACGTACCACAGTTTGTTTATCCATTCCCCTGTTGAATTTCATCTTAGTGTTTCCAGTTTTCAGTAATTACAAATAAAGCAGCTATAAACATTCATGCACAGGTTTTTGTGTTAAAATAGGTTTTCAATTCATTTGGGTCAACATCTAGGAGAGTGACTGCTGGATCCTAGGGTAAGTCTATGGTTAATTTTATAAGAAACTGCCAAACTGTCTTCCAAAGGCCACCACCTGTTTTCGTAGGACCTGCAAGCTGAGACTGGTTTACATTTTTAGATGGTTGAAAAAATAATCAAAGAATAATAATATTTTGTGACACATTAAAAGAATATGAAATTGAAATTTCAGTTCCATAAATAAAGTTTCATTTTTTCAAAAAAAGGTCTGAAGAAAAAAATTTTTCTTCCCTGTTATATATGCACCTACATAACATTTTCAATTCTGCCTCTTGGTCTGCAAAACCTAAAATATTTACTACCTGGCCTCTTACAGGAAAAGTCTGCTGATCTCTGTGTTAAAGGAAGGGATTCACATTGGGGAAGAAATGGCAAAAAAATCCCTCAAACAAAAAACAAAACAAAAACCTAGCAGGTTAAACATCCTAATTCCACTTAAAGGGACATATATATAACATAATGCCCTGTAGGGCCACAGAATATGAGTACATGTGTTCCCAGGAAGAAAAACTTGTATATGCTTTTATCAAAAGTGTGGGGAAAAAAGGTGAGCTTTAAGGAGAAAGAAGGATAACGAGGAAAATATACATGAGTATATAAGACTAAGACAGCAGACCATACGTAAGCATTTAAGTAACGAAGGGAGAAGAACGTTACAGCTGGGAAGGATCTTCAAGATCACCAGCTCTAGAACCACCTCCTGTCCCTCTCTGTAGAAACGCCAGTTTTAGACGTGGGAAAATCAACACCCAGCTACTCCCTGTATGGATATTACCTTCCCTTCAGGATGATGGTACCAGATGAAGAAATTACCAACACAAATACTTGTTCCTAAGTTGCCTTCTCCCTGCTTTTAAATGTTCAATGTGCCTGACAAACTACTCTTTAGTGAAACAGACTTTGCCTCCGCTATACAGAACGTTATCAGATACACCACACAAATATTAAACGGAACTTTTGACACATTATTTATAAGGCACGTATTATGTCAATGCAAAGAATTATGTTATTAATGCTGTATGAAATTAGACATCCAAAAGGAATAAAAAGTTAATGAAAAAATTTGAGGGCACCTGTTCAACAAGCTACTTTTCTCTTTTAAAAGACTGTCAAATACCTTTTAATAATAAATATTTCCTCACCGCAATAAACACACAACTATTCACAATGCTTAGGAATGCAGTGTTCTAGTAAAGTTTTTTCTAGTTTCCTGAAGGTTGATAAGAAAGGTTTATTTCAAACAACTATTACTCAAAGTATTTGGAGGTTTTCCCTTTAGGAATCATCCTCAGCACGAGTATATGAGCCACACATGAAAATCAGCCTCATTAACTGATGGCTCCACTTTATTTTTAACCTCAAGTAGCATTACTCTCCTTGACTACTCATCTCATTCAGCTGGCTTTACTCTTACACTTTCAAAATTATATCCATCTTTAAAGGATGAAAAGTGTAGCCAATAAAGATATTCAAAAGAATATGCTACCAGTTCTCAAAGCAGTTCCAAAATAGGAGTTCCAAAAATGTCCTGAGCGATGGCAGAAGCTTCTAGTCTTCTACATTGACTAATTTGAAAAGTAAACATTTATGGAGGAACAAACTCTGGTATGCTTATTTTAAAAAATCACTCTTGGACTGGGCTTCCATTAATATAGCAGGCTAAGTAACCAAATTAACTCTCCAAATCAAACCTAACAATACTAGATTTAAAAAAATACATATGAAATATATACTTATAAGAAAAAATATATACATATATGAAGCTTCAAGGAGCAAGGAAGAAAATAAGGAATTCTTAGATCTGAAAAAAGCAAGAAACGAGGAGATGAACGGGACACTGCAGCCTGTTTTGGCCCCACGAGCATCTGCCACACTAGTAAACTAGAGTTTTAGGGGTTTCTTCCCTTTGGCCCCTTCAGGGAATAAAAGATAAAACTCAGGGCCCACCTGAAGAGAGAGATCCTCCCAACCTAAAAGCTGGAACTTCACTGAACGGATGAGCCAGAACTGGCGTCCCTACCCCACCTTGTTTCAGTCGACTACAAGAAAATCAATTGCTTTGAAATTTGGCCCAAGGGGTGGAAGGAAGACAGTGCTACAAAGAATTTGGAACCATAAACCAGCCCCGGATCCAGTTTGCAGACTAAATTCCCATTACCTAAGATAAGTCCTCAGAAAAACCTCAAGATTTTAATTAGAGTGACTTTGACTAGCAGGTGCCTGGCTGAAGCAAATGCAAACCCTCCCCAAGATATCAGATGTTAGTTTCAGCCCAAACAGCAAAGAAGTCTCATAAATAAAATCAAATAAGGGGCTGGCCCGGTGGCGCAGCAGTTAAGTTCGCCCGTTCTGCTTCTCGGCGGCGGCCCAGGGTTCGCGGGTTTGGATCCTGGGTGCGGACACGGCACCGCTTGGCAAAAGCCATGCTGTGGTAGGCGTCCCACGGATAAAGCACAGGAAGATGGGCATGGATGTTAGCTCAGGGCTGGTCTTCCTCAGCAAAAAGAAGAGGATTGGCAGTAGTTAGCCCAGGGCTAATCTCTCTCTCTCTCAAAAAAAAAAAATCAAATAAAATTCTAAGAACAATGAGCCAGTAACTTAAAGAAACAAGGCACCAGAAGGGAGATCCTATAGAAACAACAGTGCACAGAGCAGTCCTGTAAGGGCTCCTGATAATGGAATTATCAGGTTACTGTAAAATGCCTACGTGTTTAAGAATAAAAGACAAGACTGAAAATGTATGCAGAAAACATGAAAGAGTACCCATGTACAGATTCAGAAAGCCCAAAGAATTCTAGGCAAGATAAACAAAAAGAAACCCATCTTTAAACCTTTGTTGTACAGTGAAGACAAAAAGAAGACCCTGAAGGCAGCCAAGTGAAAGAACAGATTACTTCAAAGGAGCAAGAGTTAGACTGATTAGAATAATATTTTCAAAGCATTTTGATTTTTAAATAAACCCCTGTGTCTGTTTGTCTTTTATAACGTATCCGTCGGAAAAGAAAAAGTGCAGAGGCAAAAAAAAGATATTAAGAGTTCTGGTTAGTCAAGGTTCCACTGCAAAGTCCTCCCCTTTCTAGCAGTCCTCATACGTTATTCTATTTCTGATCTTTATTGTGACCCTGAAATGGAGGATCACATCAACAATAGCATCAACTAATACCTACTCGAGAGAGGAAACAGTTTGTTAGTCAAAAGACTAGACCATTCCTAGAGACTCCTATCTGGGTGTAGATCAGTTAAAGGAGTCTGTAATTTAAAACACACTGCAAGGTAAGGCTATGCAGAATGAAGACAAAGCATTCTCTTTTTCTATACAGAGGAAGCTCAAATCGCTTCTCTCAAAATCCAACTTTCATGAGACATCTAATATTCAATAAAAATGTTAACTCAAGGTGATGAAAGAAAATATAAACAAGACTGGAAAAACAACAAAAGAATTGTACTTAAAAAAAAATGTCCAACTAGAGCTAGCCAGTGGTGATAATGAATATTGACAATTTTAATCCTGATTGAAGCATTCATACAGGCTTAATATTACCAAGGCATTTAAGAAGCCTACATTTTTGCTTTCATCAGTTCCATAGAACATACCTTCTTAACTCTAAAATGCTCTTCTGGAGCATTACATATCTGAGAGTGATTACTTGAGGCCTAGAACATAACTGAAGTGCCCCAGCCAAACCTCAAAATATACTTCTTCAGTTAGCCCCACTACAGGCCCTGGCCACTTCTGTCATGATCTCTTTCCTTGTGTGAACATTTACAATACCTGTTACCTGACCTACAAGTTAGTACTTGATAAAATGTAATTGTAAAATGTTAGTATCGCCCCCAGACTGTCAAGGCTTCAAAGGTAATCCACGTTTCTTTAGTTTGCTATGTCCCACCATCTCCCATAGTTTGAACAAGTTTCATAGGATATGCTTTAGAAGAGTCATAAACTGATACTGGTACTTATTCAAAGTAAAGAGGAAAAGTAAGTTCTCTCTCATTCCAACAGGATGCTTTGAGATACTTCAGAGGACATCTCCCCTTGTAAATCCCAGTAGCATCTCATCCAACAAGTCCCTGTTACCCTCAAAGCTGCTCTTTTTCCTGCGATCCTTAAGAGTGAATGGCAGAACCATCAACCCAACTGCACCCACCAGGCTCTCCCACTCCTTCCTCCCATCCACGACTGCCAAATCATGTCAGTTCTACCACCTTTACAGTCTCGAATCCACTCCCTTCTCTTCATCGTTACGAAAACTATCTTAGTTTTGAAATCATCATCTCTCATCTAGCCTATTTCAACAACTTCCTAATGTTCCCTCTGCTTTGAATCCTGTTTCCAGCCCAAAATCCACTCCCTGAAATGCAACCCTGCAGTGGTGAAGTACAAGAACTAAAGAGTTGTACATGCCTGGGTTTGAATCCCAACTCACTAGGTGAGTGAACTTAGGCGATTTTCTTAATCTCTCAGCCTCAGTTTCTTCACTGCCAAAGTAGAAAGAATAACACCCACTTCTAATGGCTGATAGGAGGATTAAAGAAAGTAGTACATGTGAAGTATTGTGAACAGTGTTCCACACAGAGAAAGGCTGGGTTATCTATGTGTGGGGGGAGAGAGGAAGGAGGGGAGGGTACATGATGGATGTGTCAAAGGCTACAAAAATCACAGGATAAATATGACTCAACGCCCTAAAGTAAAGCATTAATATAACGAGAATTTGAGAACATATTTTATATCAAAACAAGGATATGTTGTCATACGTAATTAAAAACTTGCATAAATATTTAAGATAAAACAAGAGATTTCATCCAAAATTTTCTCCTGGGAGGTTGAGGCTCTTCAGAATATGCCTCTCAGACCCCCTGGAAAGTACAAATTCTCTTTTCTTCCCTATGCGCTTCCCGTGGAAAAGTCTGGAACCACTGTTTGCACGCAACAAGTGATGTTATAATTCGGTCAGTCTCCAGTTAAGCGTTCCAGGGACTCCCCAGTGCCCCCGGAGAAAGTCTGAACAATGAACACTGGCGTTCACAGCCCGGCTTTGCCTCTCCAACTCGGCTGTCTGCACTCCCGCACCAAAGGGCCATGGCCCTGCGGTCCTACAGTTTACCTCCCTTATCGTTGCCACTTTTGTCTGAAACCATTTTTGCTCCTCGCATTCTCCCACTCCCGCCCCCTGCATCCTCCTTTTCCCGGGCCAACCCCTTCAGTCCTCGGGCCTCAGATAAACATGACTTCCTCTGGCATTCCCGAGTCCAACTCCCTTTCTCCCGGGGCTGGGCCAGGATTCCCCAGCGCGCTCCCATAAGGGCACCTGTCACTCTGTGCAAACTGTTAAGCTCTGTGAGTTAAGGGGCTGTGTTGCCTTTTCCACTGTTTAGCGCTCAATAGAGACTTCCGAACTAACTAAACTCATGAATCCCGGTCTCTATAACTGGAAGGATTCCAAGAACAAGGATCTTTCAACACTAACTCAACAGCGATCTCCTCCATCTGCCGGATGGGAAGGGACCTCAAGACGAGCCACAGCCCTCTGACCCAGCCCAAGTCCCAGGACCTGGCAAACGCTAGACTGACTGGAAGGGACGCCAGCTTCGAAATATCGTCCAGGGGCACGTTTCGAGAAATGACTAACATACGAGACCAGCGGTCTGCCCTGGGCGACGAACAGCCCCGCGCACCCCAAGTCCTGGCGGAAGCGCCTCGCTCCGCGCACGCGCAGTAGCGCCGCGGCCGAGGGGGCGGGCCCCTCCCGGAATTGGGGGGGGGGGGGGCAGTCTTCACGGATGGAGCACGCGGGTTGGTCCGTGCTCCCGGAGGGGGTGGCCTAGAAACGCAACCGGTATGTCCCCGAGCCCTCTCACAAAGCAATGCAGCCTCCAGAAAAGCGGACGGTCACCCGTCCCAGAGCGGCTCCTCACCCTCGCTCCGCACGCTGTCCTCAGCAAAAGCCCCGCCAACAGGAAAGGCAGCACAGCACAGCGCAGCGGCCCACGACCTCCTCAGGCCCGGCCCTGCAGCTGTCCGATCGAGGCCGGAAACTGGGCCCGGCGCCGCAGCGGAAGTCCCGCCTCCCTCTTTCCATCTCCGCCTCCTCTGCCCAGGGTTACCTCCTAGTTTCCGATACCTGGTACTGGGTCTAATCCTGCTGCTTCACCGCCGTCGAGCGGAACGGGAAGATGTTCTTGAGACCTGCTCCCTGAGGGGTGCGGCCTGCTGGGCCCAGAGGCAAGAGGGAAACAAAAACCTCTGAGTTGCTTGTAGCTGTTGCCCATTCCACAGCGCCACTGTTGAACCAAGAATCATTGACTAACTTTCTTTGCCGCTACCCTCCCTCACGCCACCACTTATCGTCCATTCTCGAGGGGTAATCAGAAGTCATCTCCTTGCTATTTTCCTTGAAACACTCAGTCTCTGAAGTCGTCATTTCCTGCTTTGCTATTTGAATAGCATCTGACAGTATCGCTGTCTTTATTAAACACTACCTCAGGCAGCGAGGTCCCTCCTTTCCTGCATCAGTTGTTCCAAGCCCTTACGCCGTCAAGTTTCCCACCCTGCCTCTCTGTCTCTCGTTAGAGAGCTACCACAGCCTTGCCCATCGTCCCTAGGGGAGCAATATCTTGGGTTACGTGGAACCTCCTCCCACCCCTCCCCGTTGAGAGTCCCTACTTGTCTCCCTTTGATCCAAATAAGTTAAACTCCTTGAGGGCAGAGGTGGTCATCCTATTGCACTCTCTATGAAAACGGCTTGATGAAAAACTTTCTGAAGCAGTGTGACATAATAGGATACACTTTGGTTTGCACACATGGAACCCCTTGAAAAACTGCTGCTCTTGCCCTTGACTGGGGACGCATAGGCTGCTGGAACCGTCCGACATCCCCTCTGCCAGTGCTGCAGTCAACCGTGTTGTGAGCAATAACCCTTTCTGTCCCCTGGACTAGGGACCCTCTGCTTTCCTCTCCACTGGGTCTGGAGATTGTTTTTGTCTTCTTCGTGTTTGTTAAATCCAAATTCTTTGTGTGAGGGGCCTACTTGGTTGAAGGCAAAGGAACCTGTTCTTAGATTCCCCTTCAGAACTAGGAGCTGTGGCTTTGACCAGATTAAAACGCCACTGAAGGATTTTAAGCAAGTGGGTAATATTAAGACACGCGTTTTTCTAAATGCTTACTGTGGATGCAATATGGAGAAATGGATGGGAGAGGCCAAAATGTATGTGGAGACCAGAAAAGAAGCTACTGCAGGGCTACAAGAGAGATGCTTAAACTAAAATGTTTGGAAACAAAGCAAAGGCAAATTGAGGAGATTTTTAGGAGGTAAAATAGAAATTGGTCATAGATTAGATTGAGAGTAAGGGAAAGGAAGGAAGGCAACAAGAACTAGGTTTCAGGCTTGGGCAGTGAGGTAGTATAACTGGTGGTGTCATTCACTATGATGGGAATAACAGAACAAAACTAATGGCTTCCTCCTCAAAAGACTCAAGTGTCTTTGCTTGCCAAAGGGCAAGATGAATAAAGAAGAGATGGGACATCAAAAAGGAGGGGCTGAATTTGGGAAAGAAAAGGGGCAAAAACTCAAAGGGGGAATGGACACATAAAGCAGTCTCAGAATGGAAACAAAAAAAGCAGGATTCCAAAACTTATCTTGATCATTAATCCTCTTGGGCATTGCCCATTGTGTGTCCCAGGGCCTTGCACAGAATGTTTTCACAGTATTTGACATCTAATGACCAATCAGGAGCCAAGGAAAATTTTAGCAAGAAATAATTCCACTTTGATTATCAAAATTTTATTATTGGTAATAACTTTGAAACTTTAAGGTAATGAGAAAGTGTTTTATTTCACCAAGAACACTTTACTTTGGGAGAACTCTGGTGGAGGTATGTCTAGAATCAAAGGTTAGTGACCTGAAAAAGATATACATAAATCATCTAGACCAGATTTCTGTTCTGAAAGTTATTGACCAATTTTACAGACGAAGCAATCAAAAACAATTGAGGTCTTAGGAAGTTTAAGTCACATAATAAAAAGTTTTTCTTGGCTTACTAGAACTATCCTGCCTCCTACTCTTTTTACTACTCAAATATATTGCTTTCTCTCAAGTCATTTCATGAGTATACACACAGACACACAAGTGATTGCATATACCTATAGAGCACCGATCATATTGCCTACTCTAGCTAAAGCAGGCATTTTTAAAAAAGGTACCTTTTAACCAGGTTTTTGAAAACTTGTTTTGTAGAACTGCCTTAGGAAGCTTGACAAAAGTGAGGTGGAGGTTGAACAGGGGCCTTGTGCCTGTTTCAACCAAAAACAAATGGATGTTTTGCAACAACATGGATGGACCTGAAGGGTATTACGTTAAGTGAAATAAGCCAAAGAAAGATAAACACCTATGATTTCACTCATGTGGCAAATAAACAAATACATGGACAAAGAGAACAGATTAGTGGTTGCCAGAGGGGAATGGGGTTGGGACGTGGGCATAAGGGGCAGAGGGGCACATATATGGTGACTGACAAATAATAATGTGCAACTGAAATTTCACAATGTTATAAACTATTATGACTTCCACTAAATAAATAAATAAAGGACCTGTTTTGAAAATCTGGTTCTGCTGTTAACGAAGTTTGAAAACTACTGTACTTAAGGGTTAGGACATGAATTTCGTTAATATCTATGGACTAGAGCCAAGATCCTTCCCAAGAGGCCAGAGGCATACAGATGCAGGGTCAGAATACATAAGGACCATCAACATCATGGATATTTGGAGTCCGGAATGATCACAAAGTGTTAATCCTCAGAATGGCTAAGGGACAGGATGTGGGGAGGTAAGCAGGCACTTAAGTTATGGCATCACAACTGCTCTGGGGAAACCTGGGCTAACCTGTGAAAGCTTACAGACCTCCCTTCAGGCACATTAAAGCTAGAAGTGTGTAAGTGGCTTCCAGAGATGAAATACTTTCATGTTCAGTGCTTCACTTTCCTCAGAACTGCTTTGCTACAGAATCCTGCCCTGCTGTGACTGCTGCCCATCAGAGTGAACTTGGACAGGATCCCAACACTAAATGAACATGAAGGTGAGTTATATGTTTGACATGAAAACAGCGTTAGGTCAATGTCTCTCTTTTCTTTCTTTTTAAAATTCTGTAGGGCTCACAGGCTCTGGAGAAATGGGACTACTCTCAGTTAATGGCTGCTTTTTAATCTGTTCAGTGGCTTAAACTCAGATTCATGCATCAGATCTTTGTAAGGTGAAAAGAACATTGCCTCTAAGTGTCAAATATGTGAGTTGCTCACATGAGCCAAGTAATCACCTAAGAATCCCCAGTACATTTCTTTGGTTCAGTTGCAAAGCCATAGCCCAGAGATCATCCATCTCTAGCTCAGGCACGGCCCATAGGCATTCAATACCTGCCTCAAAATTTTAGAAGTAACTTAAGTCCCAGAATAAAGCTGCTCATGTTTTTTTTTTTTTTTTTTTTTTTGCTGAGGAAGATCCACCCTCACCTAACATCTGTTGCCAATCTTCTTCTTTTTGTATGTGAGATGCACCACAGCATGGCCACTGACAGACAAATGGTGTAGACCCACAGCCAGGATCTGAACCCAGGCCACTGAAGCAGAGCATGCCAAACTTAATCACTAGGCCACCAGGGCTGGCCCTCATGAGTCTTCCTGATGTATGTCAGCAACTCGGTTAATTCACTGAAGAAAGAAAATGGATTGTGAATGTTTACTTTCATTAAATCTATGCTCATTGATTGTACAGCAAAGAACATATATAAGAAGTGTTACACACAAAATGAGATTAATTCATTTAAGACTGACAGGTATATACTAAGGTACAAAAACAAGTGCTTGACTTGGAAATTTAACTTTATTTAGAAATGTTCTCCTATAAACAAAGATGCCATTCCACACCCTTTAAAGTGTTATAACTGATAATTTTCAGAAAAACCATTTACATAGTTTTAATCTCTCTGCATAAAATTGTATTATGGGATGAACAAATATGGGATGGTCTGAGACATACAAACAAAACAAAAACAACTGATCCAGCATGTGTGCTCTATTGACAGAGAGAATGAGGAAATAAGAATCATACCCCTTCATGTGCTCCTCAGAGATGGAAACGTGGTAATTTTGGGAGAGGGAAATGCTTCACAATAAAGGCTTCTTATGTAGCATGGTTTTAATTGTGATTGTTTCGGATTGCTCTTGCAGGCTAATATTTATGGTGATTTAAAAAAATAAGTCATCATTGTAAAAAGGGCATAGACTTTTCTACATAGATTTTTCTACCAATGAAAATACATAAATACTGATCTGGTCTCATCATTCAGGCCAATTAATAAAATAACAAATGCATGAAAAGAACTTAAAACAAAAACACAATCATCATGTTACTATCTGACTTACAAAATTAGAATTCTCCCTGAGATCAGAGAGTAATGCTTCTCAATAGTTACTATAAATTTGAATTTTTCATAGCCGAGACAATATATAGACAAAGTATTTAATCAAACAGTTCAAAATAAAATTATCCAAATTACCTAGTTATCATTTTATATGTAGTAATTACTCTTTAAAAATTCTTTAAATTGTATCTAGGAGGATAATCACTCTCATATCATAGCTAACTCATAAGGAACTTCAAAACTGAAAAAAAATTCATCCCTGAGAAGTGAGAGAGAAAAATCGCTAAAGACATAGAAGTGACAGTCCGGTACACTTTTAACAATTATTAGCATAGCATGAACTTTTATTAACAGTCAGCAATCAAATGTAATTCCAGTCCTGGATAGTTACTGCCTCTGATGATCTGATCTTTTTGTAATGAAACTATAAGTGCAACATTTAAAAAAATCAGATAAATAGGGACTCTGGTTTTATTGTCAGGATTACATTTTTGTCAAGTCCAAGGACAGCCAGCTAAGATATGTATGTTCCAATAAAGACTGAAGTAATAACTTCTGCTGGCAGCTCTTCTTCTGAGTCTCCATTTCCTCCACTGATCTTCATCCAAACAGTAAAAGCAAAACAATTGCAACTGAGTTTACTATTATCAACGGCACTGCAAGGAAAACAAACAGTTTGTTACTGTAAAGAAAATAGAAAAAAAGTAAGTCATAGTTACTAGCATTCAGGATAGATGAAAATACCTAACAATATGTCATCATAATCATGTTGCAAATACTTGTAACAGAGCAACATTCAAACATGCACTGGATCATAAAATCCAAAACTTCTTCTAAAGAGGGCTTGTGTGACTGGGGATGAGGGTCACATTCGCACAACTAGATCCGTACGCAAACATCTGTGGATAGTGCTGGGGCAGCCCTGGGAACAGAGAAGCACACTGGACCCAGGCAGAAGTAGACCCACATTCTACTGCCGGAGACACTCCACATTAGAAATAAAGTGCAAAGAAGATTCCGTAGCTTCATCATGAAGTTTAGAATGAACTTATTTATCATTCTATCCAAAGTTGTGAGTTGTGATTAAAGCAGCTAACAAAGAAAGAGGGAGACAGAGAGAGAGAGAGAGAGATCCTAATTTTCACGGTTTTAAATAAAAGGTTTTAAACTCTTCTTTCTTGAGTTGCTCTAATATTTTCTAACAAAAGAGCAAACAGGGGAGCTTTATTTTTCTTCTGAAAGCCTTACAAGACTCTAGATGACTTTACTACTTGGAAGCAAGAGAGTTTCCAGAGGCAAAAACATCAGTCTTTTAACTCTGAGAGGTAACACACAGACTATAGCACTGAGCATACTATTTGCATCGACTAGCTTAGACAGAAAGAAGAGGCAAACTAAGACAGAAACCAATAACTATTAAGCAGTAAAGCCAGGTAAAAGAGAAAAAAAATCCCACTACAAAAATGGAATGTGATAGTATTCACACTCAGAAATTTTGCTACTTAAATCAAACCACAAAATTAAAACTTAAGAGTGTTCCACTCGTTTTTCTTCTTACCTCTCATCACGGTTCTTACAGATCGGATAAGGTTCGTTAGCTGAGATTTAATTCCTGGCTCCTCTCCAAATCCACCAATTCCCTGGTCTGTTCCCCAGCCAACTGCAAATAAAGATGATTACCTGTGTTAAAATTTATGATGCACTCACCTTGCTCCCTCATTAGCCATCTTCTGAAAAATTATGTTGAGCCTTTGTTAAAAACATAGTCATATGACTTATCTTTAGAGTATAATTTTTACTTTTGATAAGCAGCAAAAACTCATTCCATTTCTACTTTGATTTTATAAAATAAATCACAATCTAGTAAATTATTCCATGGCATTTAATTCAGTAAAGATGACTGTTGCGACACCCTGATTGGTTTCTTTCCCTGTTTATAAATGAACACACAAAACACTTTCAGGTCAGAACTGAAAACCAAAGCATACTATCAAGTTGAATAATTAATTAGCTCAATTCAGAATTTTATATAACCCAACGTAATTATTGGTATAAAAATGTTGTAGCTGGGATTCACTATCTACATTACTTGGGGAAATTTTAACATAAACCTGGTCACAGCTTGGTTAGGCCTTCACAGCATGCTCCACCCTGCCAGCAGGGGCGTATGTTTTTTTTAACCTGATCGTTCCTCCTCATTTCTCAATTCTGAGGTGAGGAATTTAGCCCACTATCCCACTTATTTTCTGTAAATGAGTCTTTTACTTTCTTCTATGTCATTTTCCTGATATTGTAAAGCATTATTTCTTAACCTTTATCTGCTAGTTCTTTTTTATTGCCTTACACATTCTTCTGGAGACTTATATGTCCTCATTTTTGCAATGTGTCCTTCTTTTGTCCTCATTTCAGGTCCACTTTTCATATCTCACATGACTATGAATTTTTTTTTATTTCATATGACTACAGGGCTTAATTAATTCCTGCCATGCTAACCCTTAAACTTGAAGACAGAGAGCAAGTCTTTATTTTACAAATGAAAGAACCAAGTATCAGGAAACAAGACCTCACTTTGCCTACTCAACTTTTATTTGGTTGAATTAAAGTTTGCTTGCTTTGTCACATCAGCGCTGAGATGTGTTGTGGTATAAAACTAATTTAAAATTCAGTTTCACAACAGAGCTGATGTATTTTGGCTCCCAGCCACCCTTCAAGACCTAGCTCACATTGTGCTTACAGCATTCCCAGTCCACGGGGTGTCACTCTTTTTTGAGCGCCCATGGTATAACCACCACCATCACAGTGATTACTACCACAGCCTCTACTACTTCCTGTGAGACTCTTTAATACATGGCTCTAAAATCTCACTGTCTCAACCCCTTGAGTTTTCTCCCTTAATATTTCTCCTATTAATCTTTGTCAGTTTAATTTTCAGACCCAGCCAGGGGTAGCATGTCCTGAACCCCATCAATGGATATACACTTTTATCTTAGCTTTCTCCTGAAACTCTACTAAAAATGACAATAAAAGAATAAGTTCACAAGAGAGAAGTCTCCAGGAAAGAGAAATCGATCAAAATTTGGACAATAAAAAATAAATGGAAGAGTAACTGACTTAGCAGAGAAAGCTGAAACCCAAACTTTCAGGAAATACACAATAAAAAACTAAGGTGAATTGTGCTGAGAACCCGGGAAAAGTGAGAGAAGCCTCAAACAGCCAGTGTGGGTGAGAGGGATGGAAAACAGGAGGATGAACTAAGTCTATATAAGAGCAGTTAGTGCTGCTCCCCCCTCCTCCCACCTCCTTCCTAGACTGAACTGATGGGAAGATTATCCCTCTCTTACCCCATCGGAGGACAGGAGGTTTACTCTCAGCAGAGACGGACTCAGAAGCTGTGGACCTGGGGATATCCAGGGAGGGGACTGAATGAAAGTCTGCATACCAAAGTATAAGACTCCTGCCCATTTCCCTTGTTGTCTCTCATGTAAGTCTGGACATATAACACTTACATTCTGCAGACAGAAGTTAGAAAATTATTCTGGAAATTGGCCAGCTGCCCAGGAAGAGACTTCAGATCTAGACATTTGGGGGGGTCTCAACAAAACAGCTTAATCACTTTACAGTGAGGCCCACCAGTAAACAAGCCCCAACCACATACAGAGAGCTTCCAATGAGCCTCTCAGTGCCTATAATTAAAAATGAACTGACAGTCAAGAAAGAATGACTCTTAACATGGAAAGATACAGCAAAAATCAGAAAAGGAGACTTTGCACAAGTAGAAGTAGAAGATGACATTTAAAAAAATGAACATCCTTAGAAGGAGCAAAGCCACTGTAGCTATGAAACAAGAACAGGATGCCACAAAAAAAAAAGAGAACATTCAGGAATCAAGAAGCTCTTGTTCTTGCTATATTACCATAAAAAGTTCAAAAGAAATTGTTGACAGATTGAGGAAATCTAGAAAGGCAAAATTAAAGAAAAAACAACAGTATCAATCTGTCAAAGTAACTGAAGTTCCAGAAAGAGAGAAGAAAAAATAGGAAGAAACTATTAAATAAATATTAAGAGATATCCCAGAACTGAGGAACATGAGCATTTAGGCCAAAAGGGCCCAATCAGAGCACAGCCCAAAGAACGGAAAGAGACCCATAAGTTGCCACATTATCCTAACATTTCAGACCCCTAAGGATAAATAGAATATCCTAAAGGCTTTCAGAGAGACAAGTTAGGTTACCCACAAAGAATCAGGAAACAGAATGGCATTAGATTTCTTAACAGCAACACTGGAAATGAGAAAATGAAATGGAACAATGTCTTTAAAACTCTGAATAAAAATTAGTTCTCAATCTAGAATTCTATACCCAAGACACAAATCAGCTGGAATGAAAAATAAGTCACTATTTTTTTCTTGTTCAGCTGAAAGCAATATTCACAGTCATAATAATGTAAATATGGAATACTGACATTACCAATAACTGGAGAAGGCAGAGATGGGGGAGGGGAAGTAAGTGTGTACTGGTGCTTACACAACCATGAGTGTGCTGCTCATGGCAAAATTGTGCTAAACCCTTCTACAGTAGAAAGTCAATGACTCACAGCTTGGAAGAGTTGAAAACAATGCTTTTCAGGAACAGGCTCAGGTTGAGGAGAAATGGGATAGCAGGCTTCTATCTCTCTTTATTCAACTGAAGAACTGTTTGACTTTGAAAACCACAAATATGTACATTGCTTTCATAAAAAGAAAAAAGACATTTAAAAAGCAAGCCTGTAAAGATGCTCGTCTCTTGGAGATACCCCTCTGCAATTAGGCCTTTCTCTTCAGAGAATGAACATCCTCAGGACAGGAATGAGTTCTGTAAGTGGAGGGACTTCATCCATGAGTCATTCTGAATATTTAAAATTATGCTTTAAAACAACCTTTAAATGGTATTGTTGGTTTTATTTTCTATACTTGGTTTTTTGAAATTTATCATTGCCAAAATCATCAGTCCTTTCCACCCACAGCCAAAATCTCTTAGATAGTAAAAAGAACTTGTTTTAAGTACTTTACAGATCAAGTACTCAATTTTTATTAAAAACCATAATTTCCAAGAGTCTTCTTTTATACTTGTTCCAAAAAGATGTTTAAATATGTTTTTACATAATGAGAGGAGTGACTCCCTGAAAAAACATATTTTCCAACATTAAACTGACACAAACCAATGAGACAGGATAAAACTCTAAAATAATGGGAGTATCATAATTTAAGCATCAGCATTGAAATAATTTAAAAAAATAGTAAGTTCTCAGTTAATTTTAGCCTGGCTTCTATTCATATGCTACTAGGATGAAAAAGAAAACTGAATTTTGCATAGCGAGAGTAAATCATTTGTCTATTCCATGGACAAACACAAAAGCAACAGTAAAAGACGAGGTGCCAGGGATTATCTTTACTATAACAAATAGTTTTCCCTCCAGCTGCTACTTAGGGAGTCTCAGTTGTTTTTCTAAGGAAGCTGGCCAAAGCTTTAAAGAGCTTTGCTCTTTTTTAAGGAAAAAGATTTAATTCTGCAGCTTTCTTGTCACTTCATAGCTAGAGGGCCTAGCAGACAACAAATGATAAACCAGCAAGTAGTAGTTGCTGCCATAATTTCAGGAATGAACTTAAAAAGTTAGTAATTGCAAACACCAAACATATTCTTCTGCTGTCCAGACTTCAAAAAAATCACACAAAATGGCAATGCATCCAGGTTCAGTCGCAACCTTCAGCTAGATAACATTTTCAAGAAAAAGTATTAGCTACAGTTTTGAGGGCTGGCTGACCATGGGCTAATCTCAGCCTCTCTGAGATTAGTTTCTCCATCCATAAAAGAGAGTGAATGTAGTTTACTTTGTCAACGTCTCCAACTTTGCAAGTGAACTGAATGCTATCATAAATGTGAAAGTACCTAATAAACTACACAAAGAACACTGCTAATGTAAATTTTTAAAAATTACCTTGATCAAAAATATCAATGCTGATATAAACGATCTAGTATACTTAGACTAATCTCTCTTGGTTCAATATAATTCTCAGTCCAACACAATAATTTCCATTTAATCCCTGATGAAATTCAACAAATGCTTTTTAGGAGTAAATATTTAAAGAGAAACTTACATGTCCATGTGTTTTCCTCAACGTTCTATAAACTGCCATGCTCATACTATATCTACAATACCAGGCCTCTGGAATGCCTTGCTCATTTCTCTCTACATATTTATGCAAACCTGATTAACTGTTTAAGATTCACCCCTTTCAGGACTTCTCCCTCTATTACTTAGGCTCACACAGCTCTCACTATTCTAAACTCCAATATTAAATTGGTCTGGAGCAGTCATTTAAACCTTGAATCAAATAATAGCTTGTATTATTTTACCTGTTTGCTATGGACTGAATTGTGTTCCTCTCAGACTCATACGTTGAAGCCCTAACTCCTAAGGAGACTGTACCTGGAGATAGGGTGTGTAGGTGGTAATTAAGGTTACATGCGATCATAAGGGTAGGGTCCTGATCTGACAGAACTGTCGCCTTACAAAAAAGGGAAAAGATAGATCTTGATTCCCTCCCTCCCTCCCTCCTCCTGTCCCTCCGCCCGGCCATGTGGGGATACAGTGAGAAGGCAGCCATCCATAAGCCAGGAATAGAGTCCTCACCAGAACTGAGACCACGCTGGCAGCCTCATCTTAGACTTCTAGCCTCCAGAACCATGAGAAAATAAATTTCTGTTGTTTAAGCCGCCCAGGCTGTGATATTTTGTTATGGCAGCCTAAGCTGACTAACACACTGTTTCACGTGTGAAATGTTTCTTTTGCATCACTCATAGCTAGTACTAGACATCATAAATACTTGTCAAATTGATACTGGGCACCACAAACAAAACTTGTAAGAGCAATTTTGGCAGATATTAAAATCCACTGGGTTGTTTTTCTCTTGTACAAAACGGAAATTAGTATCATTGTGGAACATTAGAAGAAACAACACATTCCCTGCTCTATATTCAAAACACTGGCTAAACTATTTGTATAAATATGTAGCTTTCAAATCAGGAATTGCAAGAAATGATAGTGTAACATTATTCAGTTATTTAGAAAACATTCATTGATGGAATTATAAAGATAAGAGGATTCTTGTCACCTGTCTACTTACTGGAGAGACAGAAAAGAAAGTGCAGTGATGCTATGACCCATGAAATGGGTCAGAGATGATTTCTGAGAGAGGCAAATGCCAGAGGTACACCTTAAAGGATAGGCTGAGGAGTTAGCCAGCCAAAGACAGGAGGTAAGTCAAGGTCATTGCAGGCAGAGAAGAGTGAGTAAAGGGTCAGCAGTGAAAAAGAGCATCAGCGTAAGAATGGCACACATGGTAAACGTTGGGGAAGCATAAAAGAAGGGGAAGGATGGGGGTGGGGTACAGGACACATTATGGTAGGCTTATAAGTCACACGAGGAAGTTTGAATTTTATATTGAAGGCTATGGAGAGTGAAGAACTCAAGAATTTCAAACCACGAAGGAACACGCTCAGCTTCTCATGGAAGGGAGAAGAAAAGAGAAGCAAATCTGGAGGCAGGGTAACCAGTGAGGAGGTTACTATAAAATCTAGGCAAGAAGAGTTAAGAGCCTACATAAACAATATTTAACAAATACTTAAAACATTTCAAAATTCTTTTAAAAAACATATTTAGATATTTTAAAACAACATCTTACCACCTAGACAAGCCAATGTGGTGTTTTCTCTTAGTTCTGGGACCATATTCAAAACACATGCTCAGATAAAATATTTCTGTGATAGGACAGGAAGAGGAAATGTGGAAGACAAAGTTCTGGAGGGCAAAGTACTAACATTTCTGGGCCATTCCAATAGTTTGTGGGAGTTTTCATTTAGGAGCACAAATCTCAATCACTTGCAGAAATTCTGGAAAGGACACACTACTGATCTTCACTTCTAGGAAACTGGAACGCAGGTCTGAAGTAAGGTCTGGGCACTGTATTCTCTTTCAAGATTGTTCTGGCTATTCTGGGTCCCCTGCATTTCCTTTAGGATCGACTTGTCAGTTTCTGCAGAAAAGCCAAGTGGGATTTTGATAGACAGTGCATTACGTCTGTAAATCACTAATACTGTTAAGTATTGTCATCTCAACAATATTAAGTCTTCTGATCCATGAACATGGGATGTCATTATTTTCTTTATTTTTAAAAATATCTCTATTCTTCAATTTCATTCAATAATGCCTTGTAGTTTTTATAGTATGAGACTTGCATGTCTTCTGTCAAGTTTATTCCTAAGTATTTTATTCTTTTTGATATTGTTGAGACTGTTTCCTTAATTTCATTTTTGATTGTTCATGTCACAAAAACAATTGATTTTTGTTACTGATCTTGTATCTTGCAACCAAACTAAACTCATTTATTAGTTCTAATAGTTTTTTAGTGACTCCCTGGGATTTTCTATATACAAGATTATGTCATCTGCAAACAAGAGATAGTTTTACTTTTTCAAATTCACAAGCTAGATGTCTTCTACTTCCTTTTTCTCATCTAATTGCCCTGGCTAGAATCTCCAGTACAATGTTAAACAGAACTGCCAAGAGAAGACATCTTTTTTTTACTCCTAATTAGGGAAAGCAACCTTTCACCATTAAGTATGTTGGGGGCAGGGGAGAGTGTTCTTTATCAGACTGAGGAAATTCCCTCCTATTTCTAGTTTTTTTTATCATGTTTTTACCATGAAAGAACGTTGGATTTTGTCAGATTCTTTTTTGCATCTATTATGATGATGTGATTTTTGTTTATTTTATTAGTATGATGAATTACATTAATCAAATGTTAAACCAGCCCTGCATTCCCAGGGTAAATTCCATTTGGTTTAGTTTGCTAGTATTTTTGTTAAGAATTTTTGTGTCTATATTCATAAGAGATATTAGGGGGCCGGCCCTGTGGCTGAGTGGTTAAGTTTCCATGCTCCACTTCGGTGGCCCAGGGTTTCGCCGGTTTGGATCCTTGGCATGGACATGGCACCACTCATCAGGCCATACTGAGGTGGGGTCCCACATAGCACAGCCAGGGGCACTCATAACTAGAATATACAATTATGTACTGGGGGGCCTTGGGAAGAAAAAAAAAGACTGACAACAGTTGTCAGCTCAGGTGCCAACCTTTAAAAAAAAAAAAGAGAGAAAGAGAGATTGGTCTGTAGTTTCTTTTCTTGTGATGTCTCTGTCTGGTTTGCATACCAGGTTAATGCATGAATTAGGAAGTACTTCTTCCTATTTTTTTGGAAGAGTTTGTGAAGAACTGGAATTAAGTCTTCTTTAAGTGTTTCGTAGAATCCAGCATTGAAGCCTGGGCTTTTCTTTGTTACAAGTCTTTAAATTACTAACTCAATCTCTTTACATGTTATAGGTCTAATCAGATTTCTTATTTCTTAAATCAGTTCAACAGTTCGTATCTTTCTAGGAATTTGTCCCTTTCATGTAAGTTATGTAATCTGCTGGCATACAGTTGTCCATAGTATTCCCTTACAATCCTCTTCACTTCTCTAAGGTCACTAGTGTCATCTCCCTTCTTTCATTCTGGATTTTAGTAATTTGAGTCTTCTTTCCTTTTTTCTTGGTCTAGCTAAAGGTTTGCCAATTTTGTTGATCTTTTCAAGGAACCAGCTTTTGGTTTTGTTGATTCTTTCTATTGTTTTTCTACTTTGTACTTCATTAATTTTCAGTGTAATCTTGATCATTTCCTTCTTTTTCCTTTTTTTTGGAGGGGGGAGAGCAGGTTGTGTCTCCAATCAGAGATTCTCACTGTTCTTACTGAGATTTAATAGATTTTCTTGAAAAAAAAGTTTCTCCATTTGCTGTATGCTCTCATGACAATCCCCAGAGTCTTTATTTTTTTTTTCTAAGTTTTTAAAACTGTTTTTTATTGCTTTTCCTCCCCAAATCCCCGCAGTATATGTTGTATATTTTAGTTGTGGGTCCTTCTAGTTGTGGCATGTGGGACACCGCCTCAGCATGGCCTGATGAGTGGTGCCATGTCTGCGCCCAGGATCTGAACTGGCGAAACCCTGGGCCTCCGAAGCGGAGTGTGCAAACTTAACCACGTGGCCACAGGGCCGGCCCCCCCAGAGACTTTAAATGTTTGCTTTTTAAATAATTTTCACTAGCTATAGTTGTTTCATTGGAAAGAGGATCCATGGAGGTCCCCACACCACCATTCTGGAAGTGTTCTCCATTAACAATCATATTTCCAAACAACCCAATTAAAAATGGGTAGAGGACTTGAATAGATATTTTTCCAATGAAGATATAAAAATGGCCAATAAGTACATGAAAAGGTGCTCAACGTGAAAAGGTGCTCAACATCACTAATCATCAGAGAAATGCAAATCAAAACCACAATGAGATATCACCTCACACCTATTAGAATGGCTGTTATCAAAAAGACAAGAGATAATAAATGTTGACAAGGATGTGGAAAAAAGGGAACCCTTGTACACTGTTGATGGGAATGGAAATTGGTGCAGCCACTATGGAAAACAGTATGGGGATTCCTCAAAACCATCATATAAGATCCAGCAATCCCACTTCTGTTTTATCCAAAAGAGATGAAATCACTATCTCGAATAGAAACTTGCACTCCCATGTTCATTGTAGCATTATTCACAATAGCCATGACATGGAAACAACCTAAGTGTTCAGTGACAGACGAATGGAAAAAGATGTGGGGTGTATATACATACATACAATAGAGTATTATTCAGCCATAAGAAAGAAGGAAAGGCCTGCCCTTTGTGACAATATGAATGGACCTTGAGGGCATTATGCTAAGTGAAATAAGTCAGACTGAGAAAGACAAATACTGCACTAACTCACTTATATGTGGAATCTAAAAACAGCAAACTCACAGAAACAGAAAGTAGTATGGCGGTTATCAGGGGTTGAGTGGTGGGGGAAACGGGGAGATGCTGGTCAAAAGGCACAGACTTTCAGCTATAAGATGAATAAGTTCCAGGGATCTAATTTCTAGCATGGTCTCTATAGTTAAAAGTACTGTACTGTATACTTGAAAGTTGCTTCAGAGTAGATGTTAAATGTTCTCACCCTAATAACAGCAACAACAAAATGATAACTCTATGAGCTGAAGATGTCTTAATCAACCTTACTGTGGTAAGCATTTCGCAATACATGTGTATCAAATCATCACACTGTACATCTTAAACTTACACAATGCTATATGTCAATTCTATCTTAATAAAGCTGAGAAAAAACGAATGGTTTTTCACATTTTTAAATGGTTATATAAATATCTACTTAATAGTTTCAATTTTGCCTCTTGGCCCACAAAGCCCAAATTTATAATATGGCCCTTTCAGAAAAAGTTTGTTTTCTTCCAGCTTTGTTTTACCTTTCCCATTTAGATCTACAACGCTCTAGCAAGTGACTTTTGTGTTTAGTGTGAAGTAGAGGGTTAAGACTAATTTATTTCTTTTTGGATATCCAGTTAACCCTTGAAGGGTTGAAGGGCCATCCTTTCTATGGTGCTCTGCTGTGTTATCTTCATCATAAATTAAGCATCCAAATAAATATGGGTCTGTATTTGGATTCTCCACTCTGTTCCATCGTTCTACTTGTCCAATAACCTTTTAGTAAATTTCTTTTGGCTTAATCAGCCAGAATCAGCTTTGCTCCTTGCAACCAAGAACTGTGACAGGAATGAATAATTTCAGGACTCAATCCTTGAACCTCTTCTCTCTCTGAGAGACAGCCTACATTCCAATGGTTTCAAACTACCAGCCAATACCAAAAGTCCTCACATGTCAATCCTTCCCAGAACCTCCCTTCTGGGCACTAGACCTGTATAGCAACTGCCTACACGACATCTCCACTCAGAAGTCTTAAAGGTACCTTAAAATAGGCTAATTCCTATCCCTATTTCAGGATGCAGCTTTACATGTATTTCCTCAGGAACTGACACTGTCCTGATTCAACTGGGAGTTAGATTCCCTTGGTTCTCACCCAGTTCTCTTTCTCCAAAGCATTTATCCTAGACTCAACGAACTGTTTCTCTACTTATTTTTAAATATCTGTTCTACCATTAGACTGTAGATATATGAGAACAGACACACTGTGTCATGTTCACTCCTACATCTTTTCCACGACCTCACAGTGATTGGCCCATTTGCCATTAGGAATTAAGAAAAACTTGCTGCCACTAAATCTAGGAACTTCCTGCTTCTCCAGCTAGTCCCTTCTCTTTTTTCAATGAAGACAGTAACCTACCTCCTACTTAATGTCATCTCCTCCATCTGTGCCTCAGAACCCATCCCTTTCTACTTTCTCAGAATCCTTGAGCTACGAATTGCCTCAGTTTTCTCCTGTGTCTTTTTCTCTCTCATAATTAGATCCTTTCCATCAGCGATTCTTTCTTTTTTTGCATTTAATTATGAAAGTTTTAAAACATATCTGTCACTCAGATTTAATCACTGTTAATTTTTTGCTATATGTATGTCATCGTTTTTCTGCCTGAATACTTTAAAAGTAAATTACTGGTACTATAATATTTCACTCCTAAATATTTCAGTATGCATTTTTGAAAAATAAGGATATTTTCCTACATAACTATAATACCATTATCACACTCTCAAAATTTATAGTGATTCCTTGATAGCATCTAGTATCTAGTCCACATCCACATTTCAACAAATGTTCCCAAAATGTTTTTTACAGTTGATATGTTCGAACTAGAATTCAATCAAGGTTCACCTGCTGCACAGGAAATCTCCCTTATATCACTCTTTTTTTGTCCTTCTTATATTTTGTATATTTGCCTCAGTGGTCACTCCCTCCCCGCTGTTTTCACGGCACTGACTTGTCCAAGAGACCTCGCTAGTTCTCATTGTCATTGCTGAGACATGCTTAAGCCTCTCCTATCTAAAAACAAAACCACCACCATAAAACATATCCCTGCATCTCCTTCTAGTTACCTTTCTTCACCTTCTCCAACTTAGTGATAACATTGGATAATTTTGCTGTCTTCATCTTATCACTTTCCACTCATTTCTCAACCCATTCCAATCTGGATTTTACCCACTGTTGTAACTGGTCTTCCAAAATCACCTCTACTATCCTGAATCCTTAGGACACTTTTCAGTCCTTGTCTTACTTGGCTTCTCTGAATATTCCACTGTTGTACTCTTTCTCCTTCTTCAAACACTCCTTGGCTTCTGTGAAACCCCAGGGTCTAGATTTTCCCATCTCTCTGTTTTGCTCACTCATCTATTTCTCCTGTCACCTCTTCCATCTATTTCTCCCATCTGCTCTTCGATCTCTACCTAAACTTTAAATACTGGAAGAAATTCTAGGACTGTCCGAGTCACCAATACTCTCTGTACTCTATTCCTTCCCTAAGCAATTTCATCTCTTCACATGGCTTCATTTATCATCTGTGGCTGACAAACTCAATTTTCACTCTCCACTCTGGCTCTTGCTTCTCTTCTACAGACTTTAGTCCAACTGACTAGTCCACATCTCCACTTGCACATCTCACAGAAATCTCAAACTCAGCATGTCCAAAACTTCTTTCATTATCTCTTCACCTTCTTACCGCCCCCCCGCCCCCCGCCCAATTTTCCTCCAGTGCCTTCTAATTCAGAAAAGGTACTGCCCTTCACTCAGTGGCTTAAGCCAGAAAATCAAGAGACATCTTTGACTTTTTCCTCTTTCCCTCATTTCCAACGTCCCAACAGTATATTCTGCCTTTCCTACCTTTAAAAGATCTTCTGATTTGTATTAGTTTCCTGGGGCTGCTGTAAAAAAGCACCACAATTGGGCTGCTTAACACAACAGAAACTTATTTTCTCACCGTTCTGGAGGCCAGAAGTCCAAAAGCAAGGTGCTGGCAGGGTTGGTTCCTTTTGGGAACTCTGAGGGATAATCTTGTTTATGCCTCCCTCCTAGCTTCTGGTAGTTACTGGCAATCCTTGGTATTCTTTGGCTTGTAGTTTCATGACTTCAATCTCTCTGTCTCTGTTGTCACGTGGCCTTCTTGTCCCTCTGTGTCTCTGTATCTTTCTCTCCTTATATGGACACCTCATTGGATCTAGGGCCTATCCTAATCCAATGTGACCTCATCTTAACTTGATTACATCTGCAAAGACCCTATTACCAAATAAGGTCACATTCACAGGTACCAAAGGTTAGGACTTCAATATATCTTTTGGGAGGACACAATTCAACCCTTTCTACTTTTCTATATAGTATAGCGATGAAAAGACAGACTGCTGTGTCAGGCTGCCTAAGATGAAGCCTAGTTCCACCACTTTCTAGCTGTGGGATCTTAGAAAAGTTACCTACTCTCCTTTGTGCTTCAGGTTCCCCATTGTAATGGTACCTATCTCATTGGGTCGTTGTGAGTGTTACACGTTAATATGCGTAAAGCACTTGATACAGATCCTGGTACCTGGTGTTAAGTGTTAGTTATTGTTATTATACCCACTCAATTGACATTATACCACCATCTCTACTTGCCCTATTTGGAATGGTACTTCCCACATCCACTTTTCTACCCTTCCAATCTGTTCTTCCCATGGTAGTCAGAAAGATCTTGCAAATAACACAGATGCCGTCATGTCACTGCTCTGCCTAAGACCTTCTTTTCACACCAGCTCTTACTCCACACCCTCCCAACTTCTGCCAATCCTTCATCTTCACCTAGTTAACGTTTACTGACTTATCAGATTTCAGGTTAGATGCACCTCCTCCAAGAAGTTTTCAAAGATTCACAAGTTAGTATCCGCCTGCACTTCTCTTTCACAACATTCTGCATATTTGTTATTGTTACTTGTTCAGTTTTTATTTAGATCAACTTCCATTAGAAGGGCAGGGTAACCGCTGTAACCTCAGCTCCTATTACATGGAGCTGGCACATAATTTGTGCTCAATAAATCTCTTCTGAAGGAATAAACGAAATGAATCAATCTTATTCATGGGTTTGAGTTTCAGTGAGTCACAAAGACATATTTGAGAAATGATACACATCATGCAGTATCCTGCCTTAACTCTGCCTCATACAGCAAGAAGCGGCCTGCGCAGGATGGCACGGAGATCCCTCGGTTGTGAGGTCCCGGCAGGCATAACTAGTGTCTTCATCTTCGTATTCTTAGATTTCAGCCTGGCACATCGTGGGCACCCAGTAAGCTGCACCGAACAAACTTTTCTCGGAATGTGGGCGGCTGGATGTCGTGACAGTCCCAACATTTTCCCTTTTCTCTTTTCCCCAAAACCCAGGAACCCCTGAGGCCCTCCATCAGTTCATTCTTCTAATTACCTATGCTCCCAAAGGAGCCACGCCCCTCCCTCTTTAACTAAAAATGCAGGCCCCAAGTTTTTGACTATTAAAAGCGGTCACAGAGAAGTGCATTAAATTACT
Source organism: Equus caballus (assembly GCF_041296265.1). NCBI lineage: Eukaryota > Metazoa > Chordata > Mammalia > Perissodactyla > Equidae > Equus > Equus caballus. The sequence continues at coordinate 74,455,776 of NC_091691.1, forward strand.
AAACTGACTGCAGGCAGAGGGGTCCCTGGCTCATCTCTGTATCCCCCCATCCCGACCCCAGGGTCCAGCACAGTGGGCGTCCGCTGAACAATCTTCACCCCGCTGCTGAGTTCAAACCCGGCGAGATGAAAGTGGCTCGGCAACCCCCCAAGGCAGGGCCCCAAGAGCAGAGCCCTCGGCCGCTCGGCCGTCCCGGCCCAGCGTGCCCCCACATGCGGCCGGCTGGGGTCCGCGCTCCCGGGGTCCCACCGCCGCCGCCGCCTCGACGCGCCCGCGGCCCCACTCACTGTTCTTGAGGAAGCGCTCCTCGTGCAGCACGGCAATGGCATTGACGCAGAGCAGGGCCGCCTGCAGCAGCGAGTACAAAGTAAACGCCATGGCCGCCCGGAGCCTCCCGGAGGCCCAACCGATCCCTCTCCTGCCGCCGGAGGGGACGTGGCGCCGCCACGGCCGGCGCTCTCCTACGGGAGCCGGTGAGGTCCACAACGCCCTCTCCGAGAAGCTCCGCCCCCGTCCGGCTAAGACCCGCCCCACGCTTACGTCCGTCCGCAAGGCTGGTCTACTTAGCTGTCTGCTGCAGACCTGTGAGGTCCAAAGCGGTAGCCACGTGTGGCTATTGGAAACTTGAAATGTGGGTGGGCCGAACTGAGATGCTGTAAGGGTAAAATACTACACACTGGATTCCAAAGAAAGGACGACACAAGGACGTAAAATCTTCCAATAATTTTTAAATGTTGATTACATGTTGAAAGGATAGTTTGAATATAATTAGGTAAATAAAAGAAATTACTAACATTTATTTCTACTGTTTATTTCTACTTTTTAAAAATGTAGCTATAAGGACGTCGATAATGATATGTGAGCAAAATACACCGGAAGAGCAGGATATTTCTATTGGACGGCAGGGTCCTAGATGCGCACAAGAGCTGTATGTGATGTTAATATTCCTGTCTTACAGAGGAAGAAACGGAGGCCTTGGCAAATATTTTTTTTTTATTACAATAAAATAACATGTCTTAAAATTACTCAGTGAGAAACATTCTCTTCTTGATCAAACTCTAGCCAGGCTCCTTAGAGCCCTCTTCTTGACTAGGCCTCCACCTTGGCCCATAAAAACTACAAGTTTGGGCTGGCCTGGTGGTGCAGTGGTTAAGTTTGCCCACTCTGCCTTGGTGGCCTGGGGTTCGCTGGTTCAGATCCTGGGCGCTGACCTATGCACCACTTATCAAGGCACACTGTGGCAGGCGTCCAACGTATAAAATAGAGGAAGATGGGCATGGATGTTAACTCAGGGCTAATCTTCCTCAACAAAAACCCAAAAAACTACTAGTTCTCAACACAGATGATTCCATCCACTCCCCACCTCCATGCCCACATTAAAAGACTTGTACAAACACTAACATAGTTTCTGAGAGCTCAAGGCTGCATGCCTAGGATGACCCCAGCCCCTCCTTAAAGTGCCCGCCTGAGAAAGCTCGAGGCTGCCAAAAGAATTTACAGTTTGTTCTAGCCAACACCTAAAAATAGGCTCCTGAACATTCTTTCTTAGAGTTTACTAAAAAGGGCTTACAGTTATGAATCCTTCCTGGGTCCCTTCGGGGTGTATATGCATCTCCTACAGCTCAGGAGCGTCTTTCTCAAGGACCTGAGAGCCATTCCTTTAAAACGTAATCATCAGCAAGGATAAGGCCTCTGTCTCCCAGTCTCTGTGGGAGGATAGAATCCTAACTTTGATAACTGCCAGCCAAGAGACACAGCTGGCCTAGGCAACATTTACACTGACCACCCTGTTGTGATTTTTCACATCCCTGACTCTATGAAACCTCTGCTCACCTCCCTTTCTACTCCCTCATTCTCCCTTCAAAATACCCAGTTAGCTCTGTACAAATCGAAGCTGACTTCAGTTCACACTTCACCTTCTTCACTACTGCAATAGTATGTTACTGATTAAAATCTGTCTTTACCACTCTAACTGGTGTCCAGCTTTATTTATCTTTGACAGGAGTAGAACGAGGCTGAGTCCAATCACTTTAAATTTTAGATATTGTTTGAGAGCAAGTATGCAAAGTAATCACTTCTTGAACTTCTCAGGGTCCCTTAAAATAGAAAAAGGAAAAGCAGCAGATTCGGTTCTGGAAAGGATTTTGGAAGCCCATGTGTTACTGCTGCTGGAAGAGACACTAGCAAAAAAAAAAAAAAAAGAAAAGAATAATTAGTTAAACTCCCAAGAAGAAATTAAGCTTAAATAGGCCAACTAGTTAGTGCCTACAGGGAAGAAGAGATGTATCATTTCCTACAGATATACATCTCCAAACACTATCTCCAAAATCAGCCCTAAGTGCAAATCAGGTAGGGAGAGACACAGGAAGATAAAGTGAAGTGAGTAAAAGAAACAACAGGAAATCCCAACAAATCCTCCAGTTTTTCAAGGCCCACAAAACTCTAGACATTGGTGACAGTGAAGGAAGGTGGTTCCAGTAAGTGGACAGTGACCGCTCCAGGATTTCTACACTGGGCTGGGTGTGGGAAGGGGAAGCTTTGGTTGAGCAGCAAATCACAGTCTTTACTAAACTGTACATTTACTGAGAAGAAGGGTAAAGGGGGTTGGATGGAATGGAGGTGAGAATAAAGCCTCCCACAGTTAACCTTTTGTGTCACCCACCACTGGGTTCCAACTCATATGACCCAGTTCTATTTTTTTTAAGATTTTAGTATTATTTTTAAATTATTATTATTATTTTAATTTTTCCTTCTTCTCCCCAAAGCCCCCCAGTACATAGTTATATATTTTTTAGTTGTGGGTCCTTCTAGTTGTGGCATGTGGGATGCCACCTCAGCTTGGCTTGATGAGCAGTGCCATGTCCGCACTCAGGATCTGAACTGGTGAAACCCTGGGCTGTTGAAGCAGAGCTCGAGAACTTAACCACTGGGCCACAGGGCCAGCCCATGACCAAATTATTTTATTGTCAAAAGAATCAGTCCCAAAGACCTCTCTGGGCCTCTGTTACTTCATCTATACAATTAGGGCTCCTTCAGCCCCTCAAATCTCTAGAGCTTGCAAAAGCAGATTAAAATATAAGATAGTATACAAGTACTGGTACCACATTATCTGATTCATTATTTTTCAAAAACCCAAACTTGTAGCCTAAGCTGATAACAGTAAGTTATTAGCTGTAGAAAGAATTGTTCCTCTGACATCTTTACATTCAAAGAAATTTAAAAGCCTGGAATTTTAAAATATATTTATAAAATAGTTGTCTCAGGCAAACAAAAATCTGCCTCCAAACTAAGAACTGGGTAATATGCATAGTCTGCATTTTAGCAGCTTGAAAAAAAATTACTGGCTATGGTCTATTTAAAATTAGGACGTGCCGCTTGGTGCTGAGCTTCTTATGTCTGTGTGATACATTTTCGTGCATTTCTATAAGATATCCTATCAGACACTACTGTTGAGAATGAAAGAGTTTTTTCAATTTCAGACACAGATGTTTCCTTATCATTTGCTTCTTCAATCTTGTTTTACTTTTTTTATCTTCAGACTCTTAGATGGCACACTTTGGCATGTTAAACCATCTTGCCACAGATTTTCTTTGTAACTGGTAATGTGGCGTCAATATTTTCATTCCTTTGACAAGAATCAAAGAATGGGTGCCTTCCCATAGGCATGGGAGAGCAACGGTTAAGATTACGTCTAGGGTAACCTGTATGTTTGGCTCTTGATTAGATACAGGGAGCAGGGTAGGTATAGAAGTCAAGCTTACCTTTCCAAGTGGTTAAAATGCCCCAGATGGACTCAGTCCATGGACTTACGAGGGATTGCGTTATTGAAGTCAGATTTTTACCCTTCTCTGTAGCAGTGCCTCTGACTTATCATTTTGCTGATCCTTGACCTTGGGTTCAGCTGTATGACTTGCTTTGGCCAACAGAATGAGGAGGAAGGGAGGCTGTGCCAGCTCTGAACCTAGACCTTGAGAGTCCTTATGTGTTTCTGCTTTCTTTCTTGTGCTTTCTGACACTGCCATGAAAAAAATTGCCTGAGCTAGTGCACTGGTTCTAGGAGAAGGGTGAGAGACACTTGGAGCAGAACCAGATCACTCCAGTCAAGCCCAGCCTAGATTGGCAAACCCTCATCAATCACAGATTCATGAGCATAAATGATTATTGTTTTCAGTCACTAAATTTTGGGTTTGTTTGTGCCACAGTGTTTTTGAAGCAACAGATCTCTTCTCTACTCTACCTGTAGTCCTTGCTTTGGTGATCTAATTTATTCTAATGGCTTGAAAACGTTTATATACTCTGACGACTCCAAAATTGTATCTCTTACCCAGAACTCACCCATGAACTCTTAGCTGATATTTCCAGCTGAGTACCACTTGAGTGTCTAACAGATGTCTCAAACTTACCCTGCCTGAAACTGAACTCTTGATTTCCCTCTGAAACCAACCTCTCCTGCAGTCATCCCATTTCGGTCAATGGCAACTCCCTCCTTCCAGTGGTTCAGGGAAAAATCCTCGGACTGTCCTTGGCTTTATCTCCTTCTCTCACACCCTATATACAATCCATCAGCAAATCTTTTGACTTTAACTTCGACATATATCCGAATCTGACCACTTCCCGCCTTCTCTACCACTAAAACTCTGGTCCAACCCACCATCACCTCTTGTATAGATTAGCGCACTAGCTTCTACCGGGTCTCTATAGTCCGCTTTTGCCTCTCTACAGTTTATTCCCCCTAGAGAAGCACAAGTACTTCTTTTAAAGCTAAGTGAGGAAAGCAATTTATTTGTTGAGAGAACTGGGTTATTTGTCCTATGGAACTTCCCACATTCTGGGTTTTGCTAACTGCACCCCCATGGCTGACTTAAATGCTATGTACAGTACCTGAATCATCAGCAAAAAATAAAACTCTTGCTGATTGAAGAAAAAAAATAGTCTCTATTTTTTTTTGTTTTTTGGTGAGGAAGCTTGGCCCTGAGCTAACATCTGTTGCCAATCTTCCTCTTTTCTTTTTCCTCCCCGAAGCCCCAGTACATAGTTGTATATCCTCGTTGTAAGTCCTTCTAGTTCTTCTGTGTGGGATGCTGCCACAGCATGGCTTAATGAGCAATGTGTGTAGGTCTGCACCCAGGATCCGAACCAGCAAACCCTGGCCCTGAAGCAGAGTGCACAAGCTTAACCACTATGCCACCCGGCCGGCCCCCAGTAGTCACTATTTAAATTGACTAAAACTTTTTACTAACTCAGTGAAAAATATGAGATACGTGGTAAAGAAAAAATTTTCACAAGTCAGATCTTAGAATAATTCTTCAATACATCTGTTGGCTCCTCTCTTTCCATTCTTATTTTTAAATCTCAGCATTTCTATTCCTGCATTCATTAAAAAAGAGTTCATTAAGGTAAGGATTATGCATGTTATTTGCTAAAAATTTAGAGACACCTTGAAGAGTGATAAAAATGGACTGTTGGATTTTATCATTTTTATCCTAATATATTTTAATAGATATATTTATTTTATTGTCTATGTCTGAGACATGAATCAATGATGAGTGAGGTATGTTTGCTTTTAATCCTGTTGTTTACAATAACAACTCTGAGTTTAAAGGGGTTTATGGCAGCAGAATTCACCCAAATGGATTCTATTTGAGGTAAGCATTGAACTAAAATAGGAAAATCCCACAAGAAGAGCCTCATTCATGTTTATGGATTCATGCAAGCTATTCCTGGTATGAACCTCAAATGAAAGCATTTGCAAAGTGGAAAGCTTTTGCATTAAGAAATGTTTCTGGAAATAGGGCTCTTGGAAATGGAAAGTTTCTTTAAAAAACAAAAATGAGTCACTGTATCTATTTTTAAAGGGAATTAATCCTGAATGGCTACATACAGCTGACTAGTTTTATTTCAAAAACATACCCCCGAGTAAATAAAAGCAGAACAAAAAAACTGGAGAAACCGCTTACTCGAATGCATATCATTCCTTCACTCACTCATTCATTTGTTCCTTCTTTTACTCAAGGAAAACTTCTAAGATGTGCCTTACGTTGTGCAAGAGGTTGGGTGAGGTGCCATAAGCTAAGCACACATAATAATCAGACATGCTCCTTCCGTAATGAAAATTATCAACTAGTAAGGAAAATGAGCCATAGGATGCAAGGAGTGACAAAGCAGTAAATGCTCAGTGCTTAAAACAAAGGGAAAGTAAGAACAAAAGATAGTTTGGAACAAGGTCTCCCAAAGTTGGCTGATCATCAGAATCACCTGGCAGCTTCTAAATACATATACTTTTCTTCTAGTTCAAGATGACGCATCAAATACATGTGTTTCTACTCACTGCTTCCTGGGACTCCATTAAATTATAAAAAAAGGAAATGCATTTCTAATAGTAAAGATATGGAGGAACATTAGAAATTTCAACAATCCCTGGAAGACAAACATGGAAGCATATTGATGGATGACACTCAGTGGGTAAAGCTGTAGCCCAGAAGGAACCATGAAGGGGTTGCCGTGGAGGTGGAAGTCATTGTCCTGAAGAATTTCTTGACTCAGAGTCAGAGGTACAACAGAGATCCCAAAGGAGAAGCAGGGCTGGAAACAGGTGGATTGATCGATGATCTCTATTGAAATAGTCAATTTTCCCAGCCCTGGCTCCCAAACTGCTTGGACGATATAGCAAACAGGACTTTCCTCTTAGGAAAGTAAACTACTTATCTGAGGAGAGCTAAGGCTTCTAATGTGCATCTTGCTGCTCTAGGGTAGGGCTGTTTTTATTCTGGCATTTGAGGAGCTGTTAGCTTGACTACGGCTTCCCTACCAGTTCCGTCTACAGCCAAGCTGCTGATTTCGTACTTTCCCAAGTACACAGAGCTTCCAGTTAGATATTGCTCCTCACACCAATTATGTAAATATCCACTCAAGTTCATTATTATTAAATAGAAACAGGCAACCCGGGCACATGATGAAAATCAGCAACATAAAGGAGAAGACGAAGATGAAAAATCAGTACAACTCACCTCAGACGGGACAGAGACAATTCAGAAATAAAAGGCTAATTAGTGATAATTAAAGTGATTTGAGGCATTTAAACACGTTTTCCCCCCAGAAATTTCTATACAAAAGGAACGGTCAGAGAAAAAGAATGGATTCTTAAAATTAAAAACATGATATGGGGGGGCTGGCCCCGTGGCCGAGTGGTTAAGTTCGCGCGCTCCGCTGCAGGCGGCCCAGTGTTTCGTGGGTTCGAATCCCGGGCGCGGACATTGCACTGCTCGTCAGACCACGCTGAGGCAGCGTCCCACATGCCACAACTAGAGGAACCCACAACGAAGAATACACAACTATGTACCGGGGGGCTTTGGGGAGAAAAAGGAAAAAGTAAAATCTTTAAAAAAAAAAAAAAAAACAGGATATGGGGGCCGGCCTGATGGCCTAGCGGTTAAGATAGCGCGCTCTGCTTTGGCAGCCCAGGGTAGATCCTGGGCGCTGACCTATGCACCGCTTATCAAGCCACGCTGTGGCAGGTGTCTCATATGTAAAATAGAGGAAGATGAGCACGGATGTTAGCTCAGGGCCAAGCTTCCTCAGGAAGAAGAGGAGGATTGGTAGCAGATGCTAGCTTAGGGCTAATCTTCCTCAAAAAATAAAAAAAATAAAGACATGATAGCCTTCCAAAAAAGTTCATTGGGAGATAAAGTTGAGGGACTATCCAAGAATATAGAAGAAAACCATAGAGATAGAAAATATGAGACAGAAAGATAGAAAACATTAAAAAATGTGAGTTTTACAAGGACGGAAATGCAGGACGGGAAATAATAATAGAAAATAAATATTCCCAGAGATGAAAAGTGCATGAGTGTTCAAACTAAAAAAACTTACCGCGTACTGAGTAAGATAAATGGTTCAAAAAAAAATTCATTACCTGGACCCATCATCATGAAATTTCAAAGCTTATTAAATCTTAAATTTCGAAACCTATTAAAGAGAAGATTCTAAAAGATTCAAGGAAGGAAAAATGTTATCTATAAAGAAATAAGAAACTGATTAGCACTAAATGTAGAAGACAATGGTGCATTTCTTTCAAGGTTTTGAAAAAAATGATTTTGGACTAAAATTCTATAGCCAATCAAACTATCTATTAATGCTGAGGGTAAAACAAAGATTTGTAAGAAAAAAAAGGCAAAACTAACATTTTCTAAATGAAAATTATTTTATAAGAAGATCTTTAAATGCACAAAAGACTCAGAAAGTTTTTGCCTATTTATTGAATGCCTATTTTGGCATTATTTTAGGCAATAGTGATACAACAATAAGCATAGAACAGAGTTTCTGCCTTCAAGAAACTTAGGTTCTAATGGAGATAAGTTGCAAGCATCCTTTCGGAGAAAGTTATTCGAAGTTGTCCTCCAGCAACATATTGGTAAAAAGCAAGAAGTTAGAAGAAATGACAGAACTAAACTAAGCAGTCAATGAAAAAAATCTAAGGTGAGTGATATGCCGTAGTCCTAAAAAGCATGAATCCAAATTAGGGCAAGAAGTCAGTGTGTTCCATGAAGACTCTCTTACAGAAGAAAAGAAATAAAAATAGATTCCATGTAACGGATAACATGAGAATCAGTGGGAAGGTAGCAGTGATAAGGTGTGGTGTGGATCCTCAGTGTTCAGGAATATTCAGTTCAATCCTTGCTGGGTACAGGAGATCTCTACATTTCTTAGTGCTCCTTACGGTTAAGTGGGATTGTGTAATTGAATCCTGGCTAACAGAATGTGAATTTCATTTTCAGGCCAAGGCAGTTAAGAAGCAGTGGATTTTCTGTTTGATCTTTTTTTCCCCTTTGTTAGCTGGCTGGATGGACTGGATCCAATGGAGAACTCCAAAGATCTCAGGGTTGTCAGAGCCACAGCGTGGAAGGAAACTTTCTCCTGATCTACAGTGGATTGTGATATGATCAAGAAATACACTTTTATAATGTTAAGCCACTGAGTGACTGAGATTTCAGGGTTTTAATTGTTACTGCAGCGTTTCTTAATCTACTCTAACTACAAATATGGTGAAAGAAAGGAAGGAAGGAAGGGAAGAAAGAAAGAAAGAAAAAGAAAGAAAGAAAGAAAAAGAAAGAAAGAAAGGAAAAAGAAAGAAAGAAAGAAAGAAAAGAGAATGAAAGAAAGAAGAAAGAAAGAAAGAAAGAGAAAAGGAAAGAAAGAAAAAGGCACCTTTTCCTCGTAACAAAAAACCAAGAACTATAATCAGGACTTAACAAAATAAAATGAAGAACAACAAACTCATGATTCAAGATAAAGTCAGATTAAATATGGCCATCTGGGAGGGCAGAAACTAGGTTCCAGGGAGCAAATAAGTCTATGAAGAATTAAGAAAAAACAGTTGCCAGTGGCAGGAAAGAGAAAGGGAACAGCAGCTCGAGGAGAAGGCACGGTTCAAGAATGGCTATGGCAGGCTCATTTATTCTTAAACCCAGTGGCAATGTACAAACCACTGCCAGAGTCATCTACTGGTATTGGTGGAGTTAACCCACTTTGGATATGGAGCAAAGCCTCCTAATACATGGAAATTTGAAAGTCAAGAAGCATCTGTAAGAATAAGCAGAGGACAGATAGAGACTCTGAAGGGGAGGGGTGGGACGTAGGGAGGAGTAGTGATAATGACTGGAGCATGGCTTAGAAAGAAGATTAGCTTGGTTGGCCACATTTCTGTATATTGAATCTTCCCCACATTCTGACAGTTCTGTACAAATCTGTATACAAGTTTAGAGCATTCAACGCATCCAAGTCATCATTAGGAAACACTCATGGAGCAGCTGCATGTATCCAGCCAAAAGCAGTGCAATGTAGGACCAGGACTATTTGTCCCTGCCCTAAACAAGTTTACAGTCTCGCTGGGCACAGGTGAAATGGAGAGAGCAACAGGAAACCCAAGGCAGCACATAGATGGGCCAAGTGACTGATGCAGAGAACCAAGTACCTTTATAGGGCTTAGACGAAGGAGAAAATCTGAGGTATCAGAGAGCCAGATCTAAGCTCCTGAGTCTTGAGGGTTGGACACAGCTTAGGCAAAAAGAGAGGAAGGAAGGAGAATCTTTCAAGTGGAGAAATGGTGTCAGCAAAGGCAAGAAGGTAAGAATTGAGGGAAAGAGTCCTGCTATGAAGTGGCAAATGTCGGTTGGGTCCTAATTATATATAGGGCCTTGAACAACAGGTAAGGATTTGGGATTTATTTTTTAGACAGTAGGTAACATCACAAATTTGCAAGGTAAAAGTGGTGGTACAAAACCTTAGACCACATTTATTCTTCTAGTATTAGTTTTTAAGCCTTCAGATATGTGAGAATACCGTCCCAATTCAGTTTGGTTCTGGAGCTGCTACAAGAGTCAATTAGCTTTGGCTTTTGGAGAGTTAAGAATAAAAAGTTCTGTTCCAGAAGATGGAACACCCATCTCTTGTTGCCAAGATTTTTCCTTCCTTGTTATTTAATGTTAAAGGAAGGAAATGTCTTAGGAGTTCTGAGAATTAATTAGTATCTTCCAAGGGACTTTCTTTTGTCTGTTGTTATTTATGTAGCTTATTAAAGAAAATATCTCTTTACAAACATTACCTTATTAATCTTTGTTGAATTAACCTCATACACTCAGGAAAGTTGGGGCTGGGGGTACGTGGCATAGGGTAGCCAAAGTAAATCAGGAAGGATGCCTATAGACGTTTCAAAGGATTTGGGGACAGGAAAGGATCTGACCAGGAACAGGTGAAAACATTGACAGGTGGAGCTAAGAGCTAAGCTCTGAGACTAGGTGGGACCAATCTGCCAGTCCCTCTGGATTATGTAATTTCTTCGTGATTTTGTGATTTCAGCCTTGCCCAATCCTCCCACCCTCTAGGTACGAATGATGGAGTCAGGTGAGAGGAGAGCTCAGGAGGTCAATCACTTGCACTGAAAGAGAAGAAAGGTTAGGAAAAGGCTGGGAAGATGGAGAGGTCAGGGACCAGAAATGTTAAAGAGGCTGAAACAAGTACAGAAAGAATGGATGATTGAGGTTAGAAAGGACATTTGAATGACATGAGCTAGATTTCAGAGGTGATGCCATGTGTGGCATATGTGCTAGATTAAATCAGGCCACAACTTTTTCGCAGCTCTTCTTTCCTCACCGAGTCATAGTTGGCTTGGGACTTGCTTTGACTAACAGAACATAGAAGAAGGGATGTAGCGCCGGTTCTAGAGCCTTCTCCTTGGAACACTGTCCTGGGGCCACAATGGCATGAAAAAGCCCAGGATGAAAGACCATGGAAAGAGAGGCCCAGCCATCCCAGATGTTTCAGTTGAGCCCATACCCACCTACCTGCCAGCCAAATGCAGCCACTAGAGTGAGCCAAATGGAGACCGATAGAACTGCCCAATCAGCCCACAGACTCACAAAAAATAATAAGTCATTGTTAAGCCACTAAGTTTTAGAAAGGTTTATTCCAGCAATGGTTAACTGATACCCCTGGTAGTGCCATAATGGGATGTTGCTTCCTCTGCCTAGAACGTTCTCCCCCCAATCCTTGCCATTCCATTATCCTGCACTCATGCTTCATTTGGCCAACTTTTCATTCTTTTAGGCTCAGTTCATGTATCACCTCCTCCAGCCAGAGTGTGATAGGGAGGATTCAAATGAGATGTTAGAAAGAAGTCTCTCCTTAGCCTCCAGTCTAGGTCAGGTGTCCTTTATGTTCCCAGAGCATCCTGTGAGTATCTCCACCACAGCACTTCTACTGCATTGTAAATGTTTGCATCCTTCACTAAACAGCAGTATCTTGAGAGCAGGGGTTTCGTCCAGTACCTTGCACCGTGCTTGGCACATTCAGGTGTTTGTTGATGGGATGACACAATATTTTACCCTTCAGATGAAACCTTTCTTCTTCACTTACAGAGAAATAGCCTTGCCAGTAGGATAACATGATGATGATCATGCTATCCATACCTGAGAAGTCACTCATAGAGTAATGGCAGAGATGACTGCTCATCAATGCTTTCCTCTCCTTCTTGCTCATTGAGGTCTCGTTCGTGCAGCTTAAATCTCACGTCCTCCGTGAAGTCTCGCCTGCTAGCGCTAGCCCGCACAGATTTCTCACTCACTCTGTTGCACTCCCATAGCACTTAGCAGCTGCCTGGATTCGGTGAATGGGTTTGAGAATGAGAGGGCCTCAGGTTCAAATCCCAGCTGGGTTATACTAACCGGATTTACCACTTGAACCTTCTGACACCCTGTTTCTGAATCTGTAAAATGATCATAAGAATCCCTACCTCACAGGGTTGTTGTATTATATGATAATGCATTTAGTACTTGGCACATAGCAAGTTGTTAGTGAATGGTAGCTGTTATTAGTGATCAATAATAAAAAGAAAGAGTATAACTGAAGGGCTACAGTTCAACACACTCTTCCTGGAAGGAGTTACGGGGAGGCCTGTGTATTTCATGGCTCTTAGAACCACACTCATGCCATCATGCAGCACTGCCCTTAGCATCTTAGGGAAGGGTTCTTGGCAAGATGGCACAGTTTCAGAATCTGTCTCATGGGAAGTCCCTCCTAATTTGTAGGGAATAATAACAAGCCAGAGTTTGCCTGAGAATTGTCATTAGTTGAAGAGGTGACACTTTCGGGACATTTACCTGGATTTCTTTAGTAGTTGCTCTGAGGAAGGCTTCCTCTCTGCAATTCAACAACTATTCTCTATTGATGCATTATCTGGGCTGTCATGGCTGGAAAAATTGGTAGCCCAATCAGTTGACATTTGCCGATTCTCACAGCTCACATCACATTATTGTGGGAGAATGTGGAGAAATGGAGATGAAGTACAGTGAAAAGCAGGTCTGCTGGACCCTCAGAGGGGGAAGCTGTCATCATGAGGTCATCTCATGACGTCACGTGTGGCTGAAAGATACAGGGACCACTGAGCTGATGGAATGAGGGGCTCTAAGCTTTCCTTTATGGACCAAGAAGGGGAGCTGAGGAGCAGAGTAGCTCTTTCCTGGGTGGATTAGCTTCAATTTTTCAGATGAAGGAGAGAAAAAGGAGTGGGGGGAGGGAGAGAGACAAATAGTTGGGAAAGGCAAAGGAAGAAGGGGAGGAGGAGGAGAAGTTGACTAGTTGATTAAATGCTGGGCATTTTTGAGAAGGGTAATGCAAAATCATGCATAAAATGATGGTGGTGGTGTGTCTCAACTGAGATTCTGTGTGCTTTTATGGTTGGTGCATCCTTTAAAATGGGATGATGGACATGGAGAAAGTCTAACTATTAGTTCTTAACCTTAGGTGCACATTGGAATCACTTGCGGAGCTTATAACAATTTGGATGCCCAGGCTGTACTCCAGACCCATCAAATCAGTCACTAGGGGTGAAATCCAGGCATCATTAGTCTTTAAACCTTCCTAGGTGATTCCAATGTGCATTTAATATTGAGAACCACCGTGTGAACATACAACTAAAATGATTGATGTCACGAGGGCCACAAAGGAGAGTATTTTGATTCTTGGTGAAACAGAGGTAAGTTTGGAATAATATGACAACTATACATTTATGGAATTTATTTTACAAACTTCTTATTTATAGCTTTAAGCTTGAACAGAGTAGTTGCAATGCCCATATGCATGAGATGAAGCCTGCACAATATGCTCTTCTGATCAGAGGAGATCTTGGTGATAAATTCATTGGACATCAATCTGAATGTGGATCTGATATGGTATTGCCTCCTTGAAGCACAGATTTAACACTTATAACAATTCACTTAGGGACGCTGTGAAAGAGAAAATTCCCAACCCTGCCTAACATTAGCAGAAGAAACATCTGTTAGGGACCATTTTTATGACTTCTAACCACCAACGTGAAAGAAGATATCCAGAGGAATATCAGGAAAATTAAAATATGTGTGGAGAACAGCAAGGAGCATGCAAGTAACTCCCAACCGGCATACACAGGACTTTGTGGCTACCCTGTACTATCTCATCTTTGTTTATTCCCCAGCTCTTTATTATGAAAATTTCAAACATGTTGCAAAGTTGAAAGAATTTACAGTGAATACCACCTAGATTTTACCGTTAAGATTTTATTATACTTGCTTTATCACATATCTATCCTTCTATCCATCGACTAATCCATCTTATTTTGGGTTCACTTCAAAGTAAATTGCATACATTACTACATTTCCTGCTAAATACTGGAACATGCATATCATTAACTAGAGTTCAATATTTGTTTATATTTTTCCTTTGATATAAAATTTACATGTAGTAAAATGCACAAATCTTAAGCATATATTTTCTGAGTTTTGATAAACGCATACACCTGTGTAACCCAAATCCTTATCAAGATTTAGACCATTACCATCATCCAATAGAGTTCTCTCTTGCCCTGTCCCATTGAATCCTTATCCCCACTCTCCCAGAGGCAACCACTGTTGTGACTTTTAACCTGTGTAGATTGGCTAGAACCATTCTAAAATTTCAAATAATTGTAATCAAATAATTACAGAATATACTCTTGTGTAAGATTTCTTTCACTCAGCAAAATGTTTTTGAGATTCACCCACGATATTGGATGTATCAGTAATTCATTTCTTTATATCGCTGAGTAAAATTCTATCATATGAATATACCAGATTTTTTTAATCCATTCTCCTGTTGCTAGAGACGTGAGTGTTTCCAGTTCTTGGTTATTAAGAATAAAGCTGCTATGAACGTTCTTGCACCAGTCTTTGTATACAAATATTTTCATTTCTCTTGGCTAAATACCTAGGAGTGGAAGTGCTGTGTCATATGGCAAGTGCATGTTTAGTTTTGTAAAAAGCTGCCAGACTTTTCCCTAAAGAGTTTATAGTATTTTACATTCCCATCAACGATGTCTGAAAGCTCTGCTTGCTCCATAACCTCGTCAGCATTTGGTGTTGTCAGTCTTTTAAATGTTAGTCATTCTAGTGGGTGAGCAGTGGTATCTCATTGCGACTTTAATTTCCATTTCCTGATGACTAATGATGTTGAGCACTTTTTCATATATTTATTATTTGTATATTTTCTTTTGTGAAATGTCTGTTCAATTCTTTTGCTCATGTGAAAAAATGGATTGCTTCTTATTTTTATTAAGTTGAATGAGTTATTTATATGTCCTGGATGTGAATTCTTTGTCAGATATATGTTTGCAAATATAGTCTCCTGGCTGTGGCTTGCAAGTTCATTTTCTTATTGGTGTCTTATGATGAGCAGAAGTTTTAAATTTTGATGAAATCCAATTTATCAGGGTTGGTTTTTTGACTTTTGGTGGTTCTTTGTATGTCTAAGAAATCTTTGCCTGACCCCTAGTCATGAAGATAGTCTCCTGTGTTTTGTTCTGAAATGTTTATGGTTTCAAGTTTTACATTTAGGTCTGTCGTCCGTCTCATATTAAGTTTTGTATATGGTGTGAGGTAGGAGTTGAAGTTCATTTTTTTCATATGGATACAGTATTATTCCAGCACCATCTTGTTAAAAAGACTTTCTTTTCTCCATTGCTTAGGCACCTTTGTCAAAAATCAAATGACCGTGTAAGTGTGGTCTATTTCTGGGCTCTCTATTCAGTTACACTGATGTGTTTGTCACTCCTTAAGCCAGAACCACACGCTGTTATGATTGCTCTGGCTTTATAGTAAGTTTTGAAATCAGGTTGTACAAATTCCCGAAATCTTGCTCTTCTTTTTCAAAATTGCTTTGGGTATCCTAGGTCTTTTGCACTTGTGTTTATTTATAGAGTCATATTACCAGTTTCTCCCAAAAGTCTGTCTGGGAGTTTGAAATTGTGTCGAATCTATAAACACATTTGAGGAGAATTGACATCTTAACAATAAAGACTCTTCCAATCCATGTACATAGTATATTTCTCAAGTTTTTAAAGTCTTTTAAATTTCTCTCAGCAATTTTTTGAGGTTTTCAGTGTAAAAGTCTTACATATCTTTTGACAAATTTATTCTTGGGTTTTTATATTGAGGTGAAATTCACATAACATGAAATTAACCATTTTAAAGCAACATTTCGGTGGCATTTAAGACACTCAAAATTTTGTGAAAATGCTACCTCTATTTAGTTCCAAAACATTTTCATCACTCAAAAGAAAATCCTTTACCTATAGAGCAGTCTCTCCCAATTCTCCTTTCCCTGTAACCCCTAAAAACCACCAATCTGATTTCTGTCTCTGTGGATTTACCTATTCTAGGTATTTCATATAAACAGAATCATGCAGTATGTGATATTTTATGTTTGGCTTCTTTCACTTGGCATAATGTTTTCAAGGTTCATCTATGTCGTTGCATGTGTCAGTACTTCAGTTCTCCTTATAGTTGAAAAATATTCCATTCTATGTATCTACCACACTTTGTTTATCTATTCATCCATTGATGGACATTTGGGTTGTTTCTACATTTTGACTATTGTGAATAGTACTGCTATGAACATTCGTATACAAATACTTGTTTGACTATCTGTTTTCAATACTTTTGGGTATATACCTAGGAGTGGAATTGTTGGGTGATATGATTTTTTGAGGAACAGCTAAACAGTTTTTCACAGTGCTTGAACCCTTTTACATTCCCACTAGCAATGTACAAGGATTCCGTTTCCCCCCACATCGTCACCAACACTGTTATTGTCTGTCTTTTAGTAATAGTCATTCTAGTGGATGTGAAATGGTTTTTGAAGTGAAATGAAGTGGGTTCGTTGTGGTTTTCATTTGCATTTCCCTGACGACTCATGATGTTGAGCATTTTTTCACGTGTTAACTGGATGTTTGTATATCTTCTCTGGCAAAATGTCTATTCAAATCCTTTGCCCATTCTTGTTTGGGTTATTTGTCTCTTTATTATCAAGTTGTAAGAGTTCTTTATATATGCTGGGTACAAATCCCTTATCAGGCATATGATTTGCAAATATTTTCTCCCATTCTGTAAGCTATCTTTTCACTTTCTTGATGGTATTGTCTCCAGCACGAAAGTTTGTAACTTTGATGAAGCCCAATTTATCTATTTTTTTCTTTTCTCTTGTGCTTTTGGTGTTATATCTAAGAAACCATTGTCTAACCCAAGATAGTAAAGATGTACTCCTGTTTTCTTCTGAGTTTTATTGTTTTAGCTCTTTGACAGACCATGGTTCAAATAACACTGTCAGAATGTTTATCTTTCCAGGAACATATAATACTTTAGTCAAAGGAATTATGCTAATGTAATTTCAGCTTCAAGTGAGGCTGGTGAGGGGAGATATTTTTGTTTAAGAGAGGTCTCTAGCACTCTTCAAATTATGTCAATCAGGGGACTGCCATTCAGCTATGTGTACAAGGGGTCTTGCTTGGCTCACCTGGCAGGGAGCAGTGGCGTTTAGTGGTTAAAAGCAGAGATTTTGAAGTCACGGTGGCTGAAGATTCAAATTCCTGATTTTCCACTTATCAGCTGAGTGACTTAACTCCGTCAAGTTTAAGTCAAATAGCCCCTGCCTCATAGGGTTGTTGAGGGGATTAAATGAAATAATGTATGAAGACACTTAGCACAATGTCCAGTTTATTGTAATCACGTGATGAAAGTTGGCTGCTGTTTTATTATTCTTATTATTGGTGAGGAAGATTGTCCCTGAGGTAACATCTGTTGCCAATTTTGATCTTTTTGCTTGAGGAAGACTGTCCCTGAGCTAACATCTGAGCCAATCTTCCTCTTTTTTGTATGTGGGACGCTGCCACATACACACAGTGTGACCTGATGAGCAGTGTGTAAGTCCACACCTGGGATCTGAACCTGCGAACCCCGGGCTGCTGAAGCAGAGAGTGCCAACTTAACCACTACACCACGGGGCCAGCCCCATGGTTGCTGTTATTATTATTGGCTACCAAGTAATTGGATGATACTACCACATAAGTAGAGGGCTGAGAAAGCAACTACATATAAAATCACAGTTTCACCAATGATGGTTTAGTACTGGATTCAAACAGTATTTAACCATGTTTTAAAGCACACGGTTTGGGGGAAATGTTGATTCTTTAAAAAGTCAATCTCTAGAGAGCCATAAAAGCTATTTTAATCACTACAACTAATTACAAGGAAGTATAAATCAATAAACTTTGCTAAATGGTCTAAAATATAATAAAGAAAACCATCATTAACAATCATCCAGGAAGCCACTGTCCTTAATAGTGAGATGATGTAAAAGTTGGATGAGAAGAATGCATGTTATTATTTGAAAACTCCAGACATTAACGTTGCTTTCAGGGAAGTTCTTAATTTAGTACAGAGTCTTGGCTTTTCAGATGATTATTTACTTTAGGCAACTTGAGTTTATTACTTCTAAATTATATGTATATTAGGCCTGGTATGGAAATAAGCAGTCATTTGCAGAAAGTCATTCTCAGCTCTTAACATTTTTCAGATCCTTCTCAGGTCAAAACCAGCCCTCTTTCATTCCTCCTCTTAAAGCTGCAACACTGTTTCAGAGCCCAAACCAAAACTGGAGTCAAACCGCATTTACACAGCCTTAGCTCTCTTCTAGTCCTGCATGGGGACTATTGGCCCAAGTCAGAGAGTTCCAGGGCTACGCCTGATTTCCCAAGCTTACCTTACTGTCCTCTTGTCTAGGAGAGCCAATACTCACATGGGTTCCGAGCCAAATTCCTCTCTGCCCGTCACATCCCCGAGTCTAGGACTTGCCTTGCTTCTTGCCACCCTATTTATTTTCAGTGGTGTGTTTTCCCCAGGCTGAAACCTGTCCATGAATGCCAAGCAAGCAGCAAGGGGCTGTTATCATAGATAATGATGACTGACAACCTCCTGCTCTTGAGATGCCTGTACTGCTGAACATTAGTCCCTTGTGGGGTCCTGGGTACACACCTGGTCACAGCTTGGCTTGCATCAAACTGGAATCTACAAGGCCTTTTGGACAGTGTACTTTTCCAACCCAGCTCCCCATCTTCACGTGTTTATACTACAACGGGGGATTTCAGAGATGTATAGACTGGCTCAGCTGTGACAGTGAGGCCAAAAGATTAAGCAGGAAAAGTTTGTCATGGCAGTAAGAATAACCGGATTTGAGGCTTGACTCTGTAAAACCAGCATTCATATCCATTGACCTCCTTTAGCTAAATCAAAGGGCTAATGAGAATATAAAATGACATAAGCAGCGTAACTGTGCATTAGAAAGTTGTCATACAAAAAAGAAGTTGTTTTGCTGTTGGCTGATCAGAGTCCCAAATAGAGAAAAGTGTTTGTAATCAGTTAGTGTTAACAGAAAATCTAAAATAACAGTGGTTAAACAAGACAGAATGTCATTTCTGTCCGATATAAAGGAAGTTTGGAAGTGGGCAGTCCAGAGTTGGCTGTCAGGGACCCAGGCTTCTCTCATCCTTCTGTGCCATATTAACGTATGGCTTCCATCTGCAAAGTCACCTCATGGCCCAGGATGGCTTCTGGGGCTCCATCCAATTACAGACATCAGAAAAGAAGGAAAGAGAAGGGAAAAGAGAAACACCTCCTAATTAAGTCAAGCTCTTTTGAAGCGACCTCCCTAAAAGTTCCACATATTTCTACCTGCCATCCATTGGCCAGAACACAGTCACATGCCAACATCTAACTGCAAGTAAGCCTGGGAAATGTAGTCTTTTATTTGGATATATTTTCACCTGAAAGCAACTACATATAAACTACATTCTTCCATGGAGAATGGATACTATTGGACAGGAACTGGAAATTTGCCAATATGGTGATTTAAAAACCAACAAAATGTCAACATTCTTTGAGAGAGAAAGTCTGAAATGACAGGAGTGAAGTGATTGGCTCTTGGGATTGGCTCAAATAAAATAAATGGAATCCACTCACTCACTCAGCAAAAATGCTTATGTAGCTACTACATGCTCAGCACTAGGGAGATGGGAGTGAGCTGAAATGAACACCACCTGCCCTCATGAAGTTTACAGTGCACATCTCTCCCACAAAAGGAAGAGTGAATAATTACAAACTGCAGTGTGGGTTGTCTATGGGGAACCTTGTAAGATGGTCAGACTTAGTGTGCTCAACTCTGAGAGACAAAGGAGCTCTCTTCACTAGGCCTGGAGTTGCCTGGAAGTGCCCCATTAAATGATGTGGTTACACATCCTTAGCAGGCCATCCAGACTAAGGCTGTCTTAATTCTTACCCTTAAATGAAAGAGAACTTATCTGCTTGGTTATATTCCCTCTAGCTAAGAGAGAGTTCTCCCTCTATTTTCGACAGAGCTGAAGCTAGACTCACTGCTCAATCTAAGGAAATTGGGATGTGATGTCCCACTCTCCTTGCCTGTGGCAAGTGGATGAGCAATTGCTCAGGCATTCTGAGGATCAAAAGCATCTGTCTGAAATGTCTGCTCTATCCCAACAGGAAATACTTTATTGGTTCAGCTGGGATTTCTGCTTTGATTTACTATGGTCCTTTCTGATCTTATAATTTCATTTAGAATTAAAATAGAGAATTTTATTTGCATTGCTCATATTCTTCATTAACTAACATTTGGGTTGACCTTGGAATTTTGACATGATAAAACAGTCAAAGAAAAGAGCACAGAATTTTTCTGCTGTCATTTTGTGGAGCAAAGAATTTTTCTTTGTCCTTCTGAAAAGTGGCTTTATTTTTAGCCCCATGCAGTGCTGTAGATGGATGTCCTGTCTGTTTCCACAAAGCAGGTCAGATAACCTGATCACATCCAGCTTTAGGGACAAATGCTTTTTGTTCCAATTTAGAAGCATCAAGCATTGCTAGAATAGAGAAGAGATTTCACTCCCCTTAATGAGAAAATATATGGATTAATGGTGTTTCCATATCATATGTTGGATTTCCTTGACTCTTTTTCTCTGAAGATTTTGGGTTTTGGTGATTAACTTCACAGTTGCATGGAGGATTGTTGGGTTCTACCTCATAAGGAATAGACCCAGTTCGATAAAATACCATGATAAATGGGGAGACTCTAAGGCCTTGAGGATAAGGACAACAGGAATCTCCTAACGTTCAGGGAGAGATGTACGGCTGGGCTTCTATGGAGCCTGGAGTTTGGGTGGAGAACTTGAAGGCACCATTGTAGTTTCAGTGCTCCCAGCAGCAGAGGTCAACCATCTTCCACAGTGAGCTTGGCCGTTAACTCAAATCAGAGCTACGCCATGGTTGATAACTCCAGGCTGTCAGACATATTTGTCAAATTATCTGGCTCTAATTTCTCTTTCACTACAAAATCATTTGCTGATATTTTGGCACTAGTAACTCTGAGACCTTTAAAGCTGCAATTGGAAAGAAAAGAATGACGTGTCAAGCTTGTTTACACTGCCAGCTGATACAGCTGCAGGACAAAGACCTTAAATTCATCTG
Source organism: Equus caballus (assembly GCF_041296265.1). Lineage (NCBI taxonomy): Eukaryota > Metazoa > Chordata > Mammalia > Perissodactyla > Equidae > Equus > Equus caballus. The sequence goes on from NC_091691.1 coordinate 74,477,147, forward strand.
CAAGTCTTGTTAGCTACTTCTCCCTCTGGACTCGCCGGCTGAGTTGCTCCTCTTGCTCTGAGAAGCTCTCTCTTCTCAGTTTGCACTGGGTTCTACAGAAAATGACCTCTGCTGTCCCCTGGTGGCTGGTCGTGAAGCCAGGTTTGTGTCCTTCTCCCAGAAAATTTTGTCACCTCTGGTGTTCTTGGCTTAAAGTACAAAGCTAAGGACACTGGGCTTCCATCCTCATGTGTAATTTAAAGTTTATACAGAAGAAAATGCTCCACCAACCTTACTGCCCAGTTAGTCCCCTAAGCACAGCTGCCAGTTTCAGAAACGTGTGCCACGTCTGAAGAGCTGCGTGAGCCCCATGCCCAGCCTCAGGCCCCTCCTGAAAGACCACCTCTAAGAGAGCATCCTGCCCTCCATGGTCAGTTGCAGCATCTTCATATTATTTCCCACTAGTGGTTGCTGGGGACCTGCCCTCAGACTGCAGGACTTGGTTTACATCCCTTCTCTGACCTGGCTTCCCATCCTTCACGGGCTGGGAAGAAAATCACTAATGAGTATCCCTCCTTTGGCTTCTTAATGTGTAAGAAGATTTATCTCAGGGGTAAATTGTGAAGCTGTTTTGGATAGTTCATGATAATGGAGACGGTGAGAGAAAATTATCAAATATCATGGTGAAGCATTTTAAACCTCTTCTGAAATCTGTTGAGGGATGCCATTGATGAGATGCCTCTTCAGTGAGGACGGTCTTTGGCAACTTCAGGGTAGGAGGTCATCCACAGTAGACTTCTGTGTACCCAGCACTACCTTAGAAATCCTGGCCCAAAAGAGGTCACCATTTTGGCCTTTCTATCTCTCTCAGCTGAGAGGCAAAATTTGGGGCATTAAATGATCTCATGGACTTTGATTCAACATCGCAGTAAGGAGGAAGGCACAACATCAACTCCATCACCAACACTGTCAGAGACCTAGCAGGAAGTTAGAACCCTCCCTTACCCATACAAAGATCCTAACATGATGGCGGGGGATGAGGGGGAAACTCCAGCTGATGACAATGGCCAAAGGCTACCTTAGACTGTAATAATCATTTTTGAAGGAATTCCATTTTCAAAAATAATTTATTCAAATATTTTATGCCAAAATAATTCTAAAAAGTATTATTTTCTATTACTTGCCCCCAAGCAAATGTGCATTTAACTACATGAACACAACGATTACTTCATAGTTTTTTTTATTATAGACTTTTTTATCCACATGAATGTTAAAGAAACTACAACAGAGTTAAATACCATTTTTGATAACATGATTATATTCTTAATTACACTCAATATTAAACTGTAAAATATTTCCAGAGGAATACAATCTTCATTCATACAGCAGGCAAAGTACCAGAGAGGAGGGGGCCACGCGTAAGTCTGTCCAGTTTGTTATGAAAAGCAGGTTTGTATGGCTGATGCCATCCTGGCTGTCAAAACGTGATCCCCACTCCTAGGACAGGTCTTGTGTTTTCTTTCCACCAAGAATCACTTCTTCCAACGTAAAAGACAGTCTTATGGAGCTGCTCTCTCCAAGTGTGCAACACTGAGATCACTTGGGACCAACCATGGATTTCCCACCCCAGTTGGCTAACAGCACTCCCATGCTCTGGGTTCAGCTGGCCTTTAAAAACACAAAGACTCAAACTTTGGTTCCACCAAAAGATGCGACAAGCATTGACTGCTCTGGTTGGCTCCCCCCTCCCCCCACTAATCAATGGCCGCTACAGTCTATTTTACATGGTTGTCCATGCTGCTTTGAGGTCACTTGTCCTTGGGTTCTCCTGAACCTGATTTTGTGTTTGATTCCCAAGCCCTTTCAATTTGCAGTCTTTATGTGGGTCAGAAGCACTCAGTGGCAGGCTGTATCTTACAAGACAACAAGAGTAAGTGGTTCTGTGCACCTGGGATAAGACAAAAAGCACAGGATGACAACCTCAGCATGATACAATCAGGTAATTTAAAAACATTTAAGGTAATATTTAGTATAGTCTTAAGAGGAGACATTTTTAGTACAGTTTCGATAAAAATTTTTAAACAGCAACCATGAAGGTATCTTCCTTTTTTCATATGTTTGCCTGCTATCTTAGGTTATATATCTCTGATGACACTGAGCCAGACTAGAACTATTAAATCAGAGTGTGCTGGTTTGCTATGCCTTCTTTACAGTAAAGGCATTTTCCTGGGTTCTAGGAGCCCTGGCTTGTCATTGGGCAAATGTTAAGACAGCCTGCGGAGAAAGAGGCAGACAGACTTTCATGCTCTGGTGACCTGCTGGCTTTGGCTGGATGGCACAAGTTACATCTATTTTTCTTGTCCTGAGGTGTTAGGGCAACTATAGATGTGTGACTTGAGGTTTTGTGATTCACCATCAATGAAACCATTGGATCAGTTATTAATTGCATATTTATAACTGATAATAGGAGATGTGAATTAGGCCAGGATTTCAGGTTACGAGCGGATGAAGTGTGGGCTGCACAGCCAGGAGGCCTGGCTCAAATCCTGCCACTTGCTAGCAGTGAGACCACAGACAACTCACTCCTCTCTCTGCATTTCAGTTTTCTAAGCTGTAGAATGGTGAAAGTAGCAGTATTTCTCTCAATGATTGTTTTGAAGATTAAATGATTGACATAAAGTGCTTAGAATAGTGGGGGCACATTGTCATTCTCAGCCGAGACTCTTGAAACTAACTGATCCTTGAAACTGACTCTTGAAATCTGGTCCTCTTATGTCTGACTAGAGATGAGAGAAATGGATGCGCCATTCCCTCTCTTTACCTGTGATCTATACAAAAGGAAGACACAGAGTATTCCACTACAATCCCCCTACATCTTTTTAAGACCTTTTCTCTTGTTTTTATTTTTACAGGAATTATTCCAGAAATGAAATAAAAATAACAGGAGTTTACCAAAGGGGTAGATACTGTTAACACAGGGAAAAAGTCATATTTTCAAACTCTCCAGAAGAATGCAAAGTAGTAATTAGTGATGAAGAAAATGCAGGCAAAAGTAGGAGGGTCATGCCCTCGGGTATTACATATGGTTCAGTCAGACTTTAAATAAAAGCAGCCCCTTTGTGGGAAAGGAGAGAACATATGGCAGAAGGTCGGCATGCAAGAGTGAGAGTGGAAACCTTAGAGCTGGCAGGGACTCTGACTGGGTTTGGCCACCTACATTTTACAGATGAGAGAGAACCTCAAAGAGATTAAGTTAACATAGGGAGGTAGTGTCAGATTTGGAAGCCAAAGTCCCTAAAAACCAGCCCAATGATCCTAGGAGGACAGAGAAGTTGCTGAGAGTCTAATAGACCTGGATCGAATTCTGGCTCTGTCACTTGCTAGCTAAGTGACCTCACTGAGCCTCAGGGTTCTCATGTATGAACTGGGGATAATAACAGGATCTACCTTATAGAGTTGTAAAGATCAAAAGAAACGACGGGGCAAAGAATTTAGCCCAGTATCTGGCATAGTTAGTGTTCAATAAATGATAGTTGTTATTATTTCTGGCTTGCTCAATGAGTTTCCATACGACTATGAACAAGCCATTTCCCTGATTCACTTCCCACTCACTTAAAATGATTCAGTTTTCTGCGAAAGACATGGGTATTTCAACTAGTCACATGGATGACATCTGCATAATGTTAAAAGGTGCTTGGAAAAAAAGAATGTAAAGTATAACTAAATTAGTGGTAACATCATGGTATTTTTATTTGGGGTGCAGATTTCACACAGATTATACTGGGGTGTCTGTGCAGGAATTGGGGCACAGAAACTACCAAAGTTAAGGAAGACCATCAGGAATAATTCTGGTGTTAAAAATGGTCCCAGACAAAAGGATAATACATACAACATTTTGAGATATTTTTCAAACCATTTCCATTCTACTCGTAAGCTCACAATGAAACAAATATGCATTAAGTGTGCACATTCTGCTTCTCAGCGGTCCGGGGTTCGCCGGTTTGGATCCCGGGTGTGGACATGGCACCACTTGGCACGCCATGCTGTGGTAGGCGTCCCACATATAAAATAGAGGCAGATGGGCACGGATGTTAGCTCAAGGCCAGGCTTCCTCAACAAAAAGAGGAGGACTGGCAGTAGTTAGCTCAGGGCTAATCTTACTCAAAAAAGAAAAAAAAAAGAAACAAATATGCAGAGCAGTATAGTGTCTAATCTACTAGGCCTTGTTTTAGGAGGTAGTTTGAAGATAAATAAAATAAACTACACTTTACACAGCTGGTAGCTAAGCAAATAGAATTCATTGCCCCAAAGGGGACTATGCCTTGGTTGAAGAAAGGTTTAGATAAATCCATGGGTTATGGATCTTTAAGGAGTTATTAAGGGAAAGTTAAGAGTATTCAGTATATATGCCTAAATTTTGAGGTTGGTACTCTTAAGAACAACAATTTGGCTCTTCTAACAGAATTAGACAGTATCCTGGTCTGGGTGGACCTTTATTTTGACTCAATATGGAATTTCTTATGTTCTAATGTAGAGCAAAAAAGATGTGTAGAGAAGTGATATGTGGCAGTACTTGCTCAGCTTATTAAGTGGATTGCCTGTGGTTTTGAAAAGCTTCCTCCTCTTAATAGTCATATTGGAATCCACTGGGTAGCAAGAATGCAGCATACTACCTTAAGGGTCACTCTTGCATAAGACATTAATGCATCAGTCCCTAATTTGGAAACCTGTGGTCACTCAGCAAGACAGAATTTGTCTCTCTCCCTTGGTGTAATGATTTTTATTTTGTAATCTCTCTTGGGGTAATTCCTTGCAGGCTTGGCATGTTGAGAATCAAATACTGCCTCTAACAATATGGTCGTGATTCTCTGCTTGGCTGATTTAGCTCAGCATTTAAGTAACCACTAATCTTCTGAAAGCACCAGGGTCTACTTAGAGAAATCCCTGTTGTCTGCAAGGATGGAAACAAAATCAGCATGGAGGAAGCATTAGTTACTAAACACAAATCAATCTCTTTTTCTCCACCGAGCTGTACGCTGTCACCATCAGAGGTGTGGTTTCTGGGCAGTGAGTCTTCCTTTTGCAGATGCAAGAGCAGCTCATGGCTGATAAGCAGGGAAGATGAGTTGGGAAAGTGAAAGGAGTGAAAAGAGAGTTCATTAAGCTCCTACGTGTAAATCAAACTACATTCTGATGGATGACTCTCGCAGACACAGAGTAAAAAAAGTCAGACGTGAGAGAATGTTCTGTACAACATCCTTTACTAAAGTTCAAAACATAGGCAAAACTAACCTTGTTGGATGGGGGAGTAATAAGGCAGGGATTCAAGGTGGTTACTGGGTGCTGAAAACCTAAGTGAGTTTATCTTGTGAAAATCCTCTGAGTTTTGATTTGCAGACTTCATGACTCGTGTGGCTTGATGATTTGTAGACTTTGCTGAACGTGTGTTATACTTCAATAAAATGGTTACTTTAAAAAACACATCCTACTATGTTCTCTTTCATTTGAAAGAAAATTAGTTTGACATTTTCAAACTATGATACATATGGGTTTATCAGCATTGATTTGGATGATTGTTGCATTGATTACCTTGATATTCTGAGATAAGATTTACTGGAGTCTGAATGTTCTAAAATTATTCATTTCACAGTGGTAGTGCAAACCTGGTCTACTATAATGAGAAGAAATCACCCAAAATCAACTTCAGACTTAAGAAAAATACTTGAATATATAGAACGGAGCCAAACACACAGGCTCATTTGTGTATGACTTCATGGAGATGGAAACAGAATGACTTATTGCTTGAGCATCTTTGTTGCAGAAACATCTGATGACAGAGGACAGGAAGTGCACGTATTAGGAGCTCTAGTATCTCTTCCTGGCTTTGCAACACAGACATAAAACATCACATCTCTCTTCTCCGTACCTCGGTTTCCTGTGTGTAAAATTAAGGGAAACCATATGAACAAGAGACTGTCTTGAGAAGAGTTTTGAACTCCTAATGGAATGTGACATAAATATGATTATTTAAGACAAATACTGAAGATTATCACTACTAAAGATGATGGCAAGAAGTAGGATTGTCATGTGCATATGGTAGAGGAGGCTTGTGACATGCAGAAGAGAGGCATGAAGGAAAGAAAAGGAACAAAGAGCCTGAATTGTATGGAATTCTTTTTGCCCAAAATTCTGTTGAGTTGAAAATATGTTTCAAAAGGAAGGAGTGGGAAGAATCATTCTGATGGGAATGGATCAAATTGATAAATGACCACAATCCTCGTTGGCTATGAGCACTTACAAATGCCACCTCTGAGATCTGAGTTTTTTCTTGATTGTTAGCTCATCCTAATGCATTGTTACAGAAACAACAAAATCCTAGTTTTTGCATTCCTTCAATTCTAGTAAGTATATATGTCTTCTTCCATATAATCAAAGAGTTGCTTTTGAAACATCTAGGTATGTTCCAAATAAAGACATTTAATTTTTATTGTCTTCTTTCCCTTAGGAGTCCAGAATATCTGTCTTTAAAATTGTTGTCAGGGATGTGACCTTGAATCTGGCTTAGGCTGCAGAGAAACAATGATTGGTTTAGGGAAACAATGAATGACTATTCCTACAGCAGAAGTTTTCGAAGGTCTATGTTGCCCACAGTTGTTCCTATTACCATCTGTCAGTAACTCACGGAAAGTCAGATTTCAGGAAGACATTTTGGAAGCAAAGGCGAGACAGAGAAGATGCAACACAATCAGCATGGCTCCTGACACTTGTTTCACTTAGAGAGGCAGTAAAGGGGCTGTCAGAAAGAACCAGAAAACCTCAAAACAGAATGAAGAGCACTTCTGTAGACTGAATTGAGAATTTCCTTAGTTTTAGGAATTTTCCATGAAATGGAATGTGACACAAATATGATTATGTTTTATAAGACGTACTTTGCCATTCATTTAGGAAGTCTCATGTCCAGATATAACGAAGTTCATCAGTATATTGGCTTAAACATGGGATGCAACTTCACCAATCCCTCGGTCTATTTCAAATACATCAGTAAAGAACACAGCTGAGCAACAATTCAGAGAGTTAAGGAAAATCTCTTTCCTCTGGTGAGCTCACCTTTTAGCTTTTACTGAGATGGGCACCAAGCTTTTCTTTCCTGATCAAGCTTGCTGCATAGGGGATCTGTAAGATAAAAATAAGCAAAACTATTCAGGTAAGTTAAATCTGAAGACAGATGCGTAATGGAGACCCTTCATCACGCCTAACAATTGGAATGCCAATGGATCCTCCCTGAGGAGAAAAGGTCTCCACCTGCTCGGCAGTATGGGGCTTCTGGGTTACAGCATTTCTAACGCTTCTTAAAAAACATATCAAGTTCAGAACAGGTGATCACACTGGGCTGTTGGTACAGCTAGTCTCTGAGGTTAATATGTGACATTTCACTTAAAGAAGTTTTTAAAATTTTGCATTTAATAACATGGTATTCTTTTTATTTAGGTACGAAAACTAAGTTATGATGTTAAAAGGTATGTGCAAGGTCACAAAACAAGAATGTGACTACAAACTAGTTCAATGTAATCTTTCATTTAATTATAGTGATGAAATATGCTATCATTGTAAATCATAAATAAGATGAACTAACTAAACGCAAACTATTATTCTGGGTAATTTCTCAATAACTACCAAGAAGCAACAGAAATAACTGCACTGAATGGAAAATATGACCCTGGGAATTCTACCTGGATAAACTTGAAAAGTACTTTTCAATACTGAAGCTTTGAATGAAAGCCTATCACATTTGATATGCTACTTTTCATTAGAAAATTCAAATGGTTGAAATTGGACTACCTGTATTGTTTAGATTTGTCTCTCCAGTAAGCCCAGTTAAGGTATCCTATCGTTACGTTACTTACTTTCATCATTACAGGGCTGACCTCAGGGCTCTAGAGACTTGAATCTATTTTACATTTAAAGTAAATATTTAGCCTTCTGGAATGTAACGTGAAATGTGGCCGTTATGTAAAAGCAGAGAGGGAAACAAAATTATTTTCATTCAATTAGGCAATGTTTTTGAATACTTTTATATACATTCCCCACATTTCCAGCATACTTATGTTTTGCTCTCCTGACCCACCAGCCATAAACATGAGCCTGTATTAACAGGAAGGAGCCACGAATCTACAGTGACTCCAGTGACTAAGATCAGCTGAATCTTTTTGCCATAATAACTGATCAGTTGGGTCAAAGAGTCTTTTTAATGGAAAAAAGAGAGAAGACTAAAGTACCCATCTCACTATTTTGATACACAACCATGACACTGATGTAACTGACAGATACACATCTGATAAAGGGCATACATAGCAGTATTGAAATGAATGATTCATAAAGGACCATAAAAAGCTCAGCACCCTAATCTCCTATTTTAGGATGTGAGCTGAGATCAGCTAGATAACCATGACAAGCACAGCTACACAGGGATCTACTCTAGTTACCTCTTCTTTTCACACTAGGTTATGCTACACCTGCTATTAACAGAGATACACTTGAATCTTGATTTTCCATTATGGCGTATGCTGCAATATACTGAAACACATGGATGACCTCTCTCTTTAGATGCACAATATAACAGAGCCTTGAATGGAATTCTGTTATTTAGGATTACAAGTAGAAACGATGTAAACCTTGGGGTATGAGAAATTACCTAATAAAATGTGTTTGCGCCACTCTCACATTTAGAAAGAGTCCTCAACATCAAGATTAGACGCCACAAAGATTAAGTAAGTGTCTGTTCTGTGCTAGGCATTACACAAGATAAGTTAACATCACCATAGGCCATCTCATCAAGTCCAGTAAACTAGTCATCCTAAACCAAGGAAAACTGCCTGAAGGGTACCGCTTTCAGATGGAAGTCAGAATGTCTTTTACTTTCTCTCTTTCTTTTTATTTTTTTCAGAAACAACAATGCAGCATTACATTAAGATGGGAAGCTGAGAGAAAAAGCAAAAAGGACTCAGAAAAAAAGGCCATTTCCAAATAAGCACATTTGATCCCCAAACCTCCAGACTGGAATTTAAATCTGTGTGAATTATCCCCACTCAAACATTGATTGTTGAGTTTATTTCATTAAAACAAAATGAAATAAAAGCTGATGAACAACAAGAGAAAAAACAAAAGGTTGTGAGTTGAGATTCAGTAATTCTACATCCTAAATCATGAATGATAAACAAAGACTATATTAGCGCATGGCCCAGTTGTTCAGGGAAACTACCCTACGTCATTGATTCTAAGACGCACTTTTTTCCCCTGACATTTTAATATCTCAGAAATTAGGTGTATTATAATTGATGGTATCAAAATAATAGTTGGAAGCTTCTTTTCTTATGATACATCAAGTAATGGTGCTTCTTACAATTGACGATGTGTCAGATTCCATGAAACGCAATATTGGATTTACAGAGACCTCAGCAAATACTCCTCCTAGTTTGGGGGCTCAGGATCCTAGAGGCCCCATTTAAGTTAATTATTTCATGTAAATCTCCTAAGGTAGAACTTATAAAAGCTTTCTTCTTATTTTGACCAACTTGGAAATCACCAAGATTGGCATGGACAAAAACACCTCTCAAAGTTATTATACAATAACTTCTAAATTACCTGGTGGCTCTAGTCTATGAAAAGTACTGGGGTTTTACCAAAAAAGATAACTTCCTATTTTGTACCCAGGGAGAGTTATCCTGAGCTCAGACACTCTGGTGGGTCAACATTTCAAAAGGAGAAGGATGAAAAGAAGGCTTTATAACCAAGGAACAAGTGATTGCATTGTCAAGACTCACGGCAATAGATCAATCATTGGAAAAGGACCACTGTAGTCAAAGTCTGTCTACTCGTGAATCTTAAGGCAGCTCCCAGGCAAGTTCAGGCTTGCATCAAGTCCTCTGACTTACAGGGACTTTTGTTGCGTATTTAGCGACAAAATCAAAATCCTTTACGTAGCTCAGGAATCTTTTTCTAAAAATGTAGTGCAAAACAGCAACTGTTCTATCTACTTTTAAAAAAATCTGTAAAACATATTGTAAAAACTCTCTAGGTTCAGATGGTAGAAGTCTGGGTAAGTTCCCATCCTAAAGAATACTGGAGAATCTCCAGGAAAAGACCATATCACCGAAGAGCTGAGCCCTTGCCAAAGAGGGAGGGTTCCTCCAGCAATAATAAAGACCTCTCTCTCCTTTCCATGCAAGGACGCACAGTGCTCCCACCATCAGGAAGTTGCAAACTGCTCTTTTACAATTCCACAGTGAATGAAACATTAGTACTAAATCTATTGATTGAGCGTTATTTTAATTGAGGCTTTTAATGAAGAACTTTGAGACTGGTCCCCCCCCCCCCCCCCCCCCCCCCCCCCCCCCCCGGCTGCGTGTGACTGCAGCGTTCTGGAAAAACAGCAGAGGGCACTTCAAGACTAGCACATTTTCTTGATCTACAACACCTCTTGGTAGCGATCCAGTAAGTTCAAAGGATACGAATGGGATCTAGCCATTTATTATGTGCTTTCTGTTGCAGCACACCCTTCAAGAACTATGACTAAAAAAGAGCACGTCTTCAACAAACCTTCAGTAGCAACTTATACATGGATGCACTTGCTTTGAAACATTCTTGCCAAATTAGCAATGAGAAAAAAAAGTTTATCAAGGCATCATAGTAGCCTCAGTTCATGTTGTAAATTGATTATATTCCAGTCCTTGGAAAAACTTTAGCCAAAAGGTTATACACTGAGTAAAATATCTTCATCCGCTTCTTTTTCTTTATTTTTTAAAAAACTGAGATACGATTGACATATAACTTTGTATTAGTTTCTTCACCTTCTTCTGAACCCTAAGAGATAGTGGATTTTATTATCAAAATTGAACAAAGTTTTCCTAAAATCACGATTCACTTGTGAACGAGAAATCTTTTGCTCTTTATTATACTAACCGCTAACATTTTCATGAACTTGCTAAATTTTAAACTTTTTTATTTGGTTCATAGTGAGGGGAATATATTTCTTTATTTGTATAAATAAATCTGGTTTAGTAATGAAAATTTGTTAAGGATTTGAAAACCCAGGGCAGGGGTAAGGGACTTTAACACAAGCTGTGTTAAGTGCTATAAAACTCTAATTTTAAACTATTTTTTTTAAAAGTTAGCTTGTGGCCATGTATAAACGTTAAATGAACTGCATATGCTTTAAATCTCACATTGAGATAAATGCACATTCATTTATAAATGCACAGAGAGTGTCAATCATTTGACTCTGTAGTCATCACAACTTTGCATTTAACAAATAGGAAAAGGAAGCAATGGTACAGAAATTATAGTCAGTGGAGAATCTAAAAATGCAAGAGTCAAAGAAATTCATAAGTTTTCTTTCTACAGCAATGATACCCAAGATGCTTGCGATGTAATCTTTTGAATAAGAACACTGTGTAACAGCATAGGATAAATGCATTGTGGGTCTATGGGAATTGTTACAAAATATGACGGTTTTAATATGCTTGAATTCTCCATGATTGTAGGTTAGGCTGGGTTTTTATTTCATCTAAAGGAAAATAATGTCTATTCTGTAGGCAAATGACTATTCTGTAATATATGCTCTGTAAACTTTAAATATAAAGTAATAAAATAATTTTGAGCGAATTGTTTGGTTCTCAGGGAGCAAAGAATGTAACCATATTTACTGATGAATTAGATCATTCAACTGAAATTATTGAGAAAGTCAATAATTGTGATACCTAACAACTTCTTGATCATCTTTAGATCGAATTTTCTAAAGACATTTCCCCCCAGGCATGTTAGCAAATACAATAAGCTGAATAAGGAACTAGATAAATTTCTCTTCAAGTAACCTTAAGTCTGCTGCCTCAGTTCTAAAGCAGATGGTATCATGTGAACACAGGTCCTTCCTGCACAAAAATGTCTCTAGCCGCCAGAGCGTGCATATTTCCACTATTAGAGGTACTAGTTTGAAAAGGGGCATGCCATGAAATTGATTACTCATATAGCATTTTATGACATGCATGTACATTTCATGTTTATTACACACCTGTCCCTTGCAATATCTCTATTGGGGCACTAAGTTAGACCTTATAACAGGTCCCTTTGGTTGAGGAACTGGCACTTAATGAACTGTGTGGGATGAGTTTTGAACTCAAGTTTGCAGACCTTAAAGCTTGCGTCTGTTAGTCACAAGGACGGTGCAGTGATACACAAGCTCCTTGTAATTCACTAGCACGCCCTCCTTTAGTAGTTTTAGTAGTAGTTACTTAGCACAAAAGAATATTTGAGGAAACCAGGACTAAGTCAGGGAAATTTGGAGAAGAATTAAGAGGACTGCCTTTGAGAGAATCAGAGTTGCGTCGGGGGCATCCATAGGTGGGGAATCATTCTCGAATGTTTACTTACAGCTATTGATGTTAGACACTGTGCTAGGTGCTAGCGGCAGCATGAAAACTCTGGGCATCTTATGGTAGGGGATACAAAAGAAGGGGAAGAAGCAGGAGGGACAAATCACGTCTATTTCACCAATTTTCTATGGTTAGCCTGGATGTACCTTTGTCCAAGATTTCAGGAATTACAGGGTACCTACATGGCTGGGGGAAAAAATTTTAGCTTCTCCCACAGAATTTAATTTGTGACCAGGAATAATTTACTATCTATAGGAATGTGAATTAACAACAGTTGTCTAGATAAATGAATACATGATGATAAAATATTTTGCAATACAGTATAACAAAAATGTTCAGTAATACCAATTTGCATCTTCAATGTACCAAATATCCCAAAAGACATGAGACATTTTTTCTTTTATCAAGCTTATCACATGGATGTGATATCATTTCCTCTTTTACTAAAGGAACCAAATGTCAAAGAAAACTAAGACATTAAAGTTACATAACGGGCCTTAAATAGGGGCACTGAAATAAATACTTAGTTTCCTTTCCTAATGCCTATTTTACTATACTCACCACTAGCCTGAAATCACAAATTTTTGCTTGCATGTGTGACAATTTTTAAGAGTCTGAAAACGATGTCCGTACTGATGTATAAAATCAGTAAAGTCTTAAAATTTTATATCCCTCTACCTCCAATTCTACATTTAAATTCTTTCTTTGGACAACGAAAATAATAAGTAAATACACAGCAAGTAATTAGTACCTCCCATTATCTAGGTATCAAAACGTAAGGATGGTAAATACATTTTTTTTAAATCTCTGTGGGGATTGGCTGTCAATCGGTTAAGAAAATCCTTCTGCTCCCCAATGAATTTAGGTGCAAAGAAAACCAAAACAAGAAGAAAAATCCTGTTTAAGACGCCTCTTATGTTGAGGTGTTTTTCAGAACTGAGAGTTGTTAACCAGCCCTTGAGATCAAGGAAAACCTGGGTGGGAGTGTTAGAGTCACAAGCAGTACTTTTAACAGAGCCCCCAAATGGAGAAAAAATCATGAAATACAAGCTTGCTTTAAAAATGACTCTCAGCAGTCTCCACTAATGCAAGCATGACTTCTCCCACGCAGAAAGGAAAAATTAATAACCATCTTTCTTACATAAGCCTGACAGAGAGCTAGATACCTGGCTCTCTAGACAAGATAGGTGGGCACACATAGATATGTGCTTCATGGTATAAGGACCAGCTCAAAAATGTCGAGCTACTCAAAGTATAATAATCATGCTGTGAATATCACTACGAATCAGTGTATGCCTTTATCCAGGTGATTAAAAATATCTTACAAATATTGAGAAGAAATTATCTTCCCCATTTTAGTTATGAAAATGAAGAAGCTTGGGAAACTGCTTTAAAAGCACAAATGAATAACACCAGCTATATTTGCATGGAGACAAAGGGTGAGTAATTCAGAAAAAAAAAACAACCACCCACTACATTTATTTATCAGACATCTTCCTGTTTCCTCGTTTCCAAATAAATAGATTTTAGTCAGTGTCCACTTTTAGACCTGATTAGGATAGTGTGAATAACACACTTCATCTGGAAAGAATTCGTTTCTTTTCATTGTCTTTCAAGTGAATTTAGTTGATTAATTGTGTTTATACTAAGTTCTGTTGACAGTGGAGGGCCTGGCTCAGGTCTGGGTAATGAAAGGAGAGAAAGATGGAAGACCAACTGCCCTTCACTGAGGTTCTAGCGTCCTAGCACTACGTTCGGAAGTTTGCACGGTGGAAGACAAGGCAGGTACCCCTGGTTCGCCCACAGAGACAATTTACACATCTGTCCATTAACACATGGTAGGTAGTTACATTTAGAGGAAGCGTACAGACACATCTGTTTATCCTGTGTCTAAGTAAATCTCTTGGTAATTAGCATCTAAACCAACTGAGAGGTAAGTGGACCAAAGGATTTCACAGCAAAAATGCGAACAGTTTCACACATATTGGGCGGTTTGAAAACAAACCCACCAAGTTGCATTTATTTTAAGAAGAAATGCATCTTACAATTTGTAACTGTTGCACCATTTCTTCTCGGTAGGCTAGTTCCCTTTTCATCTGATCCTGGAAATTATCTGGTAGGAGAGAGAAATACAGAAAGAAATTAAAGTGCAAAATCTGCTTTTAGTATATTTAGGAAAAATTTTACTGATGGTCCCGTAGAAGTCCTCTCCTCCTTTTTGATTTTTTTTTAAGTAAATAATATGGTTGTTTGAAGGAATTTTTCAAGACTATAATTTAATCAAATTAGACAGTAAATTCTGAGAGGGCAAGGTCTATATTTTATAGTCATGTGCTACGTAATGACATTTCAGTCAATGACAGACTGCACATATGACAATGGTCCCATAAGATTAATGCCCTAGAGCCTAGGTGTGTGGTAGGCTCACCTTCTAGGTTTGTGTAAGTACACTCTATGAGGTTTGCATAACAACGAAATCACCTAAGGACACCTTTCTCAGAATGTATCCCCATCATTAAGCGATGCATAACTGTATTTCACAGTATCTCATAGCCCATCTAGTATAATCCCTTGCATAGAATGACTACTCAGGAATGTCTGGTGTGCAATTGTGTTCTATAACCTTTGCACACTTGAGCAAGTCACAGGTGTCGAGATCTTCCACTGTCTTCAGAAGTCTAGTGTGAGTGAGGGGTGAACCTCAGAGAGAGCCGATCATGGGAAATGCGGAAACTTGAGCATGTAATGCCTTCTAGGTGATAAGATGTAGGTCCATAGATATGCCTGCCTGCTTCACTGCCGCTCATCTCACTCCTAAGAGAGTGATAAATGTACTCTGGGCTGACTCTCCCAACGTGCAAACTCTCTCACTCTATATCACCTCATCTTATGGTCCTCCTTGGGGCCGGTGTGGTTCTACAGGCCTACCTCAATCTGAGAAGGGGGGAACATTCAGAGATATTGTTGTGCAGAATATCTTTGCCATTCTACACATCGATCATTTTTATTGCATTTACAGAAAGAAAGACTTCCCAATGTATATCACGTCATTGGATCTTCTCCATGTGACCTTTTTTAAAATGTGGACTTGGCTAACTTGGGCTATTTCTGCTTTAAATGAGAAATTAACATGCTTTCATACTGAATCTGTGGTGGACAGTCAGGGCAGTAGCTTGGAGAAACCAGAAACTTTGTCTCCATCTTTTCCTTTCCTCTTCCTTTCACCTCTACAGCCAACTGGTGTGTGGGTCCTATACATTCTACCTCCATCCTCTCCTCTCTTTGCCATTGTTACCTCCCAAATGCGGACATCTCTTCCCTGAATAGTTTCCCACTATCTGGCTTCCACTTCCTTCCTCTCCAAATCCCTTTCATTCTCGTGCTTAAAAATCTGTGATGGCTTCCCATCGCTTTCAAGATGGTAAATCCTCTACCATTCATGAGATTCTGGGTACGTAGAAATTAAAACCATTGTTCTTTTAATTTTTTGGACTTATACCATTCTATACTATTTGAATTCCTTTCCCAATCCCAAGCATGTAATTTAAAAATTTATTTATTTATAAAGACGTTTTTTAGAGAAGTTTTAGGTTCATAACAAAATTAAGAGGAAGGTACAGAGATTTCTCATATACTCCCCAGCCCCTACACATGCATAGCCTCCTCCATTATCAACACCCCCTACTAGATGGTATGCTTGTTACAACGGATGAACCCACATTGACACATCATAATCATCCAAAGTCCATAGCTTACATTACAGTTCATTCTTGGTCTTGTACATTCTATGGGTTTGAACAAACATACAACGACATGTATCCATCATTATAATACCATACAGAGTATTTTCACTGCCCTAAATCTTCTACGCTCTGCCTATTCATCCCTCCCCTCCCCTCCACCCCCAGCAACCACTCATCTTTTTATTGTCTCCATAGTTTTGCCCTTTATAATTAATTTTTTTAAAAAGACTCATTCCCTACTCTCACTTCTGAATTTGGTATGAAAGGTACTGTAACAGAGGTAAGTACATGGTGCAATGCAAGGAGGAACCCTCATTCTCTTGGGGATTTAGTGGGAGGACATTCCTGAGTAAAGATGTGGAGAACAGCATTCCACACAAAGACATGGAAGAAGAGGGCATAGCGAGTGGCTCAGCTGGCTCCAGCAGAGGGTGTGGAGGAAAACCCATCACCCATCAAACCCACTCTCCTGTCTTCACACACACATTGTACTTCCAGCCTCTGCGTATTTGCCACTGCTGTGTTTACCCCTGCTGTGGTCTTGCCCTTACAGCAAACATCTCCCTTTCTTAAAATCCAGCTCAAGTGTTATCTCTTCCAGAAAATTCTCTCTGATTTTCCTGCTCCCTCCTGCCAGAATTAATCATCCTTTTCTTGTACGCCTCCAGCATTCTATACATGCCTCTAGGAATGCATCTACAATACGTACTATGATTAGTTGTCCTGTATCCATCTCCCAGCTACATAGTGATATTTCGGAGAGCAGGGAAAATTTTAGACGCTTTTTAAATTTTAGACATTTTTTAAATTTCCAAAGCCCACTGCAGTGCTTGGCACACAGCAGGGGCTAGTTAATGAATGAGGAGTGAAAAGAGCACTGAAAAACCCACCAGAAGGTCTAGATTCTGCATGGACAGTAATTACCCAACTCTGGGGGCTCAGACCTTTATCTGAACTAACAAGGGTATGGAGAACGATGTGCTCTGTAAGGTCCTTTCTCACTCTCGTGCTTTAAGATTTGATAACAAGGTAAACTGGTTTGGTTGGGCTCCAGCACCTAGTTCTGTCTTTCCTGTTCTGGGGAAGGGGTGGTGGGTGATTTTGATTCTCACTGATAACAACTAGGGGTGAGGTGCTACATGAGGGCTTGGCACCAAACCCGCCACCTCAGGATGCTCTGGAGGTGGGTCAAAGACCACAGCCTGGGCTCAGGGCAACAGGCGACCCAGCCATCCATGAATTGCCCCCGTTCCAATGCTGTTGGCCCCATACCTGGGCCTGAATACCTGCAGGAAGATTGATGTGTTTTCCAGACATCAGAGCACATCCCAAGCAGGTCTCCCTCTGGGAAGGAGAGACTGTCCCCTGAGCCTCGGCAGCTTCCTCTGTCCCTCTAGGGTCTGAGGAGCCTCTGACCAGGGTGGTAAATTGAGATGGATTAGGAATGAGGGGCTGCCTGAAGCTGACCTGGCTGGTGCACCTCCCTGGGATCCCAGAAGATTCTGATTTCAGAGGAGGAAATAGCTAAGGGCAATTCAGAGTGGAACAATCATATCTACTCCTTACTTAATTCATGCTCATCACTCTATGATGATGCACTCAACACAATTATTCAAGTTAAAACGAAAAAAAAAATGAAGCCATGGAAGTGATAGAAAAACTGGTGAAGATTTTTATAAGATTGGGATGGGGAAGGGCATCAAGGACAAAAACCAAAAAGGAAAGGATTGATAGATTTGATTAGACAAAAATGTAAAACTTTGGTATGACAATAAACTACAAACAAATTAAGCTCCCCAAACACAAAACACCATAGTCAACATTTAAAAGTATTGATACAAATGAAAGAATATTAGTGACATGACACAGAATTAATACTTTAGTATATAAAGCATTCATATAAATCAATAAGAAAATGAACACATCAAAAGAAATATGGGGAGAGAATATAAGGAGCAGTCACAAAACACACAGAAGGACCATAGACATGTGAAAAGTGTTCAACATCCCTAGCAATGAAAGAAAAGGAAATAAGATGAGGTACCATTTTTTTCCATTTAAATTAGCAAAGATTAAAAGAAAAGATGATATGTAGTGTTCCAGGGATGGGAGTATAAATGAGTACAACCTTTCTGGAAAGCAACTTGAAATTACGTATCAAGAGCTTTAAAAAATTCATACTCTTTCACAAAGCAATTCTTTCAAGAGTTTATCCTAAGGAAATAGTCACGGATATGTGAAAAGATTTAGTTCCAATGATGTCCATTATCTAAAACTTGGATAAACTTTAATGTCCATCTTAAAAGTACATTTATGGACTGCTGTGTAGTAATGGAAAGAGGCTGGTGTTAAGCGAAAAGAAGGAAGGTAAAAAATTGTGTGTTTAATATTTCATTCTGTTAAAAAAAAAAAGGATTTAATATGCATTAAAAAGGCTGAAACCCCAAAACGTTAACATTGGTTATCTCCACGTGACAAGATAATGGGTGACTTTTGTTTTCTTCCCTTCATGTTTCTGTATATTTTAGATTTTCTGTAACTAGCAAGTATATAACTTTTGAGATATAAAGATTGTTAACTGGCAAAAGAAAAAAACCCTAAAATTTTTGCTATGCTCTAAAGGTTGATGAAGGTACAATTTAACTGGAGATGAAAAAATCATTAAGCTGATTTCTCTAATGAGAATCACTTAAAACCTAACTATTTTTGGAAACGATAGCATGAAAGGAGGTAGCAGAGAAACGCAATGGAGCGCAGTCTGCCAGCCAACACAGTGGCGCGGGCCGGGCTCTGCCAAAGCAGACAGTTTGAAAAGCCAAAGGGGTTTCACACAGCAATAAAAAGTAGCCAGCCTACATTCCTGGGACCAGAAATAAGAAAAGAACCCGTATGGTAGATCCTACTCATCAAGCGACAGGCTTTGGGACTCATTCCGTTTACATAGTCTTCATTTTGTTATCACTGCTTTTAAACAACTACTGAGACTTTTGATCTATATGTGTTTTAAAATTCCTCCATCTCTGGGGCGGGCCCCGTGGCTGAGTGGTTAAGTTCATGCGCTCCACTTCCGCAGCCCAGGGTTTTTCCGGTTCAGATCCTGGGCGTGGACATGGCCCTGCTCATCAAGCCATGCTGAGGCAGCATCCCACAAAGCAGAGCCAGAAGGACCTACAGCTAGAATATACAACTATGTACTGGGGGGCTTTGGGGAGAAGAAGAAGGAAAAAAAAGATTGGCAACAGATGTTAGCTCAGGTGCCAATCTTTAAGGAAAAAAAAAAATCCCCCATCTCTCCTTCTCCAGAGGATGCTACACAAAGAGAGAGGAAGGAAAGACAGAAACTACTGAACAGAGAATGAATCCAGTAACCATCACAGGTGAAAGCTGGGGCGACCATATTCGGGTAGATGAAATGTAGTTGGTTTTTAATAGAAGTAACTTGAACAGTAACTTGGGAGAGTAATTTTTGATAAAAATCTAAAATGACGACATGGTTAAAATCTGCTACTTAAGTTTTTCATAGAGCTCCAGTCATTAGGCCTTCTGTGTCATGAACAACTGACCTTTCCACCCAGCTCTCTCAAGTGCCACAAATTTGTCATCATCTCTGCACATCCAAGGACGCGACTCATGAGCCCTCACTAATCTCCTTTGTACAACAGTTCTCAGTGATACGATCTCATCCTTCATTGTCAGTTTTAATCCCTTTGAATACGACATCAAAATTTATATCAACTATTTACTGAGAGGATGTCATGTGCCCACTGTATGCCAGGTGCTGTGTGGGCAGCAAGAGAAGAACACCTGTTCCTGAACGTACTTACAACGCTATAGGAGAGAGGAGGGTAGCGTGGGTGAAGCAATCAGAAAGGAGTCACAAAAATACCTGTGGAACTAGAAATAAACAAGCAGGACTTCAGCACAGTGTGCCGTCTCCAAAAGCGGGAAGGCTTCGTGGACGTGGCGGAACTTGAGCTGTGTCCCAAATGATGAGAAGCACCTAGACGAGGGGAGGCATTCCGGACTAGAGACAGCCGGTATGCAGAGGTGGAAAGCTAGAGGAGAGAGCGGTCTGTAGGGTACCTGGAGCTGAGCAGAGGGAGAAGCAGAAATAAGGTGGAGGAGGCAGGGTGGGCCAATTATGGAAGGTTTTGAGAGTCGGTCAGGAGTTAAATTAGATACAATATGCTCAGGAGTAGGGAATCACAATAGCTTCTTGAGTGGAAGACTTGGAGCCAAAGGTAGAGTTTTAGGAAGACTGGGCTAAGGGCAGTGGGCAGCAAGGGCTGGAGTGGGGAAGGGAGGTGAGGACCCAGGATATCCCACTGCAGTGACATAGGAGGGGGGAGGTGAGGGTCTTCTCCATTCGTGGCCTCATCCAGCCAGCCTTTAGGAGGTCAGGGCTGGGCTCTGAGGTTATACTGATGGCTGGTGGCAAGTGAGGAAAAAGAATGAAAAACTACAGCAAATGAATGATATAAGAAAGGAAGGTATAGGATGTTAGAGGAGAAGGGAGGAAGAAGAGACAGATTCACTAGGGGACGTGGACACAGAGTGACGGCAAAAATGACTTCCGGATCTACAGCTGCAAAAATGACCAGACCAGTCATTAGTGGGGGAGTTTGGAAGGGTGGCATGTTAGGGGCAGAGTCTCTAACCATTTACTCCTGTCCAATTAAACATGCCTGCCATTGCAGGATGCTTGACCAGCTGTCCTACTGTCACCTCAAAGTGACCTCGATAAGGGTGAAGCTCCTGCCATCGAACGCCTATTTCCACTCAATTCTAGATAACCTTTCTCCCTCCTTTCCTTACGATGCCCTCCGTACCTCTCTTCTCATGTTCTACCCAGTTTGTCAACTAAACGTATTGTCGAGTATCAAACCAAGTTTCACTACCTGTTCCACCCTCTGTAACTACAG
Source organism: Equus caballus (assembly GCF_041296265.1). Classification (NCBI taxonomy): domain Eukaryota; kingdom Metazoa; phylum Chordata; class Mammalia; order Perissodactyla; family Equidae; genus Equus; species Equus caballus. Next base: position 74,498,219 of record NC_091691.1, read on the forward strand.
CCCAATAAACCTCCAGAAGTCCTGGTTTGCTGTAAAGCCCCTGCAGGAATGGAAGCATCAGGTAATACTATTACCCCGTGGTAATAGTAGCAACAACTCACATGACTCTGGGTCAGTTACTATGAGAAACACTTCATACATTTCACTCATTTAAACCTCTCAGCAGCCCCATGAGGTAGGTAGTAGTACTGTTTTACAGTCGAAAAAGAGTTTAGGTAACTTGCCTGAGGTTACTCAGTTGGGGAGTTGGTGTCCAATCCAGGAGCCCTCCTACTAACCGCCATGCCATGCTTCTCTGCCTCTGCCCTAATGGTGAATGCGTGCCTTGCCCTGCTGTTTTAGCTCCTTTCCTCCTCCCTGTGTTCCCCCCATCAGGGGCATGCAGAAGTATTGATGCAGAGGAGCTCTGGAAGCCTCTGTCCCAGCAAGTGGAGAGACTGGCTTGTTCTTCCTCTCCTCCCAACCTCTGCTCCCCAAGTATGGAGTCTTGCTTTGTCCTCTTTCCTCCTCTTCTTTTTCCTTCTCCTCTTCCTTCCTCCTTCTCCTCATCCTTCCTCTAATCTTTATCTTTACCCTCTCCATGCCCAGGATTCATTCCTGTGGTCCTCAGCAACCCTCAGAACCACAAGAAGAAGCCCAAGAGAAAGTCAGAAATTGGGACTCAATTTTTAGAAATGAGCTCCATGCTAATAATTTCCTCTTCCTCCTCCTGCGACACTATCACCATCATCATGGCAGCTGACATTACTGAGCACTTCTCCTGTGCTAGGGATGTGGGCAGCACTCCACATGGATCCTCTCATTTAGTCATCTCATCCTCCTGCCCGATGGGAATTATCTGGCCCATTTTACAATTTCCAAGGCCATCCAACTAGGAAGCAGGAGATCCCAAAAGGGAACTCAGCTCTGGTCAGTGTTGAGCCTGGATTCCTAATTGTCACACACTGCTGTGTAGCCTCGGTGCTCTGTGTCCTAAGTGAACTGGACTTTAGTTGTTGTGACTGTGTCTGTCCACCTCCCAGTAAAAAACTCTGCCAAACTGGCCGGGATTCCTCTCTGCTTCCTTCTGATGTGGCTTCACGAAGTTCCGTTCGCCCCTTTGCATCTGAGTGAATCTAAATCTGTCCGCCAGCCTCACGGCCTCTCACATGTAGTTAACAAGCACATAATGTGCATTTGCTATTTTCATTGGTGTGAAATTAACTGCCACTTTGTGGTGTGTCTAAACCACGCATTATTCAAACTTGGGCACACACACACCACTTCCTTGGTCAGTGGAGTACACAGCAGATAAAAAAGAGAAAAAATTTTCGTTGTTGCTTAATTGCAGTGTTTCATACATCCGGCAATCACAGAGGATTCATTTTAATTCACATCAAAAGGACGAATAATAGGTTTCAATCGAAACTGGTCAGTTGTACCATAACATTCTTTTTTTTTTTTTTTTTAACAGAAACACATACATGTTGTATGGTAGAGCAGGTAATAAGGAAAATGTATAAATTATTATAAATTACCTAATTCCTTAAAATAATTAATTCGCTTTCATTAATGGGATAAATCACGGCTACACCAGCTTCATGGGGAGTCAGGTGGGCACTGTAAGGATTTGATGGGACTTCCACCCACTCTGCTGGATCGAAAAGCAGGGATCTGCAAACTCAACAATCAGGTAAACATCAACTTACAGGGGAAACCGATCATTCAACGTCTACTCGTTGCTGCAAAGAACCCCGCAGTCTTTCTTACGATACAGTTTTGGAAATTAGAGAGCCCTGGATCCTTCAGAAGTGCCTGGTTTTTAAGGTTTCAAAGATATTTTTAACATGTTTCTCTTTTTCTTGAAGCTACAAATGTCATGTGATCCTAATACACTATCAAAAGCTATCAGCCATTCTCCCCTCCATCTTATTCTGCGCCTCAGCAGGCATTCCCCAAACTCAAAATCCTGAAGCACGGTGAGCTCCAAACCTCCCTGGCCAACACTCTATTGCTCCTTGCTGTCAGCGCTCTCTTCCGTCTCGCATCTCCTTCATGTTTACCTCGCTAAGCGTTCTGCTGCAACTCCGTTTGACACATTACCGGGAACCCAATACTATTCAAAAACGCCATCCGAGGGGGCACGTCTTTCAATCGTGCTGACGATTACACTGGAGAAGCCCTGGGGAATGCAGACCCTCCCGCTCATATTATCAAAATTGTCACAATTCCTGAAAACTCTTTTTGCAGATGCTGGTCTATGCTCTAGCACAGGAATTGCCAACACGAGTTTTGTGACGCCCAGATTAATAAACAAGGGGCATGCTGACATCCTAAAAAAGTGTGCCCCTAAAATTATTATGAAATTTAGATAATTCAAAATACAAGTTTACATACTATTTTCTTTCCCACTTTCCTTTCTCTGGAGAGAGGAATATGATTAAATGAAACTCCAAAAAGTTTCAAAAAACACTACTGTGATGGATTTGTCCAAATGTGACCCAGAGCAGGGCTGGGGAAGCATGGACACCTATCACGAAGTCTTTCTGAGATTCCGGGACTCAGGGAGCAGAACCACTAGTTTTTACACTACAATGTCTCCTGCCACCACATTTGGAATGGAATTTTAACATTAAATATGGATGGAAAATCCAAAACTACCAAAATTATGTTAATTTCAATTAATAAAATACACGGGAACATTGAATTGTTGGATTTTAAATCTTCAGATTTATACATATCTCAAGCACTAGGCAGCTCTCCAGCCAGCATGATCTGAGAATAAAAATTAATCGTTCTTTTGTTTTTCCCGCCTTAGAAAACAAAAATGCCTGAGTAATTTCTTTGTTTAAAAACACATAATCTAAATATATCTGAATATTTAAATATATCGACATATTGTTGGTATATTTCTGTACATATTTTAAATATACACGGTACCTACACACAGATACACATACACCAATACAATAAATAGCAAAAGGTTTTTGTAAGAAATTTTATCTGTGAGCTGATTCAAAGCATAAACAACAGACTAAAATTTCTGAATATTTAGACGGAGACCACGGGAAGACCGTGTGATGCTTTACACCATCACTTAACACTTAGAAGCATATTTTTAAGCCTAATAATAGAAATGTCGTCAAATATCATAATGCAATGAAATAAAAGTGATTGCTTACTGAATACTGGGAAAGACGTATTTCCTTTCAACACTTGGAATTCTTGTTCTAGTCGTCTCCGTAAATCTATTTGTTCGAATAAAACCTTCTGAAGTTCTTCTAATAAAGAAAAAAAGAAGAATCATTTTACTAATCTTTACAAATAACTCTCCAGAGAACTGTTATATATGGCAATTTATTATTATAAGATAAAATATTTTACCAGTTTAAAAAGTGTTGCATAGACATAGGATAGATTCTGTGCAGAAATCCATGAATATAAATCAATGTAATATATTATTTTAAAGTATTATATTACAGTGTCATGTATTGATTGATATGTATGCATTAATCTCAATTATATCCACCCAATGGTCCATATATTATTCATGTGTTGCTTGTCAACTTAAAATATGGTGTAGAACAAAAATATCCTCCTATTATCTCTATACTCTTTTAAAGCTAAGAGAACTTCTACAGAATTAAAACTTTTCTTTACCTTTTCCCATATTTTCTACATCCTTTTTGAGTGAATGAGGTGAATTCGTTTCTTGTGTGTGTTCACCTTAAAAAAAAAAAAGGAGAAAAAAATATTAGTTTTGGGTAGGCTATTTCCTTAAAGTCTTTCTTTTCATTTTCGTTTAATATCTACAAAAGAACTTATTTAACATAGCTTGAAAGTGGATGTCCTCAGATCCAAATGTTGCCCTCATGTACGATTTCCCTGAAACATGGCAGGGAGCTAAAGAAAATGGGAGCCCAGTTTACCCAGCCTGTGACGGCAGCTCCCTGGAAGCAGATTCCTGAAGTCAGCCCCCTTCCAGCCCCCACCACTACTCATCCTTTACAATGAAGGTAATTGCTAGAAAGGGCAAAAGAGAAGGTTGAACAGTCAACATTTCTGGAAGAAATCCAATCAGAGTCTCTCTCCTTCCAGAAGTGAAGAAGCCGGGTATCAACTGGAAGGCCCTCAAGACCATGGAAGCGGAAGCCTCTTGTCTTCTTCAGCTGCCAAAATTTGGGGCAGTGAAAAAGAAGTGGGAGGAAGCTTTAGCTGTCCTTGGGAGAGAATTTATAAGCCTGGAGCGATTTTTTCATAATTGATCGTTTTTTTAAAAAAATCAACCTAAAACAGAGATGTGAAATAAGTTATCTTATGTTACCTTGTAATATTCACATACTTGCTGATAGTTTCTTAACTACCTGTCTTCAGCCAGTAAAAACTATATTGTGGATAAAGGTTAGATTGTTGTCCTTACCTATTTTGCTTATGTGATAACTAGAACGATGGTAAGTTAAGAAAATGTATTTATCTACAGTCATAAATCGAGTCTACATAATCCAGAAAACATAAATAAACCAATGAAATCCAATCATTCAGCTAACTAGAAATTTTTTGTTTCCAAATTTCAACCTGCTATCTGCAACTATCTACATGATGTAATTAGGATTTCCATTTTTACCTAAAGAGGTGTAGCAGGACCTACAAAGCTGCTCTAAGGCATCATGGATTTCCCTTTCCCCTCTCACCTCCCCAATTCCCCCACCTCCCATCCCTCTGAGCTCCCTCCTTCTGTGTCAGTGGTGCTGTTTTCTTACTGGCCTTACGCACCCACTAGGCGGTGTGCTACTTGAGGCAGGGGCTCTATCTTTCCTGCATGGCCAGTGCCTAGCCCAGAGCTGGACACATAATAGGTATTCAATAAAGTGTTTTCAGTTGTCACTGAAAGGAACCCCAAGAGGTCATAAATTCTAAATTATAGCATGGACAGAATGCATCATTTCAGTTCTCTCCTCTATATTTGTTCATTTCCCTTCCTCAGCAAGAAATGGAATGTAATGGCCCCAGGCACTTGCAGGAATACTGAGAGATTTCACTGTCAAGGAGAAAATTCCTGCAAAAAAGGAAACAGAATTTCTCCCCAGAGTAGCGGCCTGCAGCATCAAGGACAGACAGGAAAATCCTTAACATATTATCAATGGCGATTCTGCATTCCACCTGATGTCTGCTGGGAGCATGCGTGTGCATGTATGAGTAATTGCACAGTGTGTAAATACACATATATGCAAATATTCCTGCACATGTGCAGGGTTATGGGAAGGTGCTTCCCCGGGCTTCCCATCATTAGGACAATACTATCTTTGGCATCCCTGAGTTCCTTACTGGCAGGCATCTTCTCTACTATCCAGATCACAACCTCATTCCTACTCTCATCTTGGACATGACCTCTCTCTATAGGCTTCTGAACATTAATACCTTGACTTTCTTCTCCATATAATAAAATAACGAGGTAAGATCTGTGACGCATTTCACATATAGACCTCAATATAATTCCTACAAAACATTACTATCTAAAAGAAGAGTACCATGAAGGTTGATAACAAATCATCAATATGTATACCAAGAATAATGATATTTTAAAATGAAGATAAATGCACATTATATGCAGTTTGCCCAACTGACTCTAATTTCAGTTTACCAGTTGAATGGGTAGACATTTCATAGTTATACACAATATTGAGTTTGAACAAGAGAAGAAACAAGTGGGCATGTATCTCTCCATCTATCTACAGGGCATAATGAGACTTTATCATTCTATAACTTTCCCAATCACTCAAAACATGATTCAGAGGAGACAGTCTGTTTCTGAATAGGCAACTCTAGGAGCCGTGTCCTCATCACAGTATAGACCAGATTCTTTCTGATTCATTAGTGTATTCTGTGGGCTGTTTATCTTATATTACATTTCAATTAGATAATTAAATTTTAAAACTGAAAATGTGATATGTAAAAAGGCATTTCTTTTCCACTTCACAACTAGGAGGTTTACATAGGTAAGAAACCATTAAACAAATGACTAGTAAATGGAAATTATATTAACCACAGACAAATCTACTGATGACATTAATAATAAGCTTTTCTTTTCATCAGCTTTGTGGAGGTTTTATTAATATTTTACATCAGTGTCTCTTTCAAACAGATATTCTGCTGCAACTTCTCAGTAAAATCTGCCAATTTTCAGAAGATTCAAATGTCTTACCGACAAAGCGTTTCAAAAAAATAGTTAAATATTACGTAAATAAGGGAGCACAGAAGCTTCAGCTGCCTTTTGTGTATCTTTTACTGGCCCGCTGCCTTTTGTATATTACTAATCTGTGAAAACCAGATTGTTAATGGTGGTTAAAAATGACCTCTGGGAGCCTGGAAATGTTTGTTCACTATTACTGCTAATGTTTTCCATCTGTGGTTAAAAAAAAAAAAGGCAGTCTAATACTAGATTAAATAAATGAGATTTAGTTGACAATGAGCTTCCAATTTTTATAAATATTCCATCAGGTTAAATGCATTTTACTTTTCCAAAGTTAATGAATGGATTTGGACACATCCAAAAATTTAAGTGCTTACTTTCCTTCCCACTATATTCCCCCTTTTAAAAAAAGTTACCAAAAGGCAGGAGCGGAGGCATAGAGATCTTAAGTGTGTAGTTACAGGAAAGAAAACTATAACTTGGAAGGAATAGCTTTCTTGGAGGGCTGGCCTAAAACATTATCACGAGTCAGACTGTAAAAGAAAATAGTTGGGTGGCTTCAAGTTGTAGAGTAATGCATAATTAGGGCATAAAATACATCCCGTGGGCTGACGTGACCGGAAGCTGCTGCTCAGGGTTGCGTCTGCACCAGTGCTCCATGACTGCAGGTTCATGGGGCCAGGTCACTGTGACCTGTATTGTCACCCGTGAATCCTGCTTGCCCCGGGAAGGTACAGGCAGCATCACGCTACATCAGAGAAACTACACCTCTGCCAAGTGTGGCAGAGGCCAGAGAGCCGGGGGTCAGGTGGTCCCTGCTTCCCTGGGCTCTCCAGGGTCCTCCGGCACCAGGTGGTCCCATATTCCAGGTGAATGTTCCACCTCACCCAAGTTCTGCCCTCACATAGTCATCAGAAACTGGAAGTACGAGAGGGATGGATGTAAGAATAATGTATGCCGAAGGAGAGATGCGCAGTAAATAGCAAGTGAAGAGGAGACTGGACTATCCAAAGGAAAAAAACCCCCAAACATCCAATAGAGTCATTAGCACTTTAAAGGCACGAGAGTAACTACTTCCTCTTAAATATCATGGCACACCTCTGCTCAAGGACCTGCAAGCTTCCCATGGTCTACACTGCAGAATCCACTCTAAATTCCTACCCTGGAGCCTCCATGTGCTCCCATAACCTTGTTTCATCCGGCTAAGCCAAGCTGTCTTTCTCTGTCACCGAACACAAACCTCTTCCTCTAGCTGGGCGTTTATTTCTCACACCTGCTGGCTCTGCTTCATGTTGTTTACCTTGCCTAAGTGCCCTCCACCCCACCCCACGCCATCCATCCAAAATCAGAATACCATCCAAGTCCCGGCTCTTCCGAAAGCCTTTCCCCACTTCTGCAAATGCCGCTGATCCATTCCTTCCTGGGCTGAATTTCCACGTGCTTGTCATCTTTACTCTGCCACTTTGTACCCGACATTCTGGCATCTCACCTATGCCAGTCTGGTCTCCCCCTGCTAGAAAAATCTGCTTTCTGAGGGCATGGAGATCCTGCCCTACAGGTAACACCATCACCTCTCCCCTAGAGAGGGGTACAAACACGGTCCACGAATACTTGCTGTATTTCATTTAACTCAATCCAGTTTGTGACAGAAATACCAACTAATGTTATTGTAACTCCTCTGTTGCCATAAGGGGTTTTTAAGCACTAACTCATTCCTATGAATGAAAAAGCACATTCTGATCTATTTGTATATTCTAAGACTCACTCTCTATTTTCAGTTTATGGGGGAAGTTTGTGATGGTCCCATTTTTGTTTCTATCTGACATTTTGAAAATTTCTTTTATAGACAAACAAAACTGTAGCACTGAATTTTAACCGAGCCATGAAAATGTGAATGTGTATGTCCGCTGTGGCCTCCAACAGCAAAAATACCTTGCATTTTTAGAGCTCATTTAATTTTAAGAGCCAAATGAGTGGGTCAGAGGACCTGTTCTGTTGGTAGTCATGGGACAGGAGAAGCTCTAAATAGATATTATTTTTCTCAAGCTAAACTCGAATTCAGTCAATAAGATCATTTAAACATTCTACCCGGTATGTATATACAGTATACTAAGTACGCAGAGTACAATATGAAATGCCTGACATTTGGATGATGATTAAAAATTTAGGCATTCATCCATCCTTTCTGTGGAAATACATTCTCTCTCCTTCCCTCTCCTTTCATCCCCACTCAGCTTCTCATTCCTCGTCTTGGCTGTCTCCCTTTTAAATTCTCCCTGGAGCCAGCAACCAGCACTCAGAGGGGCTGCTCCAGCCTGCAGCCCCAGGGGGAGCAAGTTGCTTATCACTGAAAGGGCCTCCACGTTCCAGGACTATTGTTGACAATACTCGATGAAAAATATTTGGAGAAAATGTTCCCTTTTATAGAAAGTAAGCGTGTTATTTTATTGCACACTCAAGGGTAAATTTAGTCAACGAAACTATTTTGGTTTGGGGCCGTGTCTATACACGAGATACACATGCACTTGAACATTTGGATGAAGAATAAAAAATTTCAGTGAAATATCCAGATGTTTCCATAGTTTGTGTGGACTCACGTGCTCCCATATGTGTCCTGGTGCAGGGGAGCAGCCCCGGAAGGGAGGACATGGTCTGCATGTGAAGCTGCAGTCTCTGTATGCAGTTCCCAATGCACTGTCATGCCCCCAGGGCCGGCCTGAGGTTCCGCCCTCTCACCTCCAGCAGCCTCAGCACAGGGCCTGGCCTCCGTTGAACACACTCCATTTATACATATTTAACTCCTAAATCAATCAACTCTGAACTTTAATAGCTAATCTTAGTCTTATAATCTGGCTTTAATTTAGATTTTCTGGAATTTTTAGTTTCTCTTTTCCTAACAATCAATCTTAGAGGTACAATTCGGATGGGGTCAAACTTAATCTGCCATTAGTATAACTAGTACATTTAACAATAACCAAAATTTAGTACGATAAATGGTTTAGAGGGGTTTTTAAGAATACTTTGCTTTAAGGCTTTAAAAAATCAATTACTGTACAACAGAAAGCAAGGTTAAATAATTTTCTTCTCCATCAGTGGGACATAGACTTCTGCTATTTCTTGGTGTTAAATTCTACATTAAACTCTTCCCTTGTGACATTTGGCACTTTAGTGAGGTCACAGAACAGAAGCGAAAAGAAAATCAATACCACTGGGGAGGTGATGGTACAGAATGAACTAACTAAATATTAACTCCATTAGCAAAGAAAAGGAGAAAGAGCAAGATTAATACCAGTGGGATTATAATAACTAAGAGTTACAGCAAACTTCACAATTTATGACCAAAATTTATTGCGAGTTGCATGCAGATTGCTTCTTGATTCAGTATATCAAACCTTTTCGATTAGCAAACCTTGAGTTCATTTTGAATTCACTCGAGTTTTGGAACTTCTGTTGTCAATTAATGCTACTTAATTTTTTTCTGGAGAATTTTTGATTGTCCTTCTCTATCTCCTTGAGTTTCATATAAATGTTTAAAAATTATAAGTAGTAAGGGAAATTATTCCTAAGTAAAAAGAAACTGATATCTGAAATATGGGCATTACTTAGTTTTGAATGCATATATTGAAAAACCTCAAAATTCATTGTTCATAAAAATGTCAGTAGTAATGTAAAAGTGGGAGGCTTTATTAAATTTTACAGGCGGATAAACTGAGGCACAAAGTAGTCAAAGGTCTTACCCAAAGGCATCTAGAGAGAGAAAGAAAACTCAGATCTACTAGTCTGTGCTTTTTAGAATTTTTCTTCTTCTTTTCCTTTATTTTTAAATCATAAGCATGTTCTAAAATAGAATGGAATAATAAATCAGAGTGCCTCATTCGCTATATATTCATGAGAAGTGTAACTGCTTCTTACTATTCTCAGAAATCCGTCCATAGCATATTAAGTACACTAGAGAATCATACCAGTGAAAATCAAATTGATTTTAAAACTTCCATACATATAACAAGATGCAGCCGCACTCAGAGTCCGATGGTGCTGGCGTTTCTACAATGAAAGGGATTGAAATCGGGGATGACTCCACTTTACGGGATTTCCTTGACCTGCAATAGCTTTGAGCTGTCTCACCAGCTTACCCCACTGCATTCAATTTCAAATCACTTAACTTCACTAAAGTTATTCAAAATGGATATGCAAAACCTTACTCTGGGACTGCAAGCAAATTTATATTTTTGAGCAGGCAATATATTGACCAAACTGCCATCCCCCTAATCTATATTATTTGATTTTAAGTCATGGGTCTAATTTTAAAGAAACCTATAGATAAAAGTTCTATTGGCTTCTGGGGAATTTTGGCTGCTTAAAAATTTCATGTTTAGTCCTTCTGATTATACGGAAATACAATATCCGCTGTGTGTAAGGTTAATGACCATGAACAGGAAAGTTTAAAAAAAATTATTTAAAAATGTAATCTTTGAAATTGCTGAAAAGGAACAGTTACCAATAAGGCTGAAAGGTTGAAGGAAGACTAAACTAAAATGATAAACTAAAAAATCAACTGGAACTAAGTATTGTTGCTAAACTGAATTTGTGTTAGGGATCAACGAAAGTAAGTGCCTATCATTTAAAGATATGTCTATATCCTTATTTGTTTAGAGAAAAGTCATAGAAATTTCTTGATAAAGTACATTTATGATTGCCACGGGAGTGAAAAATTCATATAAAAATAAAAAATTGCATACTGACTTACTGAGTAGTTTGACAAGATGTTTCATTCTTCTATGTTATACTGCATATGTACTGAAACAAAATATTGATATTTCCCAATAGTAATTATTAAATTAAACACTGGCTAATGGGACACATGATTATATAAACCTTACTGGATGGTATGATGTGTGGAACACCATTACAGTATTCACACTGCCTTACCGCTTATCTGTCCCCTCCTTTTGACTGGAAGCAATTTGAGAGCAGGGACTGCTGTTGATTCTCTCTCTGAGTCCCCAGAGCCTAGCAAATGCCCAGCACACAGTAGGCATTCTGAAATACTTGGGGAATCATTGAGTAAATAAACAAATGAACGCTGTTACGAACACGTGGAAGTTAACAGTTGTTACATGGGGAGAAATAACTGTACTAACAAGCAGAGTGCTCTGGATAAAGCATCCTACTGGAACCAACCCAAGGCAGCTAATCACCAGTCTTCATAGTCTTTTTGGCTCATCTAGATTTTCGACACTTTGTTAAACAAATGGATTCTTGGATTCTGACCACAAGTAAATACATTAATACCAAAACACAGGCCTCATTCCCACTCTGGGATTTTCTCAAATGTGCATTCTAACATGAAGACAATGAGCTAATATTTCTTACAAGCAAGGACAGCTGAAGGTAGGTCATCTCCCACAAACTCCTTACCCCAAACTCCTTAACACTTTTTGGTGTTTAAAACATCATCTCCACATGCTCAGCAAAGGAACCAGGAGGATGAAGTTCTCGTGACCCAAGATTCCGAGATAAATTTCACAAAATATACTCGTCACCTGAACATTTGTTCATTTCAATAATATGTTTCGCTCCTTTCCACATCCTACCTGTCTCCCATTCAATACA